>NC_080744.1:63153467-63456498 GCF_020826845.1 Diceros bicornis minor | reverse complement strand
TCCCCCTACTCCACACTGTTTGGCTGTGCTGTAGCCAAGCCAATGAGGTCCCTAGATGGCTCTGGGATCCTGAACATAGGCCACATGAGAACCTTCCTCAAAGGAGACACCCCACCACCAGGTTTATTTTTGTGCAAAGGCAGCTTTGATCAGTTGCAAACAACCCCCACCCCCCCCACCAGGCTGCAGGAGGGGGGCCTGGCCCTTTAAACCAGGCTAAATTGATGTCTCCAGTAAGAATTTAACTGGGGGGGGGGCTAACTAAGGAGGTGACCTTTGAGCTGAGGCTTGAATGACAAGGCCATGTCATGGCTAGTTCTGGGGAAGGTCATTCCAGGCAGAGGAAATAGCTACTGCAAAGGCTCTGGGGCAAAAACGAGCTTAATACATTTGATGAATCAAGAGACAGCCAGTGCGCTAGAGTATGGTGGTTCAGGGAAAAACAGAGGTTGAGAGGGAGACAGGGACCGATTGTGCTGGGCCTTGCATCCCACGGTAAGGAGTTTAGAATTTAAGTTCAAAAAGGAGCAATTAAAGGGCGGTACTTAGGAGGGTGATATTTTGAGGTCCTTCTGGCTGCTTGTGGAGAATGGATGGCAGGGCAACCAGACTGTGAACAGAAAGCCTTGTCCGGAAGCTGTTACAGTTGACCCGGCAGACTTGCTCGCTTGGGCCAGAGTGATGGGAGTGGAGGTAAGTGGACAGATTCAGGATATATGTTGGAAGTGTAGCCAATAAATCCCAATGATGGATTGCGATGTGGGGAGGGGAGAAAAGGGAAGAATCAAGGATGACTCCTATGATTTTGTCTTGAGCAATGGGGTTCGATGTCAGTACTTCTTACTGGATGGGGAAGACTCATGGGGGTTTATAGGCAAAGCTTCTAGCTTGGCATAGGTGATCAACAGGTGGTAGCTATTGTCACCTCATCACTATTGTAGTAGATGCTGTAGTGCTCGGCTCAGATCCCCTCTTCAGAGCCAACGCACCAATCCGCCAGCTGTCAGGAAGCTCACAGCTCCTCATCAAAACCTGCCTTAGACCGCGGCAAACTGCCCTCCCAAGGTTTCACCTCCCCCAAAGGGGGCTCATGGCCAATGACAGGCTGATGTGTGGATACAGGCCCAGCCTTCTTACCCCAACTGGGGACCATTCTGAAGGGCCATCCCAGCTCCAGAGCCCCCTGCAGGATGGGCTGAGGCCCCAGCAGCAGCTGCATTGCCAGTCGGCTTCTCCCTCTGCCCAGCCCACCTCCTCACCTCTTCACATGTGTGTCCCGTGAATACAAATACTTACTCCCTGCTTCTCACACAACCAGCTCAGAGTCTGGTTGGAGGAAACCTAATCTAAGACAACTATTATTATCATCATTATTACTAGGTATTTCTAGGATCCCATCCCATTTGGAAACTCTATTATGAAGAATTCTGAAATAGCCTCTCAAACTTCCCTAATACCTACCGTCTGAAGGCTCCCAACTCCCCCATCTTGGTTCACCACCAACACACAGTCCCTCAGAAAGAGCTTCCTGTCCTAGGTTTGCCGAGGAAATGTTTCCATGTTCTATGCCTTTGTCTACAGAAGCACACTTGTGTAATTCAGACCCTGGGTCCTATGTTGAGGAGAGATGGGCACCCAGTGATCCATAAGACACCAGGGGTCACAGAGGCCCCTTGATAAACCATCCTAACCCCTGGCCCCCATGGAGGGTGGGAAATCTGAGGTCAACAGCACTGATAACTCCCTTATGTCTTCCGGGCAGACTGTCTCTACCTGTACGTCTGCAGTCACACACAGATTGTGTGTGTAAAACATGTTTTCATCTGCGTGCGCACGTGTGCGTGTGTGTGTGTGTGTGTGATGCCCACGTGTAACAGAATGCCCTGAATGCTGACAGCTGGACAGATGCATGACTGTCCAGGCTGTGCCCAACACAAGTGCACCTGGTGGAGAGGACCATTGGAGGCTAAAATCCAGCCCGTATTTTTCTGCCCAGCTGTGCACCCTGGGATGGCGTGCATCCTCCTAGAGCCACATTTTTCTAATTCTTCTCACCAAACCACGCACCCTGACACAGGGCCAACTCTGCCCAGAGCAGGGGCTTTTTTCTAATTTTCACAAAGGCTGCAAGAAAACAGAAACAAGGCGTCCTGGTTATGACACACTTGCCTCTCAGCTCCAGATCCATCCTCCTCTTCCGCACTTTGTGATGCTGCGGAAGGAACTCTGCAAACCACGTTTCCCCCTCGCTGCTGGGCTCGCTCCCATCGTCACTGGGAGGACGGAGGGAGGCAGGAGGAGGACGAGAGACTGGATCGATCCCATTTGCTTCCTATTCCTGGCGGCGTCACCCCAGCCATACATGTTCACCAGCAGCCACAGCTGATTCCAGTTCACCCCCTTTTTGTCGCACTCTCAGAACCAGCCACAGCATGTCCCCCTCAGAGACATCAGCACCAGTCAGCCAGCGCTGCCTCCTCCGAGTTTGAAGTCCCAGCTCTGCAGAGTTCCTTCTCCAAGCTTCTGGGTTCTAACAACCCTGATCTCTTTCTTTGTTCCCTCCCTAAGGGCAGTAGCTGCTTTTTTGTAGTTGCTATCTTTGCATCCTCAATGACCCCTTTCTGCCTTCCCGGCCCTCCAACACTTTTGAATCAATTCTCTCTATTAAAATAACTGGGGGGGCTTTTTTCTGACTGACCATCGTGGGTGGTGTAAGGAAAAGTAACCTCCAACCCCTTTGAGCCTCTCACAGTCAGAGCTTTAGGTAAAGCGCATGCGGCTTTAGGTATTCATTCATTCATTCAACAAACGTGTTTATACTATCATCCCTGTGTAGTATGTGTTATGAAGGATTTCATTTTATATATATATGTATGCACACATATAAATACTGTTTATACCTTTTGGGATCTGCATAGAACATGACTAGGAGATACAGAAAAAGTGGATGAATGCGATTCATTGCAGGAATTAGGAATTGGAGCTATTAGGTTGGAAAGAATATTTTTCACATAGCCTCCTGAGTTTTTTGCAACAAGCCACTATTACTCTTATATTTTGAAAAGTGGATTGACATTCACATATTCAGTGCCATCTGAGTGCCAGGCAGAGGAAATCCCTGCAGATACACAGATGTCTTGCCCTCAGCCACCCTCTCCCTGCTCAGCCCAGGCCACACCACAGACCAGCAGTGCCCCGTATCTGGGTCTCCCCAACTCCTCATCTACAGATTCAGAGGAACATTCTTGGAAGATTAGAAATTGATGGTAGAATCCCCAGACAGCGGTAGCGGCCTCAAGACGGTGTGACTAGACTAAACTGAGTGATGCAAGGAAACGTTAAGGTGGGGGGATCCTTTGCAATGTCATGTGCATGGGATAGAAACCTAGAAGCAAAAAATGTTCAAATAGGAAGGGACCTTAGAGCTGGTAGAGGACACTTTGGTTGCACCCCTACACGCAACCCCAAAACCTCATTCCCACCCCTCGTGTAGTAACCATGCTGTGTGAACAGAACTGACTAAACCCCAGCTCCAGGGGTGGGCGTGAGTGTTCCAGACCAGTTGGGGCAATCCTAAGCCCCCTGCCATGGGGATTGGTTCAGGTAACTTAGACTTAAGCCAGTCAGCTGGAAATCCTGGACTTTTGTTTGGTGACTATTAAAAGTAGTATTCTCTCCAGGTGAGATGGTCAGAATACTTAATAACTTCTCCAGGTCAGGCTCTGTGACCTGCTGGAACCAATGTAGGCTCAATCAGAACAAACCTGGACCTAAGCAATCAGTTTGGTTATATGGTGCATGACTGCACTCGGTGGGTTCTGGGGAACTGTCTGTAATCAAACACATTAATATTTCTGTGGGGAAACAAATATTTACAGTAAGCGGGATAATTAAGACCAGAGATAACCTCACGTCACATCAGTCCAGGACTCGCCACCAAGTGAGTTATGAAAACATTTTGGTTGTCAGAGCATTTTGGACTTTTGGAATTGCGGGTGAGAGACCAAGGACCAGAACCGGCGAGTACTTCATGGGGCTGCTGGAGGCTTGAAGGAGATAAAGCCCCCTCCTAGCACCCAGGGCCATGTTTCCATCAGGTGATAACAGGTAAGGCAAGCACAGAGTCAACAGCAGCGGGCTGCTTCAGGCTGGCTCCTCTGTCTCCACAGCAGGGGTGTTTCCAGGAGCTCCCAGGGCTTTCTGGAAACCCAGTCTGGGATCTCGCCAGAGCCCATGCACTGGGAACAGTGTGCTCGTTGGATGGGTTCTAAGGCTGATATGTCTGAGCTAAGATAGCCCAGCGTTCCCACCCTGAAAGGCCTGCCTCAGCTACTGCTCCCTTGAGCTCCCCCAGTGAACCCTAGAGGGAGGTGAGAGGTGACTGAAAACAGGGTGGACGGGGAAGCCACTGGCTCTGCTCTCTGCCTCTAACGAGCTCCGTGGCCTCTATGAACCCGAGAGAGAGGAACCCACTTTCATTTCCCTCCTAAAAAGCACTGGCAATCCCCTTGGCATTGCCCTCCTCTTTCCCACATCCAGTGGCATCAGTGGTGCTGAGAAGAGAGAGAGTGCATTCAGCTTGAGTCCCAGCTGCTGGAATTATCCATTGTTTTTAATGTCTGACAATTCAATGGGTGAAAAAAGCACGTTCATGATCTGCTGCCTTTATTTACACTCCCCTGGTCTCGGTTCAAGTTGAGCATCCTTTCTACACGTGTTCATTATCAGCCATTTGCCAGCTGCTCCCTTCAATGGCCCCAGCCCCTTGGTTTCCCTGTGGAAGTGGAGCCCCTCCAGGCGCGTCTGTCCAGCTGGAGTAGAGCAGAACTCCCCCCTCCATTGTTTGCATACTGTGCTTCTCTTCAGCCAACCTCATGCTTGGGCACTAGGTATGAAGTGCGTCCAGAGTAATGCCCCAAGCTGCCATTCTCCCGGGGATGTCTAGAGATGTTATATGGAAACATCATGGTGCACAGCTAATGGGGACCCATTTTAAGTTTGGGGGCAAAAGTCCTCCATCACACAGCAGGTCAGGATAAAGATGACACAGCAGAGGGAAGGCAGAGGGCCTTCAGGAGCTGTCACCTCACACAGGCATGGTGCGTGGTGCAGGGTAGACTGGGAGCCGTCAGGGAAGTTAGTTACAGACTGCTCTGTGAGCCAGAGCATGCACAGACCAGCATTCTCTGCACTCAGCATTGAGGTCAATCAGGTGCCCAGGTCAGCCCTGTGAGCAGGACCAGGATGAAGGCAAGGCAAGGGAGGTACAGAGGGTGCAAAAGTCAAGGAGGGTCCCCTCCGGGGCCACCCTGTGCTGGCACGGCCCTGGAGAGAACACCTCCTTAAGTCTTGCACCTGGGCAGCTCTGTTTGCCTCGCCCTGTCCCAGCCCAGCCTGGGAGACAGGGACAGGGCAGGGCCCAGAGCAAAAGGGACAGTCCCCTGTCCACGAGGATCCAGTTATCCCAGCTCTGAGTGAGGAGGAAGTGCTGACTTTACCGGAGCTCATTCTCCCGTGAACTGTCTGTGGTTCTAAATCCAGCATATCAGTTTAGTCGTTCTCAACAAGGCCTTCGGTGTCTTTATACAGCCCTGTGTCGATCAGAAGGAAACAGAAACCAGGGTAGCTATTTTAAACAGAGAGGGCTGTAATACCAGGGCTAAAAAAATGATAACAGGAAGGGCTGGAGAAGCAGCAGGCTCTTGCCTGGGCTTCCAGGAATGTCTCCCGACACTGCAGACTGACCAGGGGAGCTGCTGCCTCAGACCCAGCCAGGAAGGTGGAGAATCAGGGACATGGTGTGTTCAAGAACACAGCCCCATCACTCCAGTCCGGGGAGCAGGAGCCAGCATCACGAAGCCATCACCACTGCTTTTCTCAGCTCCAATGAGGCAGGAGCTTGGACACTGAAACACTGTGGCAGATGGGCCAGCCCCACATCTCCTGACCTTTGCCCACAGAAATCAGCCAAGCGCAACAGGAAAGTGGCCTTGGCCTTGCTTCTGCTTCCAAATCTCAGCTTGATGGCTTCTAATTGGCAGAACTAAACTCACTATCAGAATTCTAGCTGCAAGGGAGTCTGAGAAATGTCGTCGTTATCTCTCTGAACTTTGGAGTTTGGGAAGGCACCCTAGAAGGAGGTGAGAACGGACGCTGAGGGCCCGTGGATGATGCACAATTGAGTCCCAGGTTAAAAGGTCCCACAGAGGTGAGTGAAGAGAAGCCAGGGGAACTCAACCTAATCATCAGAGCTAAGGATCTGGTGCTCAGCACAGGCTAACCTAGGCAGGGACCCACCCTGCAGAGCTCTGCCTTCACAGGCTGCCCATCCTGCTGAGTGAGGCCGAGGTGACTCACTGACAGTCCCCGGAGCACCACAGGAGAATGATGCAGCCAGAGCGGCATGTGACTAAGTCACGCCTCCCTTTGCCCCGATCCCAGACTCTGGAATCTCAAGAGACTGAAATTGTAAATATGTGATCAGTCTCAGGAATTTGCCTCCCTTGAATTTCTGGCCTCACTG
Source organism: Diceros bicornis minor (assembly GCF_020826845.1). Classification (NCBI taxonomy): domain Eukaryota; kingdom Metazoa; phylum Chordata; class Mammalia; order Perissodactyla; family Rhinocerotidae; genus Diceros; species Diceros bicornis. The sequence continues at coordinate 63,449,975 of NC_080744.1, read as the reverse complement.
CAGCAACTGTGTTTGGAACCTCCACTTAGTGAATATGTGTCTGCCTCGGATTCTTTGCCTCGTGTCACCTAAGTGCTTTTCCAGTATCTCCAGTACCAAGGTTCGGAAATAAGATGGCATCTGGTCTAATCACCGGGTGGAGTGCGTGTGGTGACCTGTCTGCAGCTGGAGCTCCCAAGCCCCTTTGAAATCTAGATCAGTGTGGCTGCAACCATGAATCCTTGCCTGATGGGTGTGCACAGTCTCCCCCAAGCCTTTGCCGGGTTCCTGGGTCGGGGCCTAAGGCCCCAGCACTACCTCTGCCTGCAGCCCTCCCTCCCCCTGCCCCTCCGCTCCACGCCTCTTCCCAGGCCACTCAAAGCAGCTCCCCAAAGCCTCAGACGAGAGAGATGTCCTAATATGGTCCTGAGCACACTGCACGACAAACATCCCAGAGCCACACTCTGGTTCTTTTTTTTTTTTTAACTTAGAAAAGTAGCAAAGGAGTATAGAGCCACACTGATTCCTAAAAGCCCCTTCCACTCCACCCCCCACCACACATTTCTAGCTGGCTCTGCCACCCCACAAAGCAGCCCAGCCTCTCCCTGTCTCACCGGCAACTCTGTCCTCCCCCTTCCTCTTCTCTATTTTTGTCTTCTTTCTATTTTTTTCCTACTCCTCCTCCTCAGGAGCAAAAGTTAACATTTTTCCATTTTCGCCAGCAGGCCAGCTTGTTATCTGGGGGTCCAGCTGACAACTCTGCCTTCAGAGTCTCTAGTCCAGCGGCTCATCAAGGAAGTTTCTAAAGACAGTGCCTATTTCATGGGGAATTTTGGTGCTGGCTGTTAGGGCAGTAAATATTTGGCATCATTACATGTGTGTACAAATTTATATACATATATAAATATTTTACATACAGCTATAAAATCATATATCTTGATGTCTTCATATATAGACAAACCACATCTAAGCAGTTCTTCGGGACGATGATTTAACTGATTTGCTAATACTCAGATCTTCATAAAGCTGTAGAATGACTTGCCCTGCCCTCTCGGGTTCCTCTCCCCGCCCTCCCCTTTACCTTTCCACGGGCGCAGCTTCCAGCCCAGGCGTGCCACACAACATGTGAGGGTGAGTCGTCATCATTGGAAGCAGGACAGCTGTGCCCGGCCCCGTGTGTCTTCTCAGGAACGCAGAGGCTGTGTCTCACAAGGGCCATGAGGGCCGGCCTCTCACTGGCTTGTTTCTTCCAGATGAGTCAGTCAAGATGGGGATGTTAAATGAATCAAGCAGATGTGTGTCAATGATGCTCTGAGGAAAGGTGCCACTACGCCATGTCCTCACACACGCCCCAAATCTCCTGGCTTCAGGTGTACATCTGTGCCAGGATCCCTCAACCTCAGCATGCTTGACATTTGGACCAGATAATTTGGGCTGTTCTGTGTATTGTAGGATGTTTAGCAGCATCCCTGGCCTCTACCCACTTAATGCCAGTAGCACCCCCCCATTCCCCAGCTGAGACAACCAAAAATGTATCCAGACATTGCCAAATGTCCCCCTGGGAAGTGAAATTGGCCTCAAGTTGAGAACTACTGCCCTATGTCTGCATAGACACATATTGTGCATACAGAAACGTACATATACATACAAAAATATTTATATGTCCTTATTTTAAGTTGGCATCTGGTATAAACTTTTCATTCAATCAGCATATGCACAAAACAGAAATGTGACATATTTTCTCTTAAAAATTAATGTCATCTGTGATAATAGTGACATTTGTGATGATTAAATAAATATAATCATCTTATATCTTCCTGTAAAGTTGGCATTTACCTTAACTGGTAATGAGAAGGAGTCTTTTGGATCCTTAATTTATTTCCCCCGGTCCTTCCCACTGTGACTCCTGACTCCCTGAGCTCTGAGAACCCAGATGGACAAATCCAGTGTCCAGTACCTTCTAGATTTGTCTCTCTCCAGCCATGACATCCCAGAGATCCCTGTGAAAACCAATTCAAAAGGGAAAAGAAGAGAAGTTGGGGTCCAGTAAAACCCCAGTTACACAGGATTACTTTCTAAATCAGCCCACATACAGTATATTAGTCAAGATAGGATGGGCTATGGCGCAATAACAAATAGATCCCATTTTATAGATGAGGAAAGTGAGGCTCACAAAGATTAAGTGACTTCTCTAAACTGCAACAATTACGTGGCAGAACTGGGGCCAGAGGTTGGGTGCCCTGGCTCCAAAATTGGTTCTTCCTGGTCTGCTGCAAGAGCTTCTGAAGCCTCATGGAGTGGAGGATATCGTTGATGCCACGGCAGAATGATCATGCTTCCCATACCCCTGTACATTTCATCAAAAGTGCCTTTGCTTCAAGAAAGATTAGGGTTGTTATATCAGGAATGTGAAACGCAAAGAGCAAAGAAACAGTCAACTTTTTTCATTTCAAAATAGATTTTTGATAGGGGAGAGACAAGTTCTTGAAAGCTAAGGCTTTTGATTTATGGGAACTGTTTTTTAAGTTCTAAATGCCTAACTTTTAGCATCAGAAGGAAAGCTTTGAAGGAATCGAGGCATAAAGAGTAGATTGGTAAAAGGGTAGTTGGAAGCCAGAATGCCATACTCTCAGGGATTAGCTAGGGATAAGCAAGGTGGGGCAGAGATGACAGCAGGAGGGGCACTGCTGATGTGCGGGGCTGGGAGAAGGAGCCACATTCCTGAGTCCCCTTGAGGTTCAGACCTCAGTAGAAGAGGAATTAACAGAACCAGAGTTTGAGAAATGAGAAGGGATAGGCCTTGGGAGACTAGCAAATCTCGGAGAGGGCCACCTGTCCAGTGGAGGAGCCCAGACTCTCCGGGTCCCACTCCACTCACCCTGGTGCAGAGACTAGATGGGCATTTCCATACCCGTAGAGAGTAGAGGGGCTACCTGAGAGGCAGAGCCTCCCAGAGGACTCTTCACAACAGGACAGGATGTCCTCTGGGATCAGATGAGGACACAGTCATGTCCCAGCTCATATCAACAAGGAAGGGGACAACTGTCCAAAGACCAGACTGGATGGCAAATCTCAGCAGACACCAGTGGGAATAGATGCTAACAGCTGTGCCTAACTGGAGTGAGGATGAGCAATGGATGACAGTGGGAATGGAGAACAATATATCCAGTAAGTATCCAGAGACTCATTCTGATTGGACTAGCCCTCATCACATGCCCAAGCCCATTGAACCAATCACTGCGGCCGGAAGAGTGCATATTCTGATTGGAGGAGGCTTGGGTTGTAGGATCCACTCCAAGAGCTGAGGCTGAGACTCAACCAGACCTTGTGGACCAAAGCGGGGAGGGATGGAACCCTAAATAAAATTGGGGCTGTAATTAGAAGGGGAAATGGGTCCTAGGGAGATGGACGAGTGTCCACAAAAGAGGGTATTTGGAAAAGTCTCAGAGGGGATGCAAATATTACGGTTGCTTTGCAAGCACGCATTCTCATTGTCCTCCTCAGGCTCACATTTTCCCTAATCAGAAGGCGAGCGGGTGCTTCACTCCATTTTCCATTGTAACACTGAGAGATAGAGTGGGGAAACATATATATCTGTCAAATTTGCCCAGATAAGAAGTTACATTCCTCCACAGGCCGACTTCCCTTTTAAGACGGGCCAGCTGAGGACAGACTCATCTGTGTGAGTGTGGGCTTTGATGCCAAGCTGTGCGGCTTTTGCACAGGAAGGCTTTGGTTAGGAGACCTGGACTGGAGGCCTGCTTCCGTCGGTGCTTAAGCTGCCGCAGTCTGACTTTGCGGAAACCAGCTCTGCGACCCCGAGAGGAAAGAAAAAGGGCAAGGAGGCAGAGCCCACATCTCTCTCTCGAGATCGCCTGGCTCATGCCCGTTGATCACCCAGCCAGCGTCCTAATCATTGAGGCTCAGGGAGAGGAGCGAAGTTCCCGAGGATACACCAATGGTACCAGAACTAGGAGTTGAACCCACAGGGATGCAGTTCTCTCTCCACAGCTCCTATTGCCCCGTGCTTCTCCCGACTCATGGCCCAGGGCTCTGTCCTCCGTCCATGCTTGTCCAGCACACCTGGCCCTGCATCCCGAGGGGGCCAACCATCTAGGGCACTGGTCTGGAAGCAGACATGAAGCCATGAGCCAGGTGTTCGGCATTTCTATGCCCTCATCACAGTGTCTGAGCCCAGGGCTTACACACAGAACTCTGAATGCCCATCCTCTTGGAAGACTGAAGCTGGTCTACACCCTTGCTACCCATAGTGTGGTCCGTGGACCAGCACCATTAGCATCACCTGGGCCCTTTTAGAAATGCAACATCTCAGGCCCTTCCCAGAATCAGGTCTTTATTTTTATGAGATCCCCATGGGATTCTGGTGCATATTTAAGTTTGAGAAGTGCTGGTCTACACATTTTCTGAGCACTGGGACTTTTTCCAGCCTCAGAGGTTTCCAATTCACAGGCTGTTCTTGTACTGTGCTGCTGCCATAAATACCCTCAATCCTGCCCTAATGGGTTTACACTTGGGGGCCCCCAAAATACACCTGGCCTTTGTGTACATGAAGATGCTACTGGCTCTCTGGTTTCCAAGGAGGTGAGTTCAGAAGGCCATGGTCTTTTGTGTCATCAACGGCCAGAGGAGGAGGTTTGCAGAGGCCTCTTGGATGTTCCTGCTTCCGTTCCTCCCTCATCTCCTGGCACATGCTGCCTGCTTGCCTTTCCCCTTAAATACTGTGTGTGTAACAAACCCACAAGTGAACGCATAAAGGGAAGTCGGGGCGGCAGCCCTGCATTGCCAGGACCCAGCATCTGCATTTTTTATGGATCAGAGGAGACCTGCTTACCCTCTTTCACTGTGGTTCTTCTCCTCCAGGGCAATTTAATTTTTTTTAAATAGATGTCAGTCCCTATTCTACGATAAGTGGTAAAATACTGGTTTCTCTTCTCCTCTTTCTCAGCTGAGTTTCTAACAACTGGTACATGCATTTATAGAGAATAGCAGGTGTCAGTCATACCACGTCTTGGTGAAAAACAGGAAAGAAAGTAGAAAAGCTTTCATCATCTCACTATTTAGCACAAGATTATAATGGTGGGAACACTATCTATCCTCAGCAAAGGAATGTTCCATCCCCACCACGAGTCCATGAGGATGTGTGGAGATGTGTGTTGACACCACTTGGTGGGGGGTGGGCCCATTTGACCATATGTGCTATCACCAAAAAATTTAAATTAACAACAAAACAAAACAAAGTAGGGTGCCCCCTCGTCATTTATTTTTTGTTGATGGGATTTAACATAAAATACTGCTGACCCAGCTGAAATCTACAGAATTTGAAGTCGACATCAGATCCCCATGCGCCATATTTTTGACTTGCAAATGCCTTCCAAGAATAGCTGGAGTGTCCTTATTAAGCCCGGCTTGTGATGCATCCGTACTTTGCACCGTCTGCTCCGGCACTGTATAATTCATGGACTTGCCTTATGAAGGGAGGGATCGAAACCGTGACCAGCCCGTGAACCCAAGCTGACACTTCCATTATTATAAAATGAACGAGAGAAAGCTGAAACCTGACCCACCTCTCAGGCCTGTCCTGCAGGGACGCCACGTCTGCCTTCCTTTAGCCAAGTCCCAGGTCCACCTGCCCGCATCGACTCTGGGGCCATCGGATTCAGGGACAGGAGACTTAGTCCCATCCTACGCTGGGCCATGATTTGCCATCTCTGGTGACACTGGGCCAGCTCAGAAAACAAGCCTGCAGGCCCATGGTACTTGAAGTTGAGTTTCATTACTTTTAGGAAGAAAGGACACGCCCAGTCACTATAATCGTCCCCATAGTTACCACATGTGAGCTCTTCCAGCCTGCCGGGCCCTGGACTGAGCACCTCAAGCCGCACAGCCAAGTAGGAATTATCATCCCATTTTACAAAGGAAGAAACTGTGGCACAGAGGCTTGCCTAAAGTCACACAGATAACGACAAGAAAGGCCTGGATTCAAACCCAGGTCTGTTGGGCTCCAAAGCCTATATTTTAGTCAGTGGTCCCCAAAGGGGATGCATAACCCCTGGGCTGGACATGGCCATTGGCACATGGGAAGAAAATAACAGGAATGTTATTTACATCTTGAAAGTCCCATTTCAAAACATCTGTATTTGTACATTTTCCTTATATATATATTATTATATTTGAATGTGCCTAATGAATAAACACATGGATGTATATTGGTGACTGTGTGATCTATTTTTTTCCTGATAGTGAGGCCGAAGTTGAAAAGTGTGGAGACCGCTGCTCTTGGCTCCTCCTTGCCCAGGGGGTTCCATAAAGGAGCTCCGGGCAGCCATGCCCAGCCCTGTCTCCTCAAGACTCTTTCTGAGATCCTCATTGGAGAACCCACTAGCATCATGCTGACATCTCCGGCCTGCCCACCTGCCCGGGCAAATGAAGAAACTGAGGCACGTGAAACCCGAAGACCACTTCTAATTTGCAGTGTGACCTCTGTCCGGCCAGCCACGGTGCCTCCCTGGGCCTCAGCTCCTCATCTGTTGGCAGGAAGGGCTTTATTACAGGGGCCTTGTACCCTCAGGAGCTGTGGTCCTGAGCTGGGAATCCGAGGCTCCATTCCTATGTGGAAATGTGCCCTGTTTCATAAGTCTGATCCAACTACAGGACAGGGGGACATACTTCTGCTGTGGTCCTTCTCGACTGTGTCATCTTGACTGTGACGCCTCCTTCCTGGGTCTGCGTGCCTTCACCCGTGCAGAGAGTGGCCTTGGTCCTACTGTGGATCATCCAGGAGATCTAATGAGCTAGGATTATGAACACCCTTGGAAAGTCAAAGAACTTTCTAAATGAACCTCATATTCCTCCACTGCTGTCATCATTTGTCCAGCGTAGCAGGATGACGGGGCTCCCATTCTTTAGAAGATATTCACTGAGCATCTTCAATGTAGGCACTGGCATCACAGCACAGATTAAACATCCTCGGTCTCAGCAGGGGAGGTCCCACTGTAGTGGGGGAGACAGAACAGAAACAGGAAACAATCTAATAAGGATAATTCCCGCCGGAGATGCATGCTCGGGAGGTCATAAAACACGGCTGCCTGCCTGGGGAAGGGGGCCCCGCAGGAGCTGGGTGGGCATAATGAGAAAGAGTCCCTGTGTAAAGATCAGGTTCTGAGCATTCCCAGCAGAGGCCCGGAGGAGAGAGCGCCCTTGGTTCACTCAAGGGGACAGAGGAAAGCCCGGAGTGCTTGGAGCAGAGGGAAGAGCGCAATACAGTGGCAGGAGAGGCCAGGGAAGGAGGGGAGCAGATATATCAACAGGCCGTGCTGCACTGCATTTGCCCCTGTGGGGAGGAATCTCTGTCCCCTCTCCTCACCTCTCCCCAGGGGGTAATTCAGTGCAAAGAAGAAAACCCACAGCTACCAGCACTCCTGCCTTGGACAGGCCCAAACTCCCCTTTGAGAGGTCTGCTTGGTTTGAGCCCTTGCCACTTAAGACCAAGGATTGGGGGAACTAGCTGGAAGCTCAGCTTGTGCGGACAGGCCCCCCATCCCAGCTCCTGATGGCTGACTTGGGTGGCTCCCTGTCTCCCTACGCCAAGCTTCCTCCTCCATCACAGCTGGGGTCTGGCAGCTGACACTTTGGTGATGGAGATGTGAGTGGCAGCAGGTCTGCAGCAAGTCGCCACGGCAGGGCTCTGCTCCCCTTGGCAACCGCCCACCACTGCCTTGGCTGTGAAGCCCGGAGCTCGTCAAGCAGGGCTTCTCCCCAGGTCAGGACAAGCCAGGGGCAGGCCAACGCCTTCTTCTTCGCTGAGTTCCTTGCCTCCCTCTGGGCATCTGGCAGCGCCAAGGAACCTGGCCTCAGCTCTCAGGATTAATAGTCTGGAGGCAGGGCAGGGGCACACTTGGAGTGCAGTTTTCACAGCTGCCACCCACATCTAGCAATGCAAACAGGCTCCCGTGTGCCCATCAGCCAGATCCAGGCCCCACACGTGGGGTCCAGGAGAGGCAGGCTTCCTCCAGGTGGGAGGGCCAGGTGTGGTTGGCGTCAGGGGGTCACCCGGAGATGCCCTGAAATGAGCGAGCTGATGAGAGCAAGCACTGCCTCGTACTGTCACCCCCATGTGCCAGGTTCCATGCTGGGCGCTCGACACATAACGCGTCACCTCACCCGAACTTCACACAGTGAGCCTCAGACTTGGGGTTGTTAACCCCCATTTTATAGAAGAGGAGGCTGAGGGTCTGAGAGATGAACTTGGAGCCCAAGGTCACTGTGCTAGGAAGTGGCAGATGGGGGGCGGACCCGCCTGCCTGCTCAGGGTCGCACGCCGCCTCTGCTCGATCCCTGCCTTCTCAAGTCCCTGAGGCCTTGCTGACTGCCCCCTGGGCCAAGTCCCGGGTTAGCCGCAGGGCGCACACAAGAACAGGATTTCTACAGTCCATGGACTCAGAGCTGAATAGCAGAGACCAGACAGCACCCAGGAAAGGATTCTAGAATAACAGAATATGGGGCTGAATAAGGAGAAAAGCACACTGAATGTGGGAGTCAGACAGAGTTTGGATCTGAGCCCACTGCACCTCAGTTTCCTCCTCTGTAAAATGGGTCATCACAGGGTGTTCTTAAGGATCCCGTGAGCACTGGCACAGTACTCAGCAAGGAGTGGGTGTTTCATGAATGTTTCCTTGCTTCCTTCTTCCCCTTTTTTTCTTTTTCTAGCCCTGAAAATAAGCGCATTAAGACCTTGGGGAAGGAAGTACTTCACGGGGGCTTCCTGGAGGAGCTGGAATCCGGGCCTCCATGGGATGGGAGGCATCTGATCTCAACAGAGATGAAGGTAGAATTATTCGAAAGAATGTCACTGTTCTGGGCTTCAGTTTCCTCATCTCTGAAACAGGGAAAGCATAACACTTTATAAACAAAGATGCACATAAAGGTGACTAGCAGAGTGTTGTGGAAGAGAGCTAGGAGTTAGGGGCTCAGAGATGTGAGCTCCAGGCAGAGCTCTGCCCCTACGGTGTGACCCTGGGCAGGCTGTGCCTCATCTCTAGGACTTCATTTTCTTGTCTGTAAAGTGGGAATATTCAGTCACTGGGTGAGTCATGCAGCCTCTCTGGGATTCCTGCTTCCTCCGGGGTTAAGTGGCCTGGTTGTAGCTCCCCAGAGTTCCCTCTTGAGTCCCCCAGAGGCTTGGATTCTAAGCTAGGGCCCACCCTGCCCCCATATCCTCCCCACCCAGCATGCCAGCCAAGACCCTGCACCCGTGCGAAACAGTGTTCATGTCCAGGGTGGGAAAGGAAAGGCTTCTGGGCCATATCCTCTTCCCAGATGGCCTTTGAGAGAACAAGAAGAGGGGCAGAGAGCAAAGAGGAAGAAATTTGCCTTGAAAAAAATCACAAGACGTAAATCAAACTCTCCCAGCTAGCTGATGGCGGGGCAGCCCTGTCACCTACAGGCACCTCGGAGCACTTCCTGCCTGGGCTGGGGTGGGGCTGGCCAGGATGGTGTAGAGACCAGCCCCAGCTGAGGTAGGGTGCTCTGACCACACTCACATGCAGGGTGAGCATTGTTTCTGACCAATGGTCAGGAGCCGCTGGCAGGTGACAAAGCCGGGTGAGGAACCACACACTGGCCCTGGGCCATGGGCATGGAAAGTCTCCCCACCCTTGGGTTTCCCACTTCCTGGGGTACGTTACTCAACAACCCACCCACCCCCCACCCTCACTCAGTGGTCAGCTGAATCCCATCCTTCCTAGACAGACAGTGGTCTGCAATTCACACACCTTCCAGGGACTTGGGGTGGGCTGGTTTGTGAGGTTCATGGCTTGGGGTGCTCAGCTTTGAGGACCTCCTGCTACCCAGAAGCCTCCTCAGAGGAGGGGGTCTGGAGGATTGTAGCGGAATCTCCCTGGTCTCTAGAATGGAGCTCCGTTTTGTAGGGATCTTCCTCCAGTGCCCCTCCTCACCACCCCTTCCAGGACTGCCTCCATCAGGAGGAGGGGGAAAGGCCACAGAAGGACAGTAGAGGACGGCTGGGCAGGAGCCAGCTGGGTCAGCAGGGAAAAGACCAGGGGCAGAGCAAGCTGATGGGGCTGCATGCCCCAGCCCAACTCCACTCTCTCTCTCCCTCCCCTGCCTTCCTTCCTCTCTCCTCATAGACATTAACTGAGCACCTACTACGTGCCAGCCCTTTCTGAGTCACTGCAAACATGGCGTAAATGAGACAGGCACAGCTCTCTCGTGCTCTCACTCCACACTCCAGCCCGCTCTCCTGCTGAAGCAGAGGGACCTACGGAGGGTAAGAGCAGAAAGGGCTCTTCAGCTTATGAGCCCGACCACCACCCCCATTTCACAGACATGGTCACTGAGGGCCAAGAAGGAGCCTGGCTCAAGGGCACCCCACTTGGGACCAAGCCTCCTGCCTTCCAGGGCTGAGAGGGCTCCGGCTGGGCGCACGGACTCCATCCAGTGGATGTCCCCGGGGCACCTGCCATGCATCCAGCACTGTGTCAGACTGCAGGGACATGTGGTGAGTCAGGCCTGATCTGGAGGTGGGGTGCACACAGAGCTGACTCACTCAGCGGCTGGTGCAGGCGCTGGGGAGGGCGTGGGGAGAAAAGCCCTGGCACCCTTGCCTGGGGGCTGCCCCAGCCAAACTTGAATGCCCAACGACCTTTCACCTTTCGGAGGGCACCAGCCATGGGGGGCCCCGGGGACCATCTGCTCCCTTCCCCCCACCTGCATGTTGATGTGACGCCAGGAGCTGATGGTACTGGGGCCGGCCTCTGCTTCTGAAGCATTGGCTCCTGAGTTGGGAGAGGGTGACAGAGGAGGAGACTGGGACCAGAGACACTTGTCTGAGCTGCTGGGCTTTCGCTTGTCCACCCTCTGCCCCTGCCTGGCTCTCTCCCACTCTGGCCTCCCCCTTCCCTGGCGCCCTCACAGCTGCACCGTCCTGGGCTCCAGTTACTCAGGGACTGAATGGAATGCAGCAGTGGAATGCCAGGACAGGGGGGAGAAGAGGGGGCTCAGGATAGAGCGAGTCTTGCAGGGTCATCCCTCATGTGGGAGCCCAAGGGCATTGACAGGACCCATGGTCAGCCTCCCAGTGCCGAGGCCCAGAGAGGTGCAGCACCTTGCCCAGAGTCACACAGCAAGAAGGGACAGCACTCATCCTGGAGCCCAGGTCTCTGCAGTCATCTCAGGCTCCATCCACTCTTCCACACGGGTGGCCCCCCTGCTGGTTCCACTCCCGGACTGGATGTCCAGGCCCTGTGTTCCTGCAGCTCAGAGAGAGCGCCTGGCGGGGGGTGTGGTACAGAGGGGAGGAGGAGAAGACAGAAAGTGCCAGCTGATTCATATTTCTAAATGTCATGTTATTCCAGGCGCCTTCTCGCTTTGCCACCACCTTCATCCACCCCCCGCTTGCCATCTTGAAGACCGGCTGCAGAGCGGCTGGTGGGGGAAGGGCTGTGAGACCGTGGTCTAGGGGGGCTGCGTTTCTGCTTGGCCCCCTGAATGAGCTGTGGGGTGAACAATATGCCAGAAGCCAGGAGACCCGGGTCCCAGCCCTGGCTCTGGAATTGGTTGCTGTGGGACACTGGGCCTGTCTGTCCTTCCTCTGTATACTTCCCTATGCAAAATGGGGGAGGGGGTTGTGGTCCCCAAGCCTGGCTGCAGATCAGTATCGCCTCAAAACAAAACAAAACAGATTCTTGGGCTGCGCCCCTGGAGATGCTGATTCAGTAAGTCCAGGGTGAGCCTGGGCATCTGTATTTTATTTTATTTATTTATTTATTTTTAGGTTTTGAGGGGTGAGGGTGGGGAAGCGAGGGAGAGTTCTGGGCAGTGCCTTTCTGGTTTGTTTGTTTTTTTGTGTGTGTGTGAGGAAGATCAGCCCTGAGCTAACATCCATGCTAATCCTCCTCTTTTTGCTGAGGAAGACCGTCCCTGAGCTAACATCTATTGCCAATCCTCCTCCTTTTTTTCCCCTTTTCTCCCCAAAGCCCCAGTAGATAGTTACATGTCATAGTTGCACATCCTTCTAGTTGCTGTATGTGGGACACCGCCTCAGCATGGCCGGACAAGCGGTGTGTCGGTGCACGCCTGGGATCCGAACCCGGGCTGCCAGTAGTGGAGCGCGCGCACTTAACTGCTAAGCCACGGGGCTGGCCCCCGGGAATCTGTATTTTAAAGCACCGCCCTGGTGAGTCTGGTGCAGCCAGTCAAGCGAGGGCTCTTGGAAAGCTCCGGCTATGTTTCCATTCAGAGTCTAATTCGTCTTCAATACTCATTTACCTCCTCCAAGAGTCCCTCCTTGATCTACCCACCCCATCTGCCACCTCCAGTCCTCATCACTCCTGGCCCTGCCTCCCTGCACTGCTCATCTGCTGCTCCCAAAAGGCATTTAGTCACTCGTGCATGCGTGTATGTGTGTGTGTCCTATGTGAGTTCAGCAAAGGGAACCTCCCACGCAGCATAGAGGAAGCTGCTCGGCACTGGAGTCAGCTAGGCCCAAGTTCAAAGCTGGACTCTGCACCTAAGGTCAGGTGACCCTGGGGAAGTGACCTTACCCCTCCAAGCCTCCATCCCCACACCTCTCAGACGGGCCTAAACAGCCTTACCTCACTGGGCCGCAGTGAGATCCCCTGAGGGGAAGTGTGCGAGCACCCGGTGGGGAGGGGGGAGGTCAGGGGCCAAGAAAGGACAGCTGGGTTAGTGGCAGAACGCTCCCAGAGGGCCCCCGACTCCCTGGGTTGCCATGGGAAATTTGGACGCCTGCCACTCCACGTGTCCTTGTAGGCAGAGGACTTGGGCAGGCGTGGGTCCTCAACAAAGAACAGGTGGCACTCAGGTCCCCACAGGACCTGTCAAATGACCCCCGGTGCCGTTCCTGCAGGAAACAGGATCCCCCCCGGATGGTTCAACTGAAGAGACACAAATGGAGGGGCCATTGACAGAGGCGGGCAGGGCTAAGGGAATCTGAAAGGGTGGTGAGGCTCCTGGAGACCACTGATGGCAGACAGCTGTTAGCACCCCAAACCTACAGAGGTGGGGGCAGGGGGCATTGCCAGAGCCCAGTGGAGCTGGACCGTGGAACAGGGGCTGCCCCCAAGAGCGGCAGCCATAGAGGGAGGTGCCATTCCCAGAGCACGGCATCACTGCAGGGAGAAGCAGAGAAGAAACAGCCAGACCTCTCTCCTCCCACCCTCCCATCTCATTCTGGTACCTCCCATTGGCCAAGCCCCGGCAGCCAGAGGCATCAGCAGCCCTAGAGGTCCCCTCGTGGGGCTCAGAGCAGGGCAGACAAGACAGTTTTGCCTGGCAGGTTGCAGGGAGTAGGGGGCAAACAGAGAATCATCAGCTTCTCAGGCATCCTGGCAGTCCCCCAGCTCCTGCACGCCCCCCACCCTCTCCACTCTGCAGGCTTGGGGGTGGAATGTGCCAGCACATCCATCAGAGGACCCCGGTTTTAGCTCCATCTCTGCCACAAACACACAGGGTGACATCAGAAGTCACCTCTCCTCTCTGGGCCTCAGTCTTCTCAGGTGTAAACCGTAGGGGCTAAAGAGCTGTCCTGGGCTACCCTTTCCAGTCCTGACCTGAGATTCTCCTCCCTTGCCTTTTCTAGAAGGGAGAGAGCCCCGCTCGATAGGAAAACGGGCTTGGAGAAGAAGGAAGCTTAGCAAATGGAAAATTAATTCTGGGCGGTAAAGAGCAGAGGCTGTTGTTTGTGATGTATGACTTACTCTTTGTGTCAAACTGTGTACTGTGAATATCAGTGGGATGGCAAGAAAACCGAGATCTATTACTTAGAGTTTAATCTGTTCTCTGTGTTGGAGCAGGGAGAGGGAGGGGGAAAGAGGACTACAACTTTAATCACAGGCCCAACTCGAGATGTCAAGCTGCTCTCGGGTGTGTTAGTAAAATGATGTCGTATTACAGGCTTCCCAGACAGCACCCACACTGCAGCTTTATCTGCCGAGCCGTAAATTAGCACACCTCCTTTATGCTCTTCAGGTAAAACCAGTAATTTCGCTGAAAAATACTCACACACGCACACAGAGCATGGGGGGTGCTCAGGAGAGGGGCTGCTCCCCTTGAGCAAGGAAGAGCTAGGAATGTGCAAACCAGGATGAAAATGACACCTCGGCTGTGCCTCCCGTCATTAGAGCGTGGGCTCCCCGTGCGAGCCCCAAGCCGGCCCACCTTCCTTTCTACCTGCCTGGGTGCCTCCCCCCTCCAACACCCCTTTTTGCCATGAACCGTAAATTACATGCTGACACCTTTAATTTGTGCAAAGTATGCCTGGCTGCGCCTGGCACCAGCAGCCGGCTGCTATAATAAGGTCAATCTATATTCATTGTCGCAGCACTTGATGTGCCAGATAACACAGGGAGGCAGCGCTGCGGTGGCTTCTCCGGGCTGGGGGGGTGGGGTGGGGGTGCCCGCTGCCGCTCATCGCGGCCTGGCACCAGTTGGTTCATCACTTATGCATGGCATGAGCGATGTTATGATTTAGCTAATCACCATCAGTTATTCATCCTATCGCTGCCTGGAGACAGCCGCTGCGCACGCCTGCCTGCCCGAGCAGGAGAGGGATGCCCCCTCCCACGAATGCCACAGAAAGACCACCCGGTGGGTCTGATTGTCTTTCCTGTGTAGTGGCCCAGGCGAAGTATAGCACAGGATTGTAGACCCCCTAGCCTCAGGGAGGAGCACTAATGCAATGTCCCTGCATCCTGGGGCCCAGCCGGAGACCGGCATCTCAGTGCTACGGCACACAGCCCGAGCCCCGGCATAAAGTCACGGAGTTCTGGGTTCTGATCCCAGCTCTGCCTCTTCCAAGCTGTGAGAGCTTTGTCAAGTCACTTAACTTCTCTGGGCTGCAGATCCTTCATCTGTAGAATGCAGAAACAACTCCATTCCTGGCAGGGAGAGTGTAAGGACACAAAATAACATATGAATATAGCTACCAGCTTGTCTGCACACAGTAGGCACTGAGTCAATGGCAGCTCCTATTATCGGAGCCCTAGCAGGTCCATCACATGTGTTGTTGGATGAATGTCTGTTTTCAACGGAGAATTGAGACCCGAAAAACTCCTAAGGTGTGGGGCTGGGACCGGTGGGTGAACCCATTTTGAGACAAACCCCACTTGCGTGGGGCTGTGTTAAGATCAGGTCTCAGACCCTGAAATGTTTAAGCTGGAGAAGACTGAAGAAGTATCTAATCATGCTGGGGAGGGTCAGAGAGGCAGAGATGAACCAAGTTTTCAGCCTGGAACAGGTTGGAGGCAAAAGATGAAGCACAAGTGGCCCCAGCTGATAGAAGTGAAGGACCTGGGAGATTGTTCAGCCCAACCCTTCACGCTCGAGACAGGGGAACGGAAGGTGAAGAGGGAGCTAACCGGTCCCAGGCCGCCCAGCCGGTGGGGCCCAGCCAGGCTTCTGCCTTCATAGCTCTTCCCACTGCCCCGCAGGACAGCCCCAAAGAGAGACAGATGATCCTCAGACTCCCAGGGACTGCCCTTGGGCTCACCGAGCACCTTCTCGCCTGCTCGTGGTGCTTAGTCAGGGGTGCACAACGTTGTGTCCCCAGCCGTGTGAGTAGTGGGAGGCACAGGGCTGAATCCTAAGGCCTTTGGCTGGTCCTCAGTTTCCTTGTTTGCATGATGGAGCCAATAGCACCTGCCCCTCAGGGCTGATGAGAAGGTGAAGTGACCCCACCTGTGTGAAGCAGGCGGCCAGATGAAGGTCCTTTCCCTCCAGTCAACAAGCTTAGATTCTAGAGAGAGGTGGCTGGGCTGACACCAGGCTAAGGGGTCACCTAAGTCCAGCTACGCAAAAGCAGCTGAGTTAGTCTGTGACCTGGAAACAGACTCTGCAAACATGCTTCTCATCCTGCTGCCACACCTGTGTCCTCGCTGTTCCCTTCCCCAGGAACGCCCTTCCCTTCCCACCCTCTCCAGGTCCAGCCCGTCCTCCCGCGTCCTAGTCAGATCCCACGTCCTCCAAAAAGCTCTTTGTCCATCCTCAGAATCAGGAATGCCTTCTCCTGCCCACAGCACCCCCCACCCTTCCCCACTGCACGCGGCTCATTATCTGTCCACCAGTGAATCGGCCCAAGATTAGAAGCACTGGGTAGGTGAGCCATTATTTAAGAGCTAAGCGACCTTCAGCCTCTCAGAGTCTCCACCGGCTCATCTGCAAAATGGGCAGGCAAAGCGGGTGTGGGTGCTCTAGGTGGCCCCAGGCATCACATTCCAAGGCAAAGCTTCCAGCAAAATTTTGGCTCTGAAGGGACCATGAAGGCCAGGATAATGGGCATCTCCGTGGAAACCAGCGCCGCTAGGTTGAATTTTCCCCATCTCCGTAGGCTGAGTCTGAATCAATTTAAAGAAATGCAAATATTCTCGCCCACCTGGGTTTGTGCCCTGACGTTCCTTTCCACAGCAAGGTGAAATCACCTGCCCGCCCCTGGTGGGCCTGAGCCTGCCCCACGTCTGGCCAGCCCTCTCCGCTCCTGCCCACCCCCCCAGAGGCCAGCCCAGGGCTGCCTCTCCACATATCTCTCCGGGTATCACAATTACCCACACACCTGTGCCGCATGCCTGCCAAGCCACAGCGCTTCCAGTGTTCAATCGCCCTCGAAATGCATTTCATCTCTTACCTGCAAAACGTGGACAGCGCGGAGGGCGGGGCCTCTCCCGCAAGTGGGGCCATCAACCTCCCACCACCAACTGGTGGGTACGCCTGGCTGGACGCTCCACACCCATGAGCCCCGAGCGTGACTAGAGAGCTCCTGCCTGACACTAGACGCACTCCCTCATCCCACAGCATCCTTATCGTCCTCTAGCAAGTGACGGTGATGCCGTTTTGCTGCTGAGAAACCAGAAGCTAGAGGGTCGTGGGGCTGGTGCATTCTTTCACAGAGCGGGATCTGAGCCTCCCACAGAAACCAAGGAGTCAGCCCCTCTGGGCACCCCCCTCTCGGCACTGGGACCTCAGGGCCTGTCATCACCAACATCGCATTTCCCCCACATCTTTTCTGAACTTCTTGCCCTGACACCTGGCTGTCCCCTGACACATCGCTTCCCACCCCCTCCCAAGGGTAGACAGTTTTCTCTTCCACATCCCACATCCCCTGGGGCCGGGTGGTCGGGTGGGTGAACTCCTAGCTCTCCATTGCCCTCCCAAAACACTTACTCTCCTTCCCCTTTCAAAAGCCCCAGCTTCCCTGAATTCCATGTCAAGAGACTTTACCTCTCAACTCTGTCCTTGTTGTAGGGTACCCACTGCCCCCTGGGTCGCACCCCTCATTCATTGCAGCCGACACCCTCGCCCTCTGTCTTCCTCTCCAACCCCATACTGTCATTATTTTGGGTGACTTCAACATCCACCATGAGGATCCATCCAACATGGGGGCCTCTCTGTGCCTCCACCTGGCCGCCTCCAACCCTCCACTCCCCACCTGCTCCCATGGACATCACCCTTGACCTTACCATCGTGGAAACTGCACCGTCTACACGATCTCCACCACAAGCATCCCGCTGAGGGACCACCTGAAACCTGTTATCCTTCCAGATTACACTCCTTCTACCTCATTGGGCCCTCCAGCCTCCGACACCACTGTCTCAGAATCAGTACCCTCCGCTGCCCTCGCATCCATCTTTCACTTTGTTTCCTCTCTCCCTTCTTCTACTTAGAAGCCATGCCCAACCTTGGTTAAATCCACCTACCCCCCTGCTCGGTGCCTGCACCCACGCAGCAGAACATGGCTGGAGAAGAAACAAACCGCTTTCCTCTAAATCCACAGCCTCAAATCTCAAACGGGCCCCGTCGTGCTCAGCAGCACTATGCAGTTGTCTGGTGGCCTCAGTGTACACTTTCTCATTCTCCCAAACTAGTGTCTCATCCTTTCTCCTCTCCACACACCCCTCAGTGCCCCCACCCTCACTGGCCTCATACTTTGTTCAGAGAGTAGTACCAGTCAGGAGGAACTCCCTCATCTTCCCGTCAGGAAACCCGGCAACCCTCCCATATCTGCACCCACTCTCTGCCTCCCTCTTGCTCCACGGATGAAGGCTGCAGCTCTGCCCAAGGCCACCCCCTCCACGTGGGGCCTGGATCCCACCTCTCTCACCTGCTCAAGGACCTGGGTGCCTCCTCTTTCTGCATCCCCATCTTCTCCCTCTCCACCGAGTCACCCATGGCAGGATGCACACATGCTCCAGGATCTCCTATAACAAACAACAAACTCCATTCATCTCCACACCTCTCCCCAGCTCTCATTCCGTTTTCCTGCTCCCCTTCACTGCAGAATGTGTTTAAAGAATGGTCTACAGCTCCCGTCTCCACTTTCTCACTGGGCGTTCTGTCCCCATGGCTAGAGACGCACACATGCACCCCCGGCTCAGGCACTGATGGGCAGTGGAGCGTGGCTAGTGTCCAAGAGGAAGAGGGAAGGACAGCTCAGGAGGAGAAGAAAAGCCCCTAACTGTGAAGGGCCTCAGAGGTCACACAAAGAAGTTGGCTGCTTCCTGCAGCAGCCTTCAGATTTGCGGTGTGGACAGGATATTCTGGGAGCACTGTGGGGAGGGTGGTGTGCTGGAGGTCAAGAGAGGAGACCAGGTGGGAGGACATGGAAGTGATCCAGGGGAGAAATCAGGCAGGCTTGGATCAGGCCAGGCAGTGGAGACAAAGAGGGATGGGTTCTGAAAACAGAGTGTGAGTGCAGCCTCGCTGTCAGGACTAACGGACTAATAGCATTTCCAGCATCAGGGAAGACCAGGTACCGACCTTTCCCTCTGCCCGGAGCACTCTCCCTACCCCTTCCATGCGCTCCTATCACCAGGTGCTTTCCCAGCGTGGAAATGACCAGACTGGGCGACCGTCTCTCTCCCCCACCAGCTGCGATCACTCGCTGCCAGCGACTCCTCAGCTCTGCACTCTCAGCTCCACCGCCCACCCCTCACTCCCGGCGTGTGGCAGGCACTCAGCACACACTCAAGAAGAGGGTGGATGGTGCGGTGGTGAGGGGGGGCTGGAGGGGAGCAAAGGGCAAGGTTGTGGAGGTGAAATGCCAAGCTCAGAGCTCGCATTTTATCCCGCAGGTACCAGGGTGGCCCGAGAGGGTTATACGTACAGAAGTGACGTGGCCAGCTCTGTGTGTGAGAAAAATCCATCTGACAGCTGTGGAAGATGAATTTGAATAGGGCAAGACTAGAGGAAGGGGGACCAGTCCAGAGTCAGTTCTGGTACTCCAGGCAAGGGAGGGTGAGGGCTGATCTTGGAAAGAGAAGAAGGAAATGAAAAGAAGGATCAGCCTTAAAAATACCAAGGCGGTAAGATTGGCACGCTAGGATGATAAACTGGAATATAGTTAATTGGTGGGTGGCTTAGGTAGCTAGGTAGATGGTGTCACTTGCTAAGATGGGGTGGTGCGTGGGGGTGCTGTAATGAGCTCCACTTTGCCCATGTTGAGTTTACGGTAACAGTGGAGCATTCCGGGCAGAAATGCACTAGACTGGCAGTTGGCTATGTGAGTGTGATGCTCAGGGTGGGGCCCAGGACTAGATATAGAGGTTAAGAGCCATCAGCAGGGAGAGGCTGTGACCACGACGGCATGAAGATCAGGAAGTCACCTGGAAAGGACACGTTGAGGGAGAAGAGCAGCAGCTCGAGGACAGGGCCGTGGAAAGCGTCAACCTTTGAGGGTCAGCAGAGGGAAAGGACCCCACAAAGAGACAGAGGAAAAAAGAAAACGGGAAAACCAAGGCAGAGTGGTACCCCAGACGCCAGGGAAGAAGGTTCAGGAAGGGCTGGTGGTCAGTGGGGTCAATAGCAGTGGCGGATAAGAGAAGGGTAAAGGTCTCCACTGGATCTGGCAACATGGAGGCACTGGTGACCTTTGCCAAAGCAGGGCCCATGGAGCCGGGGGGATGGAGGGAGTCACAGTGCTCTGGGCTGAGGAACGAGTCAGGAGTAAGAAAGGAGAGGCAGCTCGATTCGTTAGTTAATGGCAATTTGTTATAATTGTCACTCTGCCTTCTTCCAAAAGAAGCCATTTCTCAACTGTAAAACAAAGATTACAGTGTATCAAAAGATACGTTAAAAGAGCCTAGAACCGTGGCAGGCATACAGTGCTACTCAACACAGGTTAGGTGCACTTGCTTCTTATATTAATAGACATATAGCCAATAAAGCTGTTAAAATAGAGAATTAAACATCATGTGCAAATATATACATGAAAGAATTGAAAGCAGAGACTTGAACAGATACTTGCACACCCATGTCCATGGCAGCATTAGTCACAATAGCCAAAAGGTGGAAGCAACCCAAGCATCCATCGACGGATGAACGGATAAACAAAACGTGGTGTATACACACAGTGGAATGTTATTCAGTACTAAAAAGGAAGGAAATTCTGACACATGCTACAACATAGATGAACCTTGAAGACATTACACTAAGTGAAATGTCAGTCATAAAAGAGCAAATACTATATGATTCCACTGACATGAGGTACCTAGAGTAGTCAAATTCATAAAGACAGAAAGAAGAATGGTGGTTGCTGGGGGAGAGGGGAGTGGAGAATGGGGAGTTAGTGTTTAATGAGTATGGAGTTTCCGTTTGGGAAGATGAAAAGAATTCCAGAGATGAATGATGGTGATGGCTGCACAACAGCATGAATGTACTTAATGCCACTGAACCGTACACTTAAAAATGGTTCAAATGGTAAGTTTTATGATGTGTATATTTTACCACAGTAAAAAAAATGTACAGGAGGCCAGCCCGGTGGCATAGCAGTTAAGTTCACGCACTCCCCTTCAGCGGCCCGGGGTTCGCAGGTTCAGATCCCAGGCATGGACCTATGCACCACTCATGAAGCCATGCTGTGGTGGGGTCCCATATAAAGTAGAGGAAGATGGGCACAGATGTTAGCCAAGGGCCAATCTTCCTCAGCAAAAAAAAAAAAAAGAGGATTGGCAGCTGATGTTAGCTCAGGGCTAATCTTCCTCACACACACACACACACACACAAAGAAATGTAGAAAGAAAAATATATATTACAACGTGGGCTAATAAAATTACTAGGATTGAGCATTTTGTTATATTCTGAGCTTCCTGGTAACCGAGATATAAAGGGAAACTTTTGAGTCTTGATGTATAATAAATGGAAAAATGTTACTATTTCAAGTGATCTCAAGTCCACCCACCCCCATCCCCGGCCAGGACTGGATTATAACAGCATTTGCCTTAGAGATTCTTATAAGAGGTATTAATAACATAAAGGACAATGCAGAATACCAACGATGTACAGAGACATATTCATTACATAGCCATTTCTGGCAGTGATTCTTGAAGAAATGTGAGAGAGAAGTCAATAAAGCCTAACTCAAAAAAGTCTTTCTGGTGGGAGTGAAGCTAATAAGGTCTAAATGTGAAGATTTCCAGGATGAGACTTAGCATTCCCAAAATAGCATGTTCACTGAGCAGTGCCCGTCGGATTTCCAGGAGGAGGCATCCAGGAGGCAGTTGCAATCTGCTCCCAAGCTTGGTGGAGAGGTCTGAGCGTCGTCAGCACAGAGGTGGTGTCCAAAGCCGTGGGCAAGACCACAGCCAGGGGGAGTGTGGAGGCCCAGGAAATGCTGCCTCTAAACCCCTCATCTCCCCAGAGCCCACCCAGTCCCGGAACAGCAGGCAGCAGCCGGCAGTGCGGGAGCAAGAACTCACATCCTCTGACTCTGTCGGGTACGCCATTGTCCCAGGGCACTTCTCTGTTCAGGAGAAAGAACACAGGGCTGGACATCAGAAGACCCCAGCAAGAATCTCACTGTCTCACTTCTAGCGTCATGGCCTCGGACGACCTACACAGGCTCTGGCAACCTCAGGATCCTCATCTGTAAATGGTGACAAAAAGTTAACAGTCCCTTCCATGTCTTCCTCACAAGGTTACTGGGAGCAGAAGGATGGCCTGAGAGGGCTTTGGCCCGTGCCCACCCCATCTCCCCTCTCCCTCCTCGCCATCTCAAACAGAGGTCAGTCCAAATGGAAACAGTGGGCCCCCTGGGCAAAAGCTGCTCCAGAAAGCCTCCTCTCTGGTTCACTGCCCCGATGTCCATCTACATGGATATTCACAGCCCTTAGTTGAGAAACTGACTATGACGAGCCACATGACAGCAGAATGCAACCTGCAAACACCAACACACGGGGGTGATTGTGACTCTGTGCCTCAGAGCCAATTCCAGCTATAGAGGCAACGGCAATGCCCTTCGCCAAGCCAGGGAGCCTGGGAGGGTGGGCAGTGGGACAGGAAGATGGTGTCTACAGTTCACTTCTGTTGCATTTGATGAGCCTGTGGACATTTCAGGTGGAGAGGCCCAGGAGTCAGTTGCACGTAGAGGTCCCAAACCCCTGGTAGGTCTGGAGGAAAGAGAGAAATTTGATAATTATCAGCATACTGGTAGAAGTGGAAGCCAACAGTGGGACGCTTTCAAAGGGAAGCTTGGAACTATAAGTATTAGAGACTTTAATAGTGAGATGACTATTAGGCATTAAGAAGGGGCTGGGGAAGATCTGAAAAGATTTGGAGGTTTCTACTCGTGCCAGAATTTGCATTCACTCAGCT
Source organism: Diceros bicornis minor (assembly GCF_020826845.1). Classification (NCBI taxonomy): domain Eukaryota; kingdom Metazoa; phylum Chordata; class Mammalia; order Perissodactyla; family Rhinocerotidae; genus Diceros; species Diceros bicornis. The sequence continues at coordinate 63,427,358 of NC_080744.1, read as the reverse complement.
GCCCAAGCCCACGTGGGTTGGCCCCTCACTGTGCATGGCTCAGGGCTCTTGACACAGAAGAGTCTGCGGAGAGCAGCCTTGAATTAGGTTGGAGGGCCTTGCTGGCCGCACCCTTTCAGACATATCGTCTCTTAAAACCGCAGCCTGGATGGCTGTGCTCAGCAATGATGTGTTTAAAAAGCAATAAGACTAAATGCTTTTCCGTTTCCCCTTTGAGAGACCATGTATGATAAATGATAGGCAATTTCATGGTTGGAGTTTCAATTTCCGAAAATATTAGTGCTATTCCCCAAGCTCCACTTCCGAGATAAATTCTTTTTGGCAGCCTCCTCTGTTGCCTCCTAATTCCCTGATTCTGAATATATTTGGAGGTCTGGTGTAAATTTCGTCAGCCCGGCGCAGCATCCACCTGTCTGGTCTGTGTTGGAAAGGGTGTTACCCATCTTCTGCTCTTTCGGGTGCTTTTTGCCTTTGCTTCAAGTCAGTGGGTATTTATTAAGCATCTTCTATGCTCTCAGCCCTGCACTAAGTATTATTATGATGGGTGTAAGGGAGCTATGATTTGATCAACCAACATCGATCACGTATCTAGTCCCTTCAAGCTCAAAGCAACAGCAATAACTCTACAGTGCCTAATACTTCATGCTTGTTTCACACTATCCCCATTTCATTATTGGGGAAACTGAGGCTCAGAGCTAACCTGGTAAAATCAGATGGAGTAGTGGGCAGGGACAAGGTGGAAGAGAGTGAGCATTTACTGAACAGCTACAATGGGTCAGGCACTGGCCTGAATGCTCGTCCCACCCTCTGCACAGGAGTCTAAGCTCTTTATCCTCACAAAACTCTAGGTAGGTGCTATTATCCCCATTTTACAGATGTGGGAACTGAGGCTCAGCTTACCAAGGTTCTCATTCCCCCGGACCACACTGCCTCTCCTGATGGCAGCAGGCCGGATGGTGTCCCAGTGGTCATCTCCAGACCATGGGAGTTCCCTTGTTTGAAAACATCAAAGCACCAAGTCAACAAGTAGAAGGAGACCAACCTACCTTTGTCCCATTGTCTCCATTACTCAGCACCCTCTGCCTGCCTAACCCTAGGCTCCCTCGTAAGTTTCCCAGTTTCTCAGTGTATCACCGACACTCAGGCCCATTCCCTGCCTTCTCTCATCTTGTCATCCTCTCTTCCTAACCAAACCCTCCTATCATGGGTCAGCTGTGCTCACTATGACAATCTCCCGTCTCTACCATTCACTCACCCTGTAGAGGGGCTATCTCATGCCCAGAATGACATTTCTTTCTCTTATAATCCTATGAATCCTCATCAAAAAACTGGGCACAAAGCAGGCATTCCAAAAATCTTGAGGAAAGCCCTGGGCAAAATGGAATGGAATAGGGCAAAATGAGATTAAATCTCTCAGAATAGAGTAAGTGAAATGAATTGGAACAGAACGTAATGGACTAGAACCAAGGAGAACAGTATGGTACAGATAAAGAGAAGTAAGACGGGAAAAAAACAGAATAAAATAGAACAGTATGGAACAGAATAAAAGAGGGTGGAACAGACTAAATAGGTTAAACTAGACTAGGACAGGTTGGAAAAGAATAGACCAGAAGGGAACAGGATGAAACAGAATAGAACCGGATGGAACTGATTAGACCAGGTCAGAATGGAATGGAACAGGATAGAAAAGACTAGAACAGGATAGACTAGGATTCAGCAGACTAAAACAGGGTGGAACAGACTCGAACAGGTCTGAACAGAAAAGAGTGCAATAGGGTAACAGGGCTATAGCCAAATATTATATAACTGGATGAAATAAAATTCACTCCATTTATTCAACAAATATTTATTGGGTGCTAATCTGTGCTAGGTAAGAAAAAAATAGACATTGTCCCTGCCCTCATAGAACCCACTGTCTAGTGAAAAGGACAAAAAAAAGCAAATATTAATAAACACATAATTATAAGTTATGAGCTTCCATGAAATACCATGAAAGAATGGACAGGTGGCCATGATTAAGAATGATAGGATGGAGGTAATAATAATAAGGAAATCAGGAAAGCGGAGATCTAAAAAGTGAGGACGAGCCAGAGACATTTGAAGAACCAGAGAAGAGCATCCTAGGCAGAGGGAACAGCATGCACAGAAGCCCTGAGGCAGGAAAGAAGGGAACTTAAAGAAGTTCAGTGTGAACAGAGTTCAGGGAGCAAGGCCTAGGATGACAGCAGAGCAGGGGGAGAGCCAGGCAGGAGCCAGATGTCACAGGGCTGGAGGCAGTCTGGATTTCATTCTAAGTGCGATGAGAAGCTACTACAGGGAGCAACAGACACTTTGTTATGTTTCCTACTTCCTCTCTGGCTGGTAAAGAGATGAATAGGGCAGGGAGACCATTTAGGCATCTACTGCAAGCATCTGGGTAGCGACGAAGGTGGCTTGGAGCAGAGGGGCAATGGCACCAGAGCGGGAGAGATACAGCCGACTGTGTTGTCAACACGGCCAAAGGATTTGTCAATGCTTTGGACATGGGGCTGGCAGGAAGGGAGAGCTGAAGGAGCTGCTGGGGGCTGGTGTTTCCTTTTCCTCAGATGAGGCTAAGGAGAGACGGTTTGGGGAGGAAAATCAAGTTTCTTTTTGGAAATCCTAAGGTTCAGACGCTTGGGTCATGTCCAAATAGAGATGTCAAGTAGATTTGAAGACATGAGCCTGGAGCTCTGAGGAGGGTCTGGGCCAGAGACATAAATTGAGGAGCTGTCAGCATATAAATTCTATGCAATGCCTTGGGAGTAGATGAAATCAGACATGCAGTAGTGCAAGGCAGACTTCATCAAAGCGAGTCCATGGATTACCTGCATCGGAATCCCTCGGGGTGCTTGTTGAACTTGCACATTTCTGGGCCCCCAGGCCACTGAGATGGATCTCTGGGGATGGGGCTCAGGAGTCGGCATATTTAGCAATCACTGGAGGGTTTGGATGCCGTCTAACATCTGAAACAGCCTAGGGAGAGGATAGAGAAGAGCAGAGCCCCTATCACCGAGAAATGTGGACATTTGCACATCAAGAAGGAGAAACCAGCAAAGGAGACAGAGGAAGAGACAGAAAAATAGGAGGAAAATGAGGAGAGGGTGGCGTCTCAGAGGCCATGAGAGAAGTGGGTATCGGGTGATGAACTGAGCCTGACTCTGCTATGCAGGACAAGCACAGGATCGTGCCCTTGAGACATGGCAACGTGCACACCTCTGGGAGAGCGCTGGGCCAAGCCCGAGTGGAGCGGGCCAGAAGAAGACACGGGGACAACAAAGTGGGGGACTGGAATGGACGACAAGCAAGATCCAAATCAACGGAAGATTTGGGGGCAGACCTTCAAGCATATTTCACGCCTGATTTTATCTCTCTGGTACCAGCTCCCCGAGTCCTCTAGCAGAGGAAAGTAGACATGCTGGTAGTCAGGTGTTTCTCTGCACGGCCCAGGATGGCTTCTTTTTTCCACCTTCCTACCCCTGGGCTCAGCATCTCAGATGTTCCTTTCCTCCAGAGAGCCCACGCTGCCAGGGTCTGCCTGCTGCCCCATCTCCCTGCCCAGCGGTGCTCCCAGCCTGTGTCTCTCTCCTCTTCTCCCAGAGCAGTTTGCAGGCTGCGGTCAACTGGTGTAGGTGCTGAAGGACCCCCCATTACCCGTGCCCTCAGGCCTCACCTCCAAGGAGTGAACTGCTAAGGCTGCAATTTCTTGCACACAGCAGGGTAGAGAGGCAGCTACTTTTTGGCAAGAGGGCCTTCCCGGCCTCACACAGATCATCCCGACCACTTGCCAAACAGCCACCCTGATTCTTAATGGGGGTAAGATGATGAAATGGATACCTTTCAAAAGGCACATTCAGCTTCATATTAGACTTTCATATTCATAAAACGGAAACCGAAAACCTATTGCTTGCCTAACACGAACCTCAAAAAGCAAGCTAACAACATTTTCCTGTTGGTAGGGCTAATGGAAACAAAAAGAGATTTTCAACTGAGGACAAACCCCTGGGAGATCTTTCAGAACCAAAGCTGGTGAGATGTTTACGTTTTCAAAAGGTTAAATAATATTAAATGCAGTGACAGGAGCGAGGCCCCCCCCTTGCTTCCTGCAGGTCTGAATTTGACCCTGTTACTAGTGTGCTTCCTCACCCCATGCCCGCCCTTGAGGGGCCACACACACCTCAGAAGGCCTGAGGAGCCCCTGCCCATCTGGAGGCAAATTCCTGGCAAGGAGCAGCCTGGAGAGACTTCACAGACGTCCCTGAACCTCTCAAGAAGAATCTGTGGCAGCAGAGGGATTTTCCCCAGGAGAGCAAATGACAACACAGCGCCTGTTTGTTTTCGATGCAAGAAGGAGCCTGGAACATCTGCTCTGAGAAGCCACTTGAAAGATAATCAGGCAGCAGTGTTGGCAAAACAGCTGTGTGGCAGGCGGGGAAGGGCGGCCAGGAGCTGAGGGGATGAGGGGAGTGGGAGGAGGGAAGCTAAGCTCTGAGCTCGGAGCAGCCGCCCTGGAACTCTGCTGCAGCCTGGGAAGCAGCACCCCCTCCCCACATGCCCTCCAGAGCTCAGAGGGAGCTTCTGCCTGCCTGAGAGCAGTTCACACGGGGACCCGCTCTGCTGAGAGCCCTGATTGTCCTCATGGAGAAACGCTGGGTCTATTCCACACTTCTGCAGGGTTCAACTCAATTTCCAAGATAGGACTGACAAGGTCGAATTTTTCCTGAACCTGTGATCCTGGAAAACAGCAGAGGTTACAGAAATCCCCCTACCCCTTTGTGTTCTGGAAAAGGCTCACTCCCACTGTGGTTCATTACCATCCTTCCCCATGTGACTTAGGTAGGACTCACGAGGCCCCCTTGTTAACCTATGACAGACAGACACAGACCCTCCAAATTCCCATTTTCTGTCTTATAAATCATTAGCTGAACTGTTTTGTCCCCACTAATCGAATGGAACAAAATGCTTGTTAACTAAATCGGTTAAGTATCTCTCGTTTACCTAGGCCCCTGAATTTGAACCCACCCTCAGCCTGAGCCAGCATACAAACCCTCCTTAATGGCCCCTCTGGAGAACAGGCTGGCCTCAGGGTAAAACATTATCCCATTACCGTCCCTTTGAATAAAATCCTTCCTTACCAAAGTCTGCATTTGCTTTTTATTGACAAGACTGGAAGGTCCTCTGAGTCACCTGCAGCACAGCTTGCCCCAGGACCCTAGATTCCACAGCAAGAGCCACTCTTTGGGATTAAGAGCTGAGATGAAACCTCAGGAGACTCAGGATTCTGTCTGCCACCTACCTAGGGGACAAAGAAGCAAATGAGGACTCCAGAAACTAAGATTGGGAATCGAGCTCTGCAGGGCCTAGTCTGACAAACACTATGCCCGGGGCCAGGCAGGGTGGGTACCCCTCAGCCCTAGAGGCTGCTCACTTTCCTGCTCCAGCCTCAGAGCAGGACACTGGGGATTCCTGGTGCAGGGGTCCCTGAAAGCCTGCAAGGCTCTCAGACAGCAGAGAGAAACCCCAACAGGGAGTCAGCCCCCAAGCTCTCACAGGAAAGAGGCCCAAGACAGGGAAGCAGCCCACAGCGCTAGCAAACCTTCCTGCAATCACAGCTTCAAGAGAGGCACTGTCAGAGTGAACCTAACAACAGCAGAACAAAAACACAAAAGCCCATTGGCAAATACCCCTGAACTACGCCTTGACTGTCTGTGCCTAACAAGTGTGATCTCTGGGGCAGGCTCTGGTGGGGAGGAGACTGCCCTGCACACCAGGACGGGGGTCCCAGGGCACTGCAGGTGAGGGCAGCAACCCAGTGGAGTCTAAAATGAAATGCACTCAGAGGATGGTGCGATGGGGACATATCGCTATTTTTTGTCATTGCTGAGTCAGCTCACCACCATTTGCGCACACAGCACTGATCACATTGATTAAATTTGTGTGTGTCCTGTCTTAGTTTGGCTCCTCCCAGAAGAAGACCCTGAGACCAGGCTTTGAGGAAGCGTAGTTCATTTGAGAGGTCAACGCAGGAGGCACCAGGAAGAGAGTGTGGGAGGTAGATAGGGAGGGAAGGCAGCTGGTGTGGGCTGTGTTAGTGGGCAGGTGGCTGCTGTGAGCATCAGTGGCTCATTTGGGAAGGAGCCAGACAGCTCCTACTTGTCCAAAATCTACCTGTACTCCGAAGTCCTTACGTCTCCCCTCCTGCATGGAGCCTCTCCCTGTGGATGCGTCCCAGATTGTCGTAAAAGAAAGTTCATTTAGGACTCTGGTTTTCGAGTTGCATTCTCTGTGGAATCCCAGGACTTCTGGAAAGTCCTTCAAAGCTACTGGGGGTAGGGGGCTAGTGGTCATGGCTGCAGCCTCCACCCTCACTTTAACTGGAACTCCAGGTTTTCCACTTAACATATTGGGCTTCCACTTACAATATTTTTTGAAGGATTCAGTAGCTTAAAAGTGAAGGTCAGATCTACTTCTGCTTCCAAAAAGATGGAGTGGATGTACTTTTCCCTATTCCTCTTGGTAAGTACAACTACTTCCCTGGACATTCTATATAAAACAAACTTAAGAAGACTGGTGAATAGAACGCAGACCAGTGAGGGACTTGAGGACCTAAGGAACTACACACTGAGTTCCTTGCATTTTCTTTTGCTTCATACATGCCAGACTTGGAGCTGAAGAAGCCAACAACCCGGAAACTCCATCAGGTACAGACAAAAAGAAAGTCCCAACAAAAGCCTGTACCCTCTAGCCAAAGAACAAGGGAAACCTAGAAGACAGAAAATATTGAAACAATACCTGCTCTACTCCAGCCAAACACCACAGAAAAAAAGCCGTGGCACCCACCCCACCTATGTGAGCAAAGGTCAAGTGGGGAGCCTAGACTTCCACCCTACTTGGCAGTAACAAGGCATTCCCTCCCTCTCCCCACTGGGGTGTGGTATTAGAGGAGACCTAGTGGAGAGTCAGGACTTCTACCATAGCTCAGTGGTAACAAGGCCACCCACACATCAGTATCAGTGGAGACTGCCGGAACTCCTAACCCCGCCCAGCGGCAATGAGGAGACCCCCTTCACAGGTCAATGGAGGCTGAGTGGAGAACCTGGACTTCAACCTCCACTTTGCATCAACAAGGCTGTGCTCTCCCCACCCCCTCCCCAACTGGAGTGGTGTCAAAAAACCCCAGCTAAACCAGAAGGGTTTAAAATAAGATCCAGAGTCTCATACCATAATACAAAAATATCCAGGTTTTAATAAAAAATCACTCATCATACCAAGAAGGAAGATCTCAAACTGAATGAAAAAAGACAATCAATAGATGCCAACACTGAGATGACAAAGATGTGAGAATTATCTGACAAAGATTTTAAAGCAGCCATGATAAAACGCTTAATGAGCAATTATGAACATGTTTGAAACAAATGAAAAAATAGAAAGCTTCAGCAAAGAAATAGAAGCCATAAGGAAGAAACAAATGGAAATTTTAGAACTGAAAAATACAATAACCAAAATTTAAAAACTCAGTGAATGGACCCAACAGCAGAACAGAGGGGACAGAGGAAATAAATAATGAACTAGAAGACAGAATAATAGAAATTACCCAATCTGAAAAGAAAAGAGAAAATTGACTAAAAAATAAATAAATAAACATAGACTCAGAGGTCTTTGGGACTACAGCAAAAGATCTAACTTCACATCATTAGAGCCTCAGAAGGAGAAGAGAAAGAGGGCAGGACTGAAAAAGGTACTAGAAGAAATAATGGCTGAAAACTTCCCAAATCTTAGTGAAATCCAAACAGGAGAAAGCCAAAGAAATCTATGCCAAGATTTCTGGAAACTAAAGACAAAGAAAAAGTCTTGAAAGCAGCCAGAGAAAAATGATGCCTTAGCTATAGAGGAAAAACAATTTAAATGATAGCAGATTTCTCATCAGAAACCACAGAGGCCAGAAGACATGGCACAACATTTTTCAAGCGCTGAAGGAAAAGGAGTGTCAATCCAGAATCCAATACTCAGCAGAAATATTCTTCAGAAATGAAGGGAAAACAAAGATATTCACAGATTAAGGAAAACTAAGAGAATTTGTTTACAACACACATACCCTAAAAGAATAACTAAAGGAAGTTCTCTAACAAAGGAGATGATAAAAAAAGGAAACCTGGAATATCAGGAAGGAACAAAGAACATGGTAAGCATAAATATGGGTAAAAAAAATAGACTTCCCTTCTGTTATTGAATTTTCCAAATTATGTTTAATGGTTGAAGAAACAATTACAACACCATGGAATGTGGTTTTAAATTGCCGTAAGGGAAACAGTTAAGACAATTTAAAACAGGGGATAGTAAGGAAACATAAAAGGAGGTAAGGTTTCTATACTTTATTTGGATTAGTAAAATGATGACACCAGTAGATTGTGATGAGTTATGTATGTATAATGTAATACCTAGAACAACTACTAAAATGCTATACAAAGAGATACACTCAAAACACTATAAAGTTAAAATGGAATTCTAAAAAATGTTCAAGTAACCCACAGAAAGGCAAGAAAAAGAAAACAGAAAAACAAAAAACAGAGACAAGAAACAGAAAATAAAAAAGAAAATTGCAAACAAACTTTGACATATCGATAATTAAATTAAATGTAAAGGGTCAATAGACACCAATTAAAGGACAGAGACTGGCAGAGTGAATTACAAAGTACATCCAACTAAACGCTGCCACTACACATTCACTTCAAACATGACACAGGCAAGCTGAAAGGAAAAGAAAGGAAAAAGATATAGCATACAAACATTAATCAAAGGGAAGCAGGAGTGGCTATATTAGTATTCAGTTAAAGTAGACTTCAAAGTAAAGACTATTACCAGAGACAAAGAGTACATTATATAATGATTAAAGGGTCGATGCACCAAGAAGACCTAGAAATCCTAAATGTGAATTTATCAAGCAACAGTGATACAAAATGTGTGAGACATAAGCAGATAGAACTAAAAGGAGACATAGTCAAATCCACAGTTATAATTAGAGACTTAAGTGCTCCTTTCTCAACAATTTACACACAACTAGACAGAAAACGAGCAAGGATATAGAAGACTCAACACCATCAACCAATAAGTTCTCATCAACATTTACAGAACACTCCACCCGACAACAGCAGACTACATGTTATTTTCAAGTGCCTATAGAACAGATACCAAGATAGACCATATCCTGGGCTATAAAACAAATCTCAAATTTAAAACAATTGAAATCATACAGAGTGTGTTCTCCAATCACAATGGAATCAAACTAGAAATCAATAACAGAAAAATAATAGGAAAATTTCCAAACACTTGGAAGCTAAAGAACACACTTTTAAATAACTCATGGGTCAAAGAGGAAGTCTCAAGGGAAATTAAAAAACACATGGAACTGAATATAAATGAAAATATAACACATCACAATTTGTGGTACACAGCTAAAGCCATGACGAAGGGAAATTTATAGCACTAAGTACATACATCAGAAAAGAGGAAAAGTCTCAAATCAATAATCTAAGCTCCCACCTCAAGAACCTCAAAAGAGAAGAGTAAAATAAACCCAAAGCAAGCAGAAAGAAAGAAATAACAAAAAGACGAGAAAATTTGGTAAAATTGAAAACTGAAAAGCAATAGAGAAAATGAATGAAACAAAGAGCTGGTTCTTTCAAAAGATCAAGAGAATTGACTAATTTCTAGAAAAACTGACAAAGGAAAAAAAGAGAGAAAACACAAATTACCAAAATCAGAAATGAAAGAGGAAATATCACTAAAGACCCCGCAGACATCAAAAGCATAATAGGGAATACTGCAACAAGTCTACACACATAAATTTGACAACTTAGGTGAAATGGATCAACTCCTTAAAAAACACAAACTATTATAATTCATCGAAAATAAATCATTTGAATACTCCTATAATCTATAATTACTCAAGAAAACTGAATTCATAATTTTTTTTAAATTTCCAAGAAAGAAATCTCCAGACCCAGATGGGTTCACAGGAGAATTTTACCAAATATTTAAAGAAGAATTGACAGCAATTCTACACAATCTCTCCCAGAAAATAGAAGAGGAGGGAACACTTCCCAATTCTGTTATGAAACTAGTATTACTCTCATACCAAAACCAGACAAAGATACAATTATCCCTCATAAATACAGATGCAAAAGTCCTTAACAAAGTATTAGTAAATAGAATTCAGCAATATATAAAAGGAATTATACACCATGACCAAATGAGATTTGTTCCAGAGATGCACCTTGGTTCAATATTTTTAAATTATTCAATGTAATCAACCATATTAATAGATTAAATAAGAAAATCACATGATCATATCAACTGATGCAGAGAAAGCATTTGACCAAATTTAACAACCATTCATGATAAAAATTTCTCATAAAAATGAGAACAGAGGGGTATCTTCATCAATTTGATAAAAAGCATCTACAAAATACCTTCAGCTAACGTTATACTTAACGGTGAAAGATCAAATCCTTTCCCTCTAAGACTGAGAACAGGCAAGATTATCCGTGCTCACCACTCTTATTCAATATAGTTCCGAAAGTTTTAACCTAATAAGGCAAGAAAAAGAAAATAAAAAGCAGACAAATAAGAAAGGAAAAGCTGCCCCTATGTGCAGATAACATGATTGTCTACACAGAAAATCTAAAGGACTCTGCAAAACAAAGAAAAAAACCCTAGAACTCATCAGCAACCTTGTATCACAGGATACAAGATAAACATACAAAAATCTATTGTACTTCTATACACCATCAATGGACACCAAAATTAAAAATACAACACCAGGGGCCGGCCTGGTGGCGCAAGCGGTTAAGTGCGCGCGCTCCGCTGCGGCGGCCCGGGGTTCGCTGGTTCGGATCCCGGGCGCGCACCGACGCACTGCTTGGTAAGCCATGCTGTGGCGGCGTCCCATATAAAGTGGAGGAAGATAGGCACAGATGTTAGCCCAGGGCCGTCTTCCTCAGCAAAAAAAAAAAAAAAGAGGAGGATTGGCGGATGTTAGCTCAGGGCTGATCTCCTCACAAAAAAAAAAAAAAAAAAAAAAAATACAACACCACTTACAATTGCTCCAGAAAAGGGGATACTTAGGGTGGAAATTCAACAAAACATATACAGGAGTTGTACGCTGAAAGCTATACAATACTGATGACGGAAATCAAACATCTAAATAAATGGAGAAACATACTGTACTCATGGATAGGAAGATTCAACATAGTAAAATTGTCAATTATTCCAAACTAATATATAAGTTAAAGTTTAACACAATTCCTATCAAAATACCAGCAAGATTTTTTGTAGATAAGATTATTCTAAAATTTATACGGAAAGGCAAAGAACTAAAATGGCTAAAACGATTTTGAAAAGGAATAGTAAAGTGGGAGGAATCAGTCCACCAGATTTCAGACTTATATAGTCACCGTACTCAAGACTGTATAGCAATGGCAGAGGGACAGACACATAGATCAATAGAACAGAACAGAGAACCCAGAAACAGACCCACGCAAATATGCCCAGCTGATTTCGACAAAGGTGCAAAGCAGTTCAATGGAGTAAAGATGCCTCTCCAACAACTGGTACTGGAGCAAGTGGACACCCACAGGCTTGCTGGGCCTGCTTCCAGACTCGCCAGCGTTTTTACGGAATCTAGATAACAGCTGAAGCAGAGGGAACATGGTAAGAAGCCCGAGCGGATAAGTTGCTCTACGAAATTAAAAGAGCTGAGGGAAGGAGAGGAGAAAGGCGAGACACAGAAAAGCTGAGTACTGGAAAGAGTGTTGATGGGACATTGAGAAGCGTGTCTAGATGGGGAGAGGCCATGGAGCAGCCACGGGGCTGAGAGGGTTGGAGGAGAGGCAACGGGATTTTAAGAAGGGTCATAAAGTGGCTCTCCTTTAATGCCCTGTAAGAGATGCAGTCAAGATTGGAATGACTTTTACTTTTATTTTCTGGACTATTTTCTTTGAATGTGATATCATGGTGAGACTGGACTCTGTGGGGCCCGCCTTATATTAGATTACGCATTCTTCTTGCTACCTCCTCCCTTCAGCTCTGCGCCACAGCCGAGCCAAGGGGCCAGGGACAACAGCCCTCCAGGCTTGACCTAGACCCTCAGACCGACCTTCCTGAACACCACGCTCCCATTCAGCTCTTCACAGTCCATGAGGGTGGCACACGGACATCCAATTGGCGGGGGGGGGAGACTCTTCTTTGACATTTCAGGGATTAAAAAGTAACGTGACAAGAGGGTGCTTTAGGAAGGCAAATTGAATAGGGGATGTGCAGAACAGATTGACGGGGGAGAGATGTAGCACCTGGCACGAGTCGTCACCCTGACACAGTGTCTGGCACACACAGCATATGCTTAGTAAATATCTGATTGATGGCTGGCCCAAGGGTCCACCGACATGGGCTTGAGTTAAGACAACAGAGGAGGAGAACTGACAGAACCGAATGTGAGGCCCGTAGAGAAAAGGATGAGACAGCAGGACTATGAGATTTGAGGTGCCGGAGCCTGGCGAGACATTTTGCTGCAATAAAGAAGCCAGAAGGGGGGACCCAGGGTGGACGGATGACCACAGTTTGGAGTGCTCAGAGCTTCTGATGCTGTTTGGCTGTCGGGGTAAAGCTGTCCAGTGGGAAGATGGACATGGGGTGCTGGGGTCCAAGGGGCAGCTTTGGGGATCCTTCCCACCAAGGCGACCTCGGAGCAATGGAGGCAGAACGAGGAAGGTCCTGGCAGACGACGAAGCCCCGTTTGCTGTCTGTGAAGGAAGAAAAAGAAGTTTCCAGTCCTGGACCCATGTCCTTCCAGCAACCATATCTCCTCCCATAGCCCTTCCAGCCCCGGGGGGACAAGGCCCCCACCAAGGCCAAATAAAAAGGTTCTTCATGACATCTGTGCTCGGTTCCAAAGCCGGCATGCCTACATTGCTTCCTGACTCTCTCCTGCTTCTCTCTGGCCTTTATACCCCTTACCTCAGCAGCCACTCTCCCTGCTCCTTCCCCTCCCCTGAACCCTCCCTCCTACATTTTACTCTCTTTCCTCTCTGCTGCTTATATCTTCCTCCCTCATCCCCATCTCTTTTCTCTCCTTTTCTCATCCCATTATTTTCTCTTCTCTCTTTCTTTTTCTTTTCATCTCTCTTTCTGCCTCTCTCTTCCCATCCTCTCTCCATTTCTCTGCCTCTCTGTTTCTGCCTCCCTCTCTCTATGCTCACACACTTAGAAGCACATATGAATTTTTAAGAGACCGAGAACTCAGGGAGACTCACTGAAAGGAAAGGGCTCTAGCTGACTGGCGTCAGCAGGCCTCCTTGGCACCTTCAGTGAGTGATATATTACAGAAATACATTAAGGGGCCATCCCACTGACAGCAAGCTAAGGTACTATGTCAAGGTACCAGCCCTAGGATGATGAACATCCTCCATAGATCAGGACACCATCACTCTGATTACACTCCAGCACTGCATGTCAGAGTGCTGCAGGGGCGTGATGGACGGTGGGGATCCATCACCAGCTGATGGCCTGTTCCCAGCACAACACTCATATCCAGGAGATGATTTAGGGGCAGAGCCGGGATCCCTCCCAAGATGCACACACAGCAAAAGTGGACTCTTTCCTTTTTACTAAAGGGAGAAGTTTAGGGAGAGAAAAACTTGTAGAGTATAGCTTCAAGGTCAAGGGCTTGGGAATCAGACAGACCTGGGTTCAAATCCTGACTCCTCCACCTAAAGCTATGTGACCTTCGGGCTAATTTTCCTCCTTTCCCGAGGCCATTGCCTTGTATATAAAATGGGGGTAATAATATTAGCCTCCCAGAATGAAAGTGAGGCTCAAATAACATAATACAGGTAAAACACGCAGCACAGAGCCAGCCTGAGGGTCCTGGGACCACCATCCCGACCTGTTCAGTGTGCTCACAGCAGGAGCTGCAAGCCCCAGCCTCCACCAGGCTGCAGCCTCCTGCACATTCTCTTCTCCTGCACCACCTGTACCTTCTCCTCTCTTCTTCCCTCCCTGATGGTTCCAAGGCCAGTGGGGAGGTCCTGAGAACACCCATCTCAAGTCAGCCACCCAGCCTGTCTTTCAGGATTGCCCATCAATCCATCTCCCTAACCATTCTTCATTCAATCGATAGGTGTTGAGCACCCACTGGGTGCCAGACCCTGTTCTAGGCACTGGGGACACAGAAATGAATGAAACAGATGTAAACCCCTGCTGTCATGTGCCAACATTGAGTCCTTCCATTAGTTAATCTGTGTGTCTGTGGGCAGTAGCCCTGCGCGAGGACCCTATAAGCTCAGCCCTGACCCAGATGGACTATGAGATGACTGTCAGTTTTAACTGTGAGGTTCAAAGAAAATTGCATCATGACAGCTTTTGAAGGGACCGTAGCTATTCCCTCATTTGATCCTAGGGAGCTGAAGCCCCAAGGTGGATAATGAGTTGCCTGAGGTCATGCAAGGAGCATGCGGTTGAGTCAGGGCTGGAACTCAACACAGTCCCAGAATTTTAAAACATACTTTGGGATCTTAATGATCACAAGTCCAATTCCTCCTCTTACAGGGAAAGAAGCCACTTAATTTCTGCCCTTAGGAAAATCCAGCCTCCCAGGAGAGAGCAGACACAGGTGCATGAAAAAGTAGAACTCACATTATGTTCACACGGGACATCTCCTTCTTCTCCACACAGCCCTGAGAGTCAAGATTACGATCCCATTTTATAGGTGAGAGGACTGAGGACAGGAAGTTAAGTAACAGACCGTGTCAATTCTGCCTCTCCTCCACACTGTATAGGGAAGAGTAGAAAATTGAGATTTGTTACATATACACATGTGCACACAAACACACATGCAGCTTTGTCTTTTAATTTTTAATATTCCATTGTAAGCATTTTCCCATGTTATTAAATATTCTTTGATATATACTTTTAAAAATGTATTCTGCAACATAAATGTACTCTATTTTGTCAATCCTTTGTTATCATATATCTCAATTATTTCCAATATTTAGGTCTGATAAATAATGTTGTGATGAACATTCTGATTCTGTCTCCAGTGTTTTCTAATGATGAATTCCTAGAAATGGAACTAAGTCGAAAAATATGAAAATGTTGAAATTCTTCCAGACATTATGCCAATTTTTGTTCCAATTTCATCACATGGTCGCTAACATTTATTTCATCATCATCATCATCATCATCAATCTTAACAATTGGACAGGTGAAAATGGGATATTATTGTTTTATTTGCATTTCTTTGGCTAACAGTAAAATTAAACATTTTTTCATATGTTAGCCATTCATATATCTTATTTTGTAAATGTTCTTTGCCAATTTTTCTACTGGGCCATTAGTCTTTTTTTTAGACTTTGTAAGAACTCTTAACATACTAAGGCTATTAACCTTTTGCCATCTGTTGCAAATATTTTTCTCAATTTGTCCTTTACTTTTCTATTTTTGTAGTTTCTTTTTTAATATGTCTTTGGAAGTTTTGTGTAGGTAATTTCCTTTGTGATTTCTTCAATTGCTTTTAAGCCTAGATAGGTGTCACCCACTCTAAGATAATTTAAATATTCACTAATGTTTTCTTTTATTGCTATGGCGTTTCTTATGTTTAATGCTATAATTTATCTGAAATTTACTTGAGGAAAAGATAAAGATCTAAAATGATTGTCTCCTGAGTAGTCGATTTTCTCAACACCAATTGTTAATCCAACCTTTTCATTGATTTGCAAGGCTTCTCTTTCTCTCATTTTGCTTTTATACCCATCGTAAGGTTGGTTTGACAGTTATCAGTTATGTGCTATTGATGCTGGCTGGTTCTTGAGCTCGTGCCACGCTGTACAGTTACGGTAGCTTTAAAATACATTTCAATATTGTTAAAGCAAATCATGTCTCGTTCTTTCATATATTTCTTAGCTATTTTTAGCTTGTTATTCTTTCAGGTTCGTTTTAGAGTTGTCTTGTCAAATTACCAAAAGTTTCCATTGCGATTTTGATCACATTTTTGCTAGATCTACATATCAATTCAGGAAAAACTAATGTCTTTTCATTGTTCCTTTTTCCCAACCAAAAACATGTTATGTTTCTCCACTTATTCAAATCTTCTCTTACACAAAACTAATAAAATTTTGTGGTTTTCTTCACAAAAGTCCCATCCAATTCTCATTAAGAATCATTCAGAGGTAGATTATGTTCTTGTTTGCTTTTCTTCAAACTGGACGTTGTGGGTATATAAGAAATTGATTGATTTTTGTATATTTATCTTGTGTATCAGGGATACACAAGGAGGAGAATATATTCCCTAGCAATGTCCCCAGTGATTATTCACAAGAAAATGCTCCCCAGGGGTTTAGCTCTTCCCTCACTGTGGGTGTGAGGACAACCAGGAGGCACAGCGATTCCCGGTCCTCCAGCCATCCTCAAGTGTCAGACACAGGGGCAGGGCGTCCACGGGTGCAGGACAACATGGAGGCGGGAGAGGAAATGGCAGTAATGACAGAGCTGTCTGAACAGAGAAGCGCCCATGGATTAGCTGCTGCCAGGAGTATATGGCTTTGGGAAAAGAAAGCCTAGAGAGAATTTCTGGAAAACTTTCTACGTAGTGGGATGTGTAAAACTTCTGGCATGGCAAGTCCTCTTAAGAAAGCCTACAGTAAAGATCCACATGACTCTTTAAGGTTTCTAGAGCCAAACGTAGTTTTCCTTTTACTATACCTCTGTGCTGAGACCGAGCCACACGGATCCTGAGATTATTAGGGTGACCATCCCTTTGGCCACTTTGGCAAGCTCTAGTATAAATTCTAAGAGTTTCTCTATTGATTCTCCTTGTTTTCTAGGTATATGATTATATAACCTAAAATCCATAATTTTTTCTTATTTTCAATAGTCAAGGTGCTTTTTTTTTTTTCTACTTTATGAAATTTTGCCTTGGCTAGAAGTTCCAGGAAAGTGTTTTAAAAAATATTGCTGACACGGGCCGGCCCCATGGCTTAGCGGTTAAGTGCGTGCGCTCCGATACCAGCGGCCCGGGGTTCGGATCCCAGGCGCACACCGACGCACCGCTTGTCCGGCCACGCTGAGGCCGCATCCCACATAGAACAACTAGAAGGATGTGCAGCTATGACATACAACTATCTACTGGGGCTTTGGGGGAAAAATAAATAAATAAAATTTAAAAAAATCAAAAAAAAAATATTGCTGACAGAGGATATCGTTGTCTTATTCCTATTTTAAGATAAGTTCTCTTTATCAGGTTAAGAAAATCTCTTCTATCCCAGGTTCTCTGAGTTGCGTGTGTGTTAGTTCTTTTCCTCAAGAGTGGGTGTCTCTACGGTCATTTCAGCGGAAGGTAGGAAGAGACCTTTCTGTCACAACTGCTGCCATCACAGCTACAACTCTGCTTATTCCAGGCTGAGCATGTGAGTGGTTCTGATCCGCGTGGAGACTGGGCAGCGGCCTGGAGACCGAGGGCAGGAGAGGGCCCCAGACGGCTGCTCCTTCGTCCCTCTGCAGAAGAGAAACAGCCATCTGGAAAGGCAGTCGATTTTCTGATTAACTCCTGGAAGTTGGTCCTTCTGTGGCACTTTGGTTCTGCGGAATCCAGATATTTATCCCAAGTATTTCCGGCAAGAAATAGCTGAAGCCCTAGGGAGGATTAAATGGATGCCATTGGCTTTTTCATCTTCCTGTTCCTCTCTGTTTTCTCTCCTTTTCTTGTCCCTCTTTTTCCTCTTCTCTCTCTTCCTTTTTCCCTCTGTTCTTTCTTCCCCCATCTCCTCTCTCCTCCTTCCCCCCCCTTCCTTCCTCTCTCCTCTCCCCTCTCCAGGCTCCCCTGAACTCCGCCACTTCTCTACCCATTTCCTTGTTTTCCTTCTTTGTCAACTTCTTACCTTCTTCCTTCATCTTTCACTCCTTTTCCTCCCTCCTCCCCCCTCTCCTTCCCTTCTCTCTACCTCTTCCTCCTTTTCCACTCACAGCTCACCTTACTCTCTCTCTCTCTTTCCTACAAGAAAAACCAATTAAATAGGAGAGAAAGAGAAATTTACTTGATAATGTTTGGATTGCCAAAGGCTGAAAGAGGCAAAGGCCATTTTATTACCCACTCAGAGCAGAGCCCACATTTCTCGTCAAAGCTTGAGGGAAGGTTGCTGAGAGCTGCTGCCCCCTCACACTTCAAGGTCAACCAACACAAAGCCGAACAGTCAGGAGCAGAGGGGCCCGAGGCAGGTTCTGACGCAGTCTCCTGCAGATAAACCTCCCCCTCGCGCGCGCGCGTGCACACACACACACACACACACATACCTGGCTTGGCCCCACCATCATTGGCCTATGCTTCCCTCATCTTCACCTTCACAAATCCTCCCCAATCTCCCAAGCTGAGTTCAAATCCCACCTCTTCCCGGAAGCCTTCCCTGACTGCCCCAGTTATCAGAAACTTCCTTTGTCTAAACTCCTACATAACCACAGGATTCTAGCACTTCAGAAACCTAAGACTCTCCTAGCCCAGCGTCAACCCAACCAGCATACATCTGGGACTCCGGAAAGCTAAATGACTTACATAAGCAAGTCATATCTATTAGCCCCTAATGGTAAGAACAAAGAAAAATATATCCTCTGTGACTGGGAAATCACGTATTATACTCTTTCCCATCATTTCTCAAAGTATAAGCTTCTCAAAGTCAAGAATCACAACTTAGCATTCTCTTTATCCCCTAAAGTGGCCAACATCAGCTGAACTCATAGTAAACACTCAACAAGGACTTAAATGAATGAATGAATGGGGTGAGCAACCGAATAAATGGGGTGGTGTGTAAACAAATGAGTGATTCAGAGAGTGAGTGAATAAATGAATGACTGTAGGAACAAATCATTATGTTGCTGTTTTAATAACTCAGGCAGGGTGAGAAATGCCAGGGAAATGTCTTTAGTGATGTTTCCCTTTAGAACGATGGAGAAATCTGAAATGAGGCTGAGAGCAGGCTGAGGTTGGGAGGTGTCGGAGTGGAGAGCAGTGAGCACTGGATTTGGAATCCAAAGACCTGGAGTAGGTCCCACACGTGCCTTTCACGTGACATCACAGTGGTCCCTGCTCTGCCCGCCTCTCAGTGTTGTGCGAGATCAAATGAGATCAGGGATAGGACAGCATTTGGCAAACTCTGAAGTCTTATAGATACACCTCGTTGTGCCTTTTAATCTCAGTATAAGGCCAAAGGACGTTGATGGTGGCAGGCTGCGTCTGTGTGTGAGCAGGAACCAGGGCCACACTGCTGACCAGGAGGGCCTGTATCCATACTGGTCACTGCCTGGGTCATGCGTTGGCTGCTCTCCGAACCTCAGACACTGAGGACAAGAAGAGACACTCAAAGGTCACGGAGCACAAGCACTGACCAGGGACTTGCTCCTGGGAAGGGCTGCAGGCGGGAAAGGCTTTCCCCACCCCCTGCACCGCCCACAGTGGAAATGGTGGGTGCCCACCTGGTCCCAGGCCTCCACTCTCGCCCACACCCCTGTGGACGGTGGAACTTTCAGCATCTGCATTTTGCTGAAGCACACACACTTACATACTCTGATGAAAGAGTGTATTGGGCAGAGGAAATGGAAACCTTGGGGCCTGATTCACACTTACCAACACTCAGAAAGTCCCCAAAACAGTCTCCACGACGGGGACTCGCCCACCCACCCAGCTGCCCCAGCTGCCTCGTGATGGATGTCCCAATTTGCTCATGGCGGCCATGTGGAAGGCAAGCCATGCGGAGCCCTGCGGGACAGTCCCTCTCACTACAGCCACGAAGGCTCACGTTTCACCAGAGCCTTGGACCCAGGTGTCAGCTACGCCAGAGGTTTTCAAGTACTATTTTTTGTGTGTGTGAGGAAGATCAGCCCTTAGCTAACATCCATGACAATCCTCCTCTTTTTGCTGAGGAATACCGGCCCTGAGCTAACATCTATTGCCAATCCTCCTCCTTTTTTTTTTTTCCCCCTTTTTCTCCCCAAGGCCCCAGTAGATAGTTGTATGTCATAGTTGCACATCCTTCTAGTTGCTGTACGTGGGACGCGGCCTCAGCATGGCCGGACAAGCGGTGTGTCGCTGCGCGCCCGGGATCCAAACCCAGGCCGCCAGCAGCGGAGCGCGCGCACTTAACTGCTAAGCCACGGGGCCGGCCCCCAAGTACTTTTTAAGCAATAGAAATCTTTCTCTGATTAGAAGCCCTTAAGAAACCCCAGTCATTAAAGCAGATATAAGTGGAGCTGCCTCCATTTGGCTGGATTGGGGATGAAAAGCCTGAATCCCCCTTTACCAACACACATTTGTACTTGAAGTCAAGTGTGCCAACCACTGAAGGCTCCTGAGACATTTCTACAGATTGCTGAGACAGTGCCAAACACAGACCTCTTTTTAAGGGTGGGTAAACTGAGGCCCAAAGGGAAGACAACTCTGGGCCAAGATCAAGCAGCATATCAATGGTAGCAGTAGGGCTAGAATCCTGGCTCTGTCTGCCAGCCCAAGACCGGTGGAGGCAGAAGGGCCTCTGAATTAACTTCTGAATCAGGGTGAGGTGATGAAGAAGCACTAATAGTGGTCATCAGGCAGTCTGCTTAGACAAAATGGTCTTACCCAAAGCCTGCTCCGAATTGCGACACTTGTAAAAGTACTTTGGAATCCTGGGCTACTCAAGGAATCAATCAATGGGAGCTTGAGAGCCAGGGGCCGAGGTTCTAGCTTCTGCTCTTCCTCTGCCTTCCAGAGATCTTGGGCCAATGACTGCCTGACTTGACTTTGACTCATGATCTTCGGGATCCCTTCCAGCTTCTGTACTCCACATATGGGTAATGAGGTGAAGCTTTGTCACCTACAGCTGGTACCAGGGTTCCTCTAAGGAGCAAAAGGTCTCTATCTGGGGAGACACCTTAAAGAGCAGATAGGGAGGTCTGAAAGCATGGGTATGTGCCAGGTCCAAGGCCATGGGGGCAAAGGCCAACGTTCTCTGTAGGAAACAAGGAAAGGAATTAGGGATTGCTTAAAATGGGGAAAGGGAGAGAGAGAATCAGAGAAGAGGGGAGTTGGGGAGCAGAAGATAGTGCAAAGCTGTAACTACCTGGAGTGAAAGGCAAGAAAGAAGCATCTAGTGATGGGGTGGCCAGAAGGGCATTTTAAGAATGGAAACACCTAACGTTCAACTTGAAGTTGTTTGCATTGGTGTGACGTAAATCCTTCCTTCATTCCCACCCCTGCCCCACATGTATCTTCAAATAAATCTGCCTCACCCACGAGTGCTCTGTGCCGGCGAGTTGTTCTATGGAAAATGAGAAGAGGCAGAGCTTCCAGTCCTGGGTCCATGTGCTGTGAGATGAAGAGAGTAGGCGTGAAAGCAAGAGCCTGAGGCAGTGAGAGCCAACAGAACGTGGATCCCCTGGAGAGCCTCAGAAATCTTGGGGTCCCTGGATCTCCATGGGGGATGGATTTTGGGGGTCTAAGCCAATCTTACCTGGATCTCAAGAGGCAGAAAAGACCCCACATAACAGATTAGCTCATTACAATCATATGAAATATTTATGTTGAACCTACTATGCATCCAACCACGAGCTCTAGTCTGTGGGAACTCAGAGAAGCCAGAGGCAGTGGTCATTACGTTTCAGCATGCCTACGCAGGACCTTAGGAACCTGTTAAAGATGGAGGTTCCTAGGCCCCATGTTATAGACTCTGATTCAAAGGGATTTTGACAAACACTGGAATGAGGTGGTGACATGATCCTAGCCCTCAGGAGCTTACAATGCCACTGACTACTTTAGTAACAGGATTCACTCGCAGATCTCTGGCCATCTTGCGGCCCCTGCCTGTTCCTGTTGGTCAAGAGCCCCCAGGCCCAGCACAGAGCAACCAATCTCAGCATCGAGCCACGAGTCTTTGCCTTGGGATCTGAGCTCCAGACGGCCAATGCTGCTGCCATTAGCACAGCAGTTCTTCTCTGCTAATGTTAGCCCTCAGGAATGCTGTACCTTCTAGATGGAAAAACTCATTGACCTGAGCTCTAAAACCCGTGGTCCGTGCCTGATCTCACATCCCCAGTGTCCCAGCCTGTTTCCAGGACCTGACTCCTCGCCTACCTGGACCAATGATTCCACCTGTCCTTCTCGGCCTCAGCCGGCCCCTCTGGAGCAACCGTGGCCAGCTTGCCTTACAGCTCTCCTTTTGGGATTCCCTTGGACACAGCTCAGTTGAGAGAAATAAGACAAAGAGTGTTAGAAGACAGAGAGAAGAGATTCTTCAACATAGCCAAGCATAGCCTGGGATGAAGGAGCCAGACAGAGATAAAGCATCAGGAGGCACACCCAGGAAGTCAGCCCAATGCAAGGGAGAGGGCTCTAAGGGCTGGGCGGTTCCTGAGAAGGACTTAAAAAGGAAGCAACATAGAAAAAAGGAAAGAAAGGAATTGGAGTTTCATTCATTCATTCATTTATTCATGCAACAGACATGTGCTGAGGCGCTTCTGCAGAGGGACACAAGCATAAATGAGCTCAAGCTTTTTCTTAAGAAGTGTCCCATCTAGCAGGTGGTGGAATTGGTCCCTGAAGGGTGACAAAATTCCGAGCCGTGGAAAGCCGGTAGAAGAGCATTCCTGCAGGGGGAACAGCTTGAGCAAAAGCTTACAATGCCACTGAAAAAAAAGTGGAAGCAAATGGCAGGCTGAAGAGCCAGTGGGTTGACCGCCTTGAGGGGAATAGAAGTATACGGAAACACCTTCTAACTCGACAGACCTTCCTGTCCTCTGAGCAGGCCTGGGCTGGGTGCTGAGGACACAAACGTGAATTAGGCAGTCTCTGCCCTCAAGCGCCAGAGTCTATATTACCATTCTAGAAAGTGCAAGGGAGCCACATGGCGGACGTCTGCTCTCACAAAGCGCTGCTGGCGATCCCCGTGGGTTACACAGCAGACCCAGGCAGCCTCACCCCTGAGGGAAAGGCCGGGTCAGCTGCTGCTATAAAGATAGCCGGCAGGAAGGGCTCCAGCCGCCTGACAATAGATGAAATTGAGTTTGGGGAGATAACCTCCCAGCACTGCAATTAAGGCCCTGGCTCTGCCTGGGGGAGGCAGAGCCTTAATGAAAACAGCCCAAGAAAAACAAAGAGCAGGGAGCGCTCTTGAAGACCATCTAACCGAAACGTACAGACATAAAGCACCTATTAAGTCAGGGCGGGGTGTGATCCGGGAAGGAGCCACTCTCCCCTGCAAAACGACCCTGGTCAGAGCAGGCCCTGGGGAAACCCCTCCCTCGGATTCATGCAGCGAAAGCATCACAGCAAAAGCTGGGGAATCCTGGAGGGTTTTATTACCTTCTGTTTTTGTTGTTCTTTTGGTTCTCAGTGAGGTCTGAAAAGTCAAGATGGTTCAAGGTGATAATGTTTTAAGCCAAAAAGGCAGGCTGAGATTACCAGCCAGCACTGAAGAACGACTTGTTGGTGGGGCGAGGAGCTTTGGAGGAAAATGGCTGACCCGGGAGTCAGGGAAATTCTGGCCCCAGCTTTGCTCCAACAAGCTGTGTGACCTTGGGCAAGGCCCTTCCCCTCTCTGGGCCCAGTCCTCAGTTAGCCACCTTCCTCACCATGCTGGGCCAGGGTCCATAACTATAAAAATAAGAAATTATTACTTTTAAAGAAGTAGAGGTTGAGGGAGAAGGGCAAGAGCTGAGGCTGTGGGCAAAGCAGGAGCTTCCAGAAGATCTTTGGCCAACGTAACTGGAGGTTGTTAGAAAATGGGGGCGATGGCAGACGGAAGTTCCCAGGGTCGTTCCCCTAGAAACAAACTGTGTGGGGTGGGGTGTGCATTTCACTTGGTTTGGGGGTAGGGCTCAGTGTCCAGCTCCCACCAACGTGGCCTGAGGCTGAAATAACAGTGCCTTCTGTGGATGCTGTCCACTAGGCTGAGAACATCCTGAGTGCCCCGGGAGACGCTGAAGGAGGGAAAGTCAGAGCAGGAAGAGCAACCTGTGCGCCTTGTCTTCAATTCAGGGAGAGGGAAGAGAGAGATCCCAGGACTTGCTCTCCACCCTTTTGCCAATGGATACAGCCACGCGCTGCATAATAACGTCTCCATCAACTATGGCCCACAAACGGCAGTGGCCCCACAAGATTAGCACCATATAGCCAGGTGTGTAGTGGGCTCTACTATCTAGGTTTGTGTATGTACACTCTGCGATGTTCACACAACGACAAAATGGCCTAAGGACACATTTCTCAGAAGGTATTTCCGTCCTTAAGTGATGCATGACTGTAGTCAAAAAAATAAGAACTCATTTTGGGGTTCCCACGGTCATCTTAGAGCTAGTGGAACAGCGCCTTCCCCACGGGCTCGCCTGCCCCTGCCCAGCATTCCAGACTCACCGACGTTTATGAGACCCCCGGACCTGCCTTCTCAGGCCTCAATCCCAAACCCACTCCATGAATTAGAGTTTTCTCAAAGCGAAACATTCCCGAAGACTGGACAAAGGTCAGGAACGCTTGCCTTTGAAAAGTCTTCCCCTTGTTTCTCTCCATTTCCTTGTTTTATGTCATTGCCACAGCCAGAATCTTGATCTGCTCCAGGGGGGTCTGGGAGATGGCCAAGTCTGGTAGTGACCAACTGTCAAACCAGCAGGGCCACGCCTCCATGAGCGACTAATCACAAGGAATCTTCCCTGGGGTAAATGCAGGGCTTTGGGCCAGGGGTCCAGAGTTAGGTGGGAAGGAACTCAGCTGGCTGTGAGGACAGAATGTCTGATTCTGTGGAGGAAGGAGGGAACTCCTCCCTCTGAGTGCCATCCCCCTCCCCTTGGGAGAGCCGAGTTGACCTCTAGCCCAAGGGAGTATGCCGCACGTGTAGACTGGACAGTAGCCCAAGTAGGAGTCTTTGCGCTCAAAAATATATTTAAAGGTAATAATGTAGGTGAAACTAGCAGGCACTCAAAACATGTTTGGAAGGAAGAGTGAGAGTGATCAAGAAAGGGAGGAGAGAGAGGAAGGGGGGAAGGGAGGAAGGGAGGGAGGGAGGGAGAATAGGAGGGAGAGAGTCACTTCAATTCCTGAAGGCTCCATTTCATCATCTGTAAAATGGAAATCCTAGCATGGACATCAGGCTTTCTGTGAGCATCAGGAGGCGTAACTTCTATGAAAACCCCACTATGAAGCTCGTGCTCCACAATATTGAAAAGATGAAGGAACTACCCAGTGACGCACAGCTCATGACAGACGGAGCCAAGCTTGGAGCCCAAGGAAGTCTGACTTGAAAATCAGTACTTTCCACACCAAACTGCCACACCCCAACCTTCTTGGAGATAATGTCACTAACACTTAATCATGTGATCTTTTCAGACAACAGGTGACTCCCACCCAGACGTGCTCAGAATGCCCCGCGGACCCCAAATAATAACCCAGGGAAAACCCAGCCCAGGCTGGGATTCACCAGAGGAAATTACCTGTTGAGAGATTATAGGAGATTAGGGGGAGAGGCTGGTGAACCCAGGTTTCTCTTCAGGCTGATGCCACCTAATAACTTCAGGCCGCAGAGGTACTTTGATTCACTGCCTTGGGAGCCTCCCAATCTTCATCACTTCCCCCACACCCCAAGTTCTACACAGGTTCTCACGGGTTCTCCTTTTTCCTTTAAACCATCTCAGTGCCAGCGCAGGAATCTCCCAGGACTCCCTCGCATCCTCAGCCAGGAGCTGGTAAGTAGACCTTGTGGTCACTCAGGACCACCTATGTTAGGCAAGAAGGTAGGGCGCCCAGGGCCCAGCTCTGGGAGAGGCTGGGAGGTATGATCAGATTTCAGAGTCCATCCCTCTGCAGTTCTAGTTTATCTTACTAAATGCACGAGGAAACAAGATTTTCCAATTAAGGTAGAAATTACATAATTTGTATAATTCCCAGGACACAACAACTTCAGTTTCTTTTAAAATGTTTGGTCCAGACAATAAGGGTTCCTTTCCTTTCATTAAACAAAGAGATCAGAGGGACCTGGAAGCTTTCAGGGGCGGGGAATGAGAGTGTGTTTGCTGAGGGCGTCCATGTCCCAGGCTCTGGGTCTTTAGGGTCATTCAATCCTCAAGACCACCCACAGGAGAGGTAGGACTTTGTCTCTTTCAGGTGAAAAAAACTGAAATTCCAAGAGTATAAATGACTTACCCAAGGACACACCAGATTCCAACTTAAGGCTGCTTACATTCAAAGCTGGTCGTAGTCCCATTACTTTCTCTCTGGGTTTTTAAAGTCTCCTAAACAAGAACCAATATCTTCCATCTGTGCCCAACATCATGGTGCTCCTCAACTCTCCTGGATCTAAAGTCCTCTGCCAGCTATGCACTTAATTAAAGGCAGAGATTGAGTGCTCCTGGATTTGTTTTCAAGAACCCCTTCAAGGAGCGAATGTTCTAGTCAATAATCAGGGCTGAAGAAATTTTCAATGTTTTTTATTAAAGTTTATCAAAATTGATGGGCCAATTAGCAACCAAGCATCAGTCTGGGCCCCTGCAGGGAATGTTGCAGGATTCAAATGAAGCCCAAGATGATGTTCTTATCGGCCTGGGTGGTTAGATAAGACGTAGGAAACAGCAGAGAGCAATGTGGAGAGTTTTTAATCAAGGATACAGAAGCTTGGCTTCACCTCTGCGTGACATCAGGCAAGTGTTTTAATCTCTCTGAGGCTCCATTTCCTTATCTGCAAAATGGGGACACTGATGCTATCTTCTTACAGAGTTATGATGAGGTTTACGTGAGGCCATCACAGTAAGCTGTGTAGCACAGTGCCAGCAGAACAAGCTCTTAATAAATGCTAGTTAATATTGTTGTTGTTGCAAGGGAGGTTGGAACTAATATTCAATAAACAGCTCCTATGCATCTATGACTATTCAAGAAATCTTTCGATCTTCAACCTAGTTATTCCTCTATTATTTTTCTTTTTTTCTTTTTGCAGGGGAAGTTCACCCTAAGCTAACATCTGTTGCCAATCTTCCTCCTTTTTCTTCCTTTTTC
The DNA here is from genome assembly GCF_020826845.1 of Diceros bicornis minor. NCBI lineage: Eukaryota > Metazoa > Chordata > Mammalia > Perissodactyla > Rhinocerotidae > Diceros > Diceros bicornis. The sequence goes on along the minus strand of NC_080744.1, from coordinate 63,400,297 downwards.
CCTACCGAGCCCCAGTACATAGCTGTATATTCTAGTTTTAAGTTCCTAGTTCTTCTATGTGAGCTGCCACCACCACAGCATGGCTACTGACTGATGAGTGATGTGGTTCCGCACGTGGGAACCGAACCCCGGGCTGCTGAAGCGGAGCTCACCCAACTTGAACCGGTAGGCCATCGGGGCTGGCTTGTTAGTCTTCTATTATTATATTCATTTTTTAGTTGAGAAAACCGAGGTTTGGAAACTCATCGCACGATTATTCACTAGCAAAGTGAAGATTTGGGGCTAGGTCTATTTGATATTAGGACAGAAAAAACAGATCAAATCAAACAAACAGGTATTTTTTTAGCACTGTTGGGACCCTAAAATCTCTAGGATGTTCTGGACCAGGCTGTACAATAGAACATTCTATGATGATGGAAATGTTCTAACTTGCACTGGCCAACACCATAGAGCACTTGAAATGTGGCTAGTGTGACCAAGGAACTGAATTGTTCAATTTAGTTAATTTTAGTTAATTTAAATTTAAATAGCCTCGATGGCCATACTGGACAGCAGTGGTCTAGACTATAGCTCCAGCACCCTCTTTAACCTGGCGTCCAAGCCCCCTCCCCACCCATTCCAATGTCTTGCTAGTGATGACTCACTCGCTCAGGTCCCCCTGGCCCTGCACTCCCAACTCACATCCCATTTCAATCCCTGTCTCAGCCCCTTGGTTTTGGTGACACTCCCTGTCCCCCTCACCCCAACTCCTCCTCCTGTGTGTGAGCTTCAGCTTCTCTCTGCTAACTCCAGAGCTCATGTTGACCTCTGCTGCCTTTATAGCCAAGAGAACGTGGGCGCCTTGGCGGGCATCTGCAAAGACGGAGCTGTCAGAGCGGCTGTTCCTCCCTTAGCTGAAAGGATACAAAATTCTTTAATGGAATCATGCGTTCATACATGTAGAACGACACAAATACCTTAAAGGAGAGGTGAAAAAATTCAGACTATATTTCTCAAATCAAAAAAAAAAAACGGAAAGAGGGGCTGGCCCCGTGGCTTAGCGGTTAAGTGCGTGTGCTCCACTGCTGGCGGCCTGGGTTTGGATCCCAGGCACACACTGACACACTGCTTGTCAGGCCATGCTGTGGCAGCATCCCACATAAAGTGGAGGAAGATCGGCAAGGATGTTAGCTCAGGGCCAGTCTTCCTCGGCAAAAAGAAGAGGATTGGCAGATGTTAGCTCAGGGATGATCTTCCTCACAAAAAAAAAAAAAAAGGAAAGAAAGACTGCTTTGGCTGAAATTTTGCCAAGACACCATAACAAAAAGATTTTTGCATTATTTGCTCCCACTTCTTTATTTGCTGAGTGTCAGGATAACAGCACTTTGATCTTCAGCAGGTTTTTTAAAAGAAAGATTTTCTATTGCTTATCCTTTTTTCACAGGTAATTGGTAACATTAATTACCTAAATAGACCTAAAATTTCAAGGTTAAGTGCAATTGCTGATTTGTTGATGTTTTTTTCTGCCATCCTAATTAATTCATGGGGATGAAAAGTCCACTGTGAAGAACACACAGAAGGTGAAAACAAATGTTCCAGTGACCTTAGAAACATTACCAATTAAGGCTGCTTTGTGAAAACCATTAACAAGTGAAATTGACAAAATTTAAAGTATCCATATATTTGCGAAGGGAGTATAGAATGGTACATGTCTACATGTCTTTCTGTAGGATGTTATCTGTTCATTTTATTTTTGACAATTCCTGCCCCTGTATCTTAAGCAGAACATTCTTTCTCCAAATTAAAACCAATTAAAAACTATTTAAGGAACACTCTGTGACAACAACGTTTAACAGAATTAGCACCACTCACTGCAGAAACAGGGCAGCAGAAGCTGCAAACCCTATCGATGATTTTGCCAATGCCAAATCACAACAAAGTTTCAAAGTTTGCTTCTAATATTCAAATTGGTCTGTGTTGACTGAATATCTCTTGGTGCTGACATGTTTTACTTTAGAGTATAAGTTTTGAAGTTTGTTTAAATAGTTATTTTTTGGTTATATCAGGAAAGAATGATATTTAGTAATTAATACAGTTTCTTATTTTATGGTACGTGGGGAAGGTGCCACATTAAACTTCTACTTTGAACCCATTTTTACAGATTATGCAATTGCTTTGAAGGAGAATCTAAAATAGTTATATTTGTGCAGTGAAGAGCAAAAACTAAACCATTACAGTTCTTCAGAAGGGCAAAAGCGGGAAATTGAGAGCTCCATCTGTGCTATGTACCTTACCATGCATTTTACTACATAATTAATTTTCATCTTCCCAACAACTTTGAAAGGCAAGAATGTTTATCTTTTTACAAGTGAGAGGATCTTCACTCAGGGAGGTTAAGTAACTTGTTCAAGGTCAAGTAACATGGCTAGATTCCAACCTGGGTCTGTCTGGCTCCAAAACCCTCAAAAGGTCAAAGAGGACTCTTTCCCATGAATCCAGGATCACGAGATGTTTCCTGCCCGCCTTAATGACCATCTGAAATGGTGGAGCCGGGGGCCACCAAGGCAGAACTTGGCCTTCTGAGGTGATCTAAGGGCACATTTGGCATTAATCCAATCCCCTGGCCCAGCTCCAAGAGCTGCCCCATTTGCATTGAGGGCACTCGCAACATTAGCTCTGTGATTAGGCTTGTGAGTTAGGTGCTCAAAGGCCAGCTCGGCGCAGAGGAAAGACTTGGGTGTGAGTCCCAGCTCTGCCATGTATACAGACTTTGGGCTAGGCACCAAAACCCATTGCACCTGCAAAATCTTTTTTAAGAAGTGGGTGGTAGGGGTGGGAAATAATCTCTCCAACATCAAAAGGCTGTCTGGAGGAATAAATTAAGTGAGCTGTGAAAAATCCTTGGAAAGGAGCATATACCCAGAAGGTGCTTAACGAATGTCAGTTGCATGTGAAAGCTATTAAGCCTGCAGTGAAAGGGCACTGCCCCAGGTTCAGAGTGCTGCCTTAGATCGTTGCTGTGCAAAGTGCAGCCCGTAGACCAACAGCATCGCCACCACCTGGGAGATTGCTAGAAATGCAGAATAGTGGCCTCTACCCCAGACCTACTGATTCAGAATCTGCATTTTTTAACAAGATTCAACATGCACATTCACGTTTGAGAAGCACTGCCTTAGACCTCCTGGTCTAGCTTTCTAGGTCTCAACCTCCAGACAGGGAGGTTAGCATGATTCACTTCTCGATTATCCCTTATCACAAAAATAGAATTGAAAGGGCCCTTGAAGATCATCCAATCCAGGAATGATCAATACATGGCATAGGTGCGGCCATTCCCTTACCAGAGACCAGGGCAGACTTTGCTAATCAATCAGGGAATTCTTTTTCACTGAGCTCAGAAGCAGCTGTGTTATCCCCCACAGCACTCCAGGAACACACTCTTTCTCTTGGACTTGATACGGACATGAAACCTACTTACTACCCCCCCCATGCTTTATTCATAGGTGGACCTTATCTCCAGTTTAAGCCTGTTTTCCCAGCTTTCCATCCAATTTAACATTCATCGCCTACGAAAGTGTTCAATAAATTATATGGTTACACTGATTAAACAGAAACTGAGTGCCACCAAGTTTAAATGACGTTCCCCAAAGTGGAGAATTCTAGTCCTCTGGCTCAACTTTTCTTTTTTTGTCATGGTCCCTCTCTGTTCCATCATCCACGTCAACATTTTAGACCAAGGGAGAGAAGACTTGAAACCTCACAAAGAACCTAAGACATTACCCTGAGGCACTCAAAAGCCAAGGCAGAAAGACACCAGAAAGTTTTTTTAAATGCTCTGAGACCTTGAACCACACTCCCGTGTGCCCTGGCAACCCAGGCTGTCTCCTGCTGGGAGCTGGAGCTGGGACCTTCGGCACCAGGAAAGGATGGCGTGCCGAGCCAGCCTCACTCCTGTGGACTTTGCCCAGTTTCCCAGCCGCCTGCCTCAAATGCTATGTGCAGAGAGTTCCAAAATAGGAGTGATTTTCTGAACTTAATTTTTGTTCACATGTAATAGGAGACTTATGTCCCCACCAAGCTTTTGTGCCAATTAGCCAGCAGGAAGCGGCCCATGCTTTTGGAAGGCAAATCATTAAGAAATGGAATACAGGGTAGGCATATATACCAGCTGGATTCAATTTTAAGTGAAAATTAATGGCAAATTCTTGTAACCACATTAAGGGCCATTGTCGTTCATTTGAAATCAGTTAAACATGAAAACAATATGAAAACCATCTTGAGTTCATGGAATATAAATATTTGTCTATGTTTTTTGCCAGTGCCCCAGAAAGACTAGGAGATGTTGGCAGATCGGTGTTCTGTAAACATGCTCACAAAAGGGAAAAAATAAGGAACCTGACTCTTGTTGAGTTAAACTATTTGTCAACTTTTCCATTTCCTCAGTTAGAAGATAATTAAACAGTAAGCAGATGTCAGAATCTAATTGATTCAGGGAAAGATTGCTCAATGATTTTCGGTGCTTGTAGTATTTGTGTACTGCCTGCAAACAACCCTTGGGTTGGTACAAAAAGCAGAAAGTCACCCAGTTAGTTTCTCTTCCCATAGAGACAGAGGCTCTCTGAACAAAAATATCTATGTACGATCACTCTTGATATCAAGAAACAAGCAAGAAAGTTCCTGAAACGATGCTTTGGGTGTATCAAACCAGAGAGAAGTGTGGCTTTTCAGAAGAAGGGGAGAGGGAAAAAGAAAGAGAGAGGAGGAGACAGAGAAGAGAGGATGGAGAAGATGGAGATGAGGAAAGGAAAGAGCTGAAGGAACGAGAGAAAAAGAACAGGAGGTGATTCAGAGGAAGGCAGTGTTCGTGCAGGGAGGGGACCGAATACGATCCAACCAAAAGGGCCTGGTCTTCAGAGTCAAGCTCACTGTTTGATTCCATCACTTTCCACCTGTGGGAGCTGGGACCATTTATTTGACCTCAGGAGGTCATCTGACAATTGGGTATGGTAATCCCTGCCCTGGCTCTATCACAGGCCTGCTGTGAGTTGTAAAGTGTAAAAAATATGAATGTCTCAAAATCGTAAAACACAATACAACTGCTTTAATTTTTCATAAAAGAGCAGAGGGAAGTTGGGTGAAAGCAAGTTGAGACAAAGTGAGATCTTGGTGGGTGAGGGGGGGTTCTTCTCTCTGCCTTGTGTTACGCTCCATGTAGGGGTCCCACAGCAGTGTTGCTCTGGATTCAATGTGTTTCAGAGTTCAGCAAAACACCTATTTCCAATTCCACTACAGAGCCCTCCCCGTAAAATACACGCACACGCACGCGCACACGCACGCACACACAGTACTCTCCGTGGGATTCAAATATGTGTCCAGGGAGCCAGGTGAGGAACCAGCTTGAGAAACAATCGCAACGCTGTGTTGCTAACTTCAGTTCACTCACACCTGGGCAAAACACATTGTTAGTGGCGTCTCCCTTCAGGATCGTTCTCCTCCCTAGAGGTTGTCAACCGTCCCTTGCAAACAGACCCTCATTAGGGCATCTCACCAGTTACCAAGCATGGCCAGCATAACCAGTACGGCTGAAACTCAGATTCCTATTGTGTAACTTATTAGGTAGTCTGTTCCAAAGAACCAATTTACTAACAAACCATGGGACTCACAGTTCCTCTTCTCTGACACAACCCTACTGTGTGGTCTCAGACCAGCACCAACCGTCTCTGGGCTCCCATTTTCCTGTCTGTGAAATTAAGTTGAAGAGCTTGATCCTAAGAACCTTTCTACTTGTGACATTCAAAGTTCTCGTAACTTACCCATCAGAAATCAAAGGTATGAGGTATAATCTCCCTCCCCCTTCTCTGCCCCTCCAGATTCCTCTCTGCCCTCCAGCACTCTGCTGCCTGCCCTGTGGGCACCTGCTGGGACTACCTAAAGGGCTCCGTTGCCCTCTGGCTTCCGCATGGCCTCAGCTAACAGCAAGCCCCAGCAGGAGATCAGAAAGAGGAGGCTGAGGTCAGAGTGTTCTTTCTCCTGTCCCCGCCCTCCCCAAGCTGACTGCATCGCTCCGGGAAGGTCACTGCCCCTGAATCTTCTCTATGGGACTCTCTCCTTGCAGGTTTTGTCAACAGCTTCCTCCCTTTGTTTCTTAGGGCCTCCGGGAGGTAGTAGCTCTACTGTGACTAGCTCCAGGTGACTGTATTATCCCTTGTGGTTCTCCCACTCCCAGACAACACCTTAGTAAGTGGTCCTTTGTAAAGAAACCCTCCTTAATGGGGGAAATCATGGGTGGTCAGCCAAGGGAGAATAAATGGGTAGTCCTATGGGGCTGGGGGGTGATTGAACAGAGGGACCCAGGAAGACCTCCGAGGGAGGATGCAGACCTCTGTGTGACTTAGCCTGTCTGGAAGAACAAGAAGTTTAGATAGGCAATAGCGGGGTGGGAGAGGGCATTTTAACCAAGAGAGTGGTGTGGAGGCAGCCGTGATGCCTGTCTGTCTGGAGGGAAGACCTCAGTAGAGAAGGAATGAGGGTCATAGTTGGAAAAGCCAATGAAGGCCAGATTGTAGGGACCTTGGGGGCAAGACTGAAGCCTGAGACTTTATTCTGGGAAGACAGGAGGCTTCAGATGGTTCTTGAGCAGGGGAATGGCCCAATCACACCGAGCTATTTTGGGAACATTAATCTAGCAGTGGGGAGCAGACGGTACTGTTACCAACGGGCAAGCCCTATGTAAAGGGCACAGAGAGGATGATGCCAAAAGTGACTCACCTACCCCCCATTTCTCCTAGCAGTGGGGGTACAGGCAGTGCAGGTGTCACCCCCAAAGCAATCTCACATTTATGCCAGCCTCAAAAGAGCAGAGAGTGAAGTGCATCACATCCTGAAGATGTAAGGGAAAACACATTCTTGGAAGAGCTCTCCTCTCAAAGCCATCCACCCACAGCCCCCAGAATAAGGGATAGGCAATCTGTTTCTCCTGGCATCTGATTCAAAATGCTCCTGAGGCCAGGAGGACCTAAAAGAATACCTCTGCGCTTGTGTGCAAGAACAGCCCAACGGGGGACCATCTGTCTCAGGATGGGCCCGATGTGGGGGCAGAAACAGTAGCCCCCAAAGGGGTGCTATTTCAGAGTTTGCAGGAAAGCATCCTGTGAATATCCCCAGCCACTAACTGGAGATCTCGTTTTAGCTTTCTGCTTAGTTCTTTGCTAAATAGAAACCCCCCAGGTGGTGGGGGCCGCTCTCTAAGAGGTTCTCTGTCGTTGACATCTCACTGTGGACACGTGTAGGGGTGGAAGGAGTCCAAGGGTTCTGATCACTTGAGACAGTGCAGACCCAGTAAGCAACAGAAAAGATAAAGGCATGCAGATTTGAGAGACAGAGACCCCTCAAACTACCTGCCAAAACTTCTGCTCAGGATTAGCCATATATCTCCTCCTTGAAAAGATTGCTTTTAGTCCCAGGTGGGCCCAGGTGGGAGGGCCAACCCTAAGGTCCACTTGCCTAACCATCCCCTGGTGATGTGAGGGTTATTGTAGTGTTGCAAGGGTGGGCTCAATGGTTGCATGGACTAGGGAGGAAGCAATTAGAGATCCTGGATGAAAACAGGAGAGGACTAGATCCAAGCTCTGGAACATTCAAATATTTAGAGGTCCAGTAGAAGAGACGGAGCCAGCAAAGGAGGAGGGATCACTGAGTCAGAAGGAAACCCAGAAGGTGAGCGTCACAAAAGTCAGGAGGAGGAAGTGGTCAGACGCCTCAAACGCTCATGGGGAGCGAGTGTCATGACGACAACTATGGAGGTCACCGATGAGCTTGACAAGAGCAGTTTCTGTGGAGTGCAGGAAACAGAGGGCTGATTTCAGGATCTCACCTACTTTCTGAGGTAGTTATGTTTACCCCATTTTATAGATAAGGAAGCTGAAGCTGAGAGAGATGATCTGACTTCCCCAAAGCCTAGCTACCCGTTAGACTCTTACCCTGCTGCCTGGGATCATGGGGCCATTGATGGGATGTTGCTGATGAGGTTGATGGTGATGTTGGTGATGTTGCCAGTGACGTGAATGGTGATGCTGATGTTGATGCTGTTGGTCATGTTGATGATGATGGTGATGGTGACAGTGATGTTGTTGGTGGTTGTTCAGATGGGGAAGTTGATAATGGTTGTGATGTGAAAATTTACTGGTCTGTGGAATCAGACAAACTCAGAGCTATATCCCAGCCAGTCAGCAACATATAAGCTTTTCAACCGGTGAGCCTCAGTGTCCCTAACTGTAAAATAGAGATAATATAGTCTGCCTCAGAGGACAGTTGTAAGAATGACATGGATGGGAGAGTACCTTGAAGTGCTTGGCTCCTAGTAGACCCTCAATAAATGTCTGTTTAATTCATTTGTCTCCAGGGCAAATTTAGGGAGTACAGTGGACATTACTGCATGAGCCTTAGCTTCCCTAACTAGACCCATCCCTCCCCAGGCTAACCGCACTCCCCAACCAGAGTCAACTCCAGCCTGAAGATCAATCAGGGCCATCTTGGTGACTGCCTGCTCCCCAGGCGCACCACTTTATGCCCACACCTTGCTCTAGCGATGCTGCCCTGCCAGGAGCCCCACGTTCTTGTGTGTCTCCCTGGTGGATGAATGCCCAAGAGACTCTAAAAGGAAGAGGGATGGGAAAGGAACGAACACTCACCGAGCACTATTATGTGTCCACCTCTCTGGTCTCATTCAACAGAGAGAAAGGGAGTGTAGGCTTACGAGTTTGGGCTTTGGAATCAGACGTGCCTGGAATCAAGCACCTCCCCTCCTTCAAGTCTTTACTCAGATAGCAGCTTCTTCAGGAGGCCTACCCTGACCACCCTACTTAGACTGCATAAGACCCGCCCATAAGACCTTTCCTCTCACCCTTATTCTGCTGTTTTTTCCACTCCCTTTCCAGGGTTCCATGTTTTTCGTATGTTTTAAGTTTGTCTGTCTTCTTCCACTGGAATGTAGTTCCGAAGGGCCGAGACTATTACCTGTTTTGTTCACCAATGCATCCTAACACTTAAAATAGTGCTGGCACCTAGGATGTGCTCACTAACCAATTGTAGAATGAATGAAGGACCAGCTCAACCCTTAGCAAGACAAACATAACAAACAGCTTACCCGCAACTGAAGGTGAACCAGGTCTGCCTGGCTCCAAAACCAGGGCCCTTTGCATACCAACAAACTCACATTTCTCCCCAGTCACAGCCCCTCCGCCTAATTCCACTCGTCATCTCTAGAACCCTTTCGTTTTGAAGTCTCCCTCTGCATGAATCCATTGAAGTATTACAGGGCCAGGCTGCTATTTGAGGAAGGCTGAGTGCTTCCTGGACTCAAGGGACTCTCAGGCCCAGCTCAGGCACCTCGTACGATGAGAGGAACACAGGCTTTGAGGTAAAGCAAAGAGAACGGCCAGTCCCACCCCGCCCTGGCTTGAGGGAAGCCCTTTCAGTTTAAACGCTCTGCAGTCGATTCCAGGTCCAAGGGACAGGAGGCAGGTCTGCTCCGTGTTTGCTCCAAGGGGTCCACCTACTGGGAAAAGGTAGGTAAGTCAAACAAGCCTGTTTGTTCTCCCAGTACAGCAAACAAAAAACAGAACGAATTCTCCACCAAGGCCTCCCCGCTGGACCCGAGAGGCATGATTAAAGCAATGGGAAGACAAATATTTTCCTGGAGAAAATGATAAAACTTGAGGCAGGAAAAGCAAACAGCATCTTCAAAAGGGCAGCTGTGGAGTTGGCGTGGAGCTACCGCAGGAGCGGTGAGGGAAGATTCTGGAAGGGGGAAGCATGTGGCCTGTGGGCCCCTGGCTTGGAGGGATGGGCTGAGGGAAGTGGGGGCTTTGCTCAAAGCTGCCAGCACATTAGGAGCAGGGGGCAGCTCTGTTATTCATCCTCCCCACCATTAGGATTAGCATTATTGTTCCTGAGGTGGAAAAAAGTCAGGCCACATGGTGCAGGACAGGCCAGAGCTTGAGCTGAGAGCCAGACATGCTTGAGCTTGCATTCTATTATTCATTCACTCATTCATTCATTGATTCACTCACTCCTGTGGCCAGTCAGTCAGCCCTTTCACACATATATATTGAGTACCTATGTGGTCTTGAGCAAGTCCTCTATCCCCTCTGAGCCTCCAAGTTCTCATCTGTAAAACGGGCTGGTGCAGGATTGTTGGGAAAATAAAAAGTGATGTTCAAAAATCACTTAGCATAGGATCTGGCTCATGACTGACTCTCCGGTACGGTCACCTCGGGCGCCTCCTCTCGCTGACCGTATGGCCTTATCTCTAGCTCCTCCCTCCTCTCTCCCCGGGCCCCAGCCAAGTGTTCTCACTGTCCCACCTGCCTATGCCCCATTCACTCGGGCCTCTCAGCCTTTGTCCATGCTGGTCTCCCCACTGCCAGTGCCCTTCCCGCTAAGCAATTTCCACTCGGCAGTCCCACGGGGACTCCAAATCAAACAGGCTCTGGACCAGCCTCTTCATTCCATTGTCCCCCCAAACCTAATCCTCCTGTGCATTTCCACCAAGGCACCTCCATGCCACCAGTGCCCTTCCAGAAACCTAGGAGGCCCCATGGACCCTCCTTCCTACTCCCCCAGGAGCAGGCCGTTGGCCGTCTGCAAGGTCACACAGTCTTGGCCCAGCCTCCTGCTGTTCCCAGCTTGCCTTGCTCACTCAGGACCTGCCTGGACATCCACTTTCCTCTTTCCCTTTTTGGCCTTATATGTCCTACTGAAACTAAAACTGCCCTTCAGCACTTCTTCTTCCAGGAAGCCCTCCCTGACCCCCTCATGCTGGATTACCTGTCTTCCCTGTGCTCCTTCCCAGAGCACCTGGGCTTAATTTGGCCAACTCATCATCCCATCCGGCCTGGACCTGCCTCCTGCTCTCTTGGTGAGCTTCTCCAGGCCCAGGAACATGGCGCAGTTATCTCTATGTCCTTGGGTTTAGCCAAGGGCTTAGCACTTGGAGGACTCGAGAAAGGTTTGTGGTGCTTGACTCGGGGCTAGGCACTAGAGCTGAGACCAAAGGCGGGAGCTCTGACAACGTGGGACAGGTGGACTCACCTCATCAACTGCAGGGAGGATGGGGGAAAGGGGGTGTCAAAGACAGCTGCCAAGAGAAGGAAATGCACACGCTGAGATGGAAGGAAGAGGAAAAGTTAGCCAGAGAGAGGGGGTGGAAAGAGATCCCCAGGCAGAGGGAAAAGCACGCGCAAAGGCTGGGAGGAGGCTCTGATGGCCCCTGGCAGGCGTGGACGACTGTAGCAAAGAGACCTCTGGAGGTCTCTCTGAACCTTTTCCTACAGGGAGGGAAAGGCCCTGCGGGGTCCTGAGCTGAGGTGGGGCATGCCCACACTGTGTTTTGGAAAGGCACGGTGGAGTGCTCTGTGGACGGACAAGAGAGTCAAGAGATGTCACACTCGGTTAGATGGCCAATGCCAAGGTCCATGGGAGAGATGCAGGAGCAGGTGGTGGCAATGCAGAGAAATGGATGGATGCTGAGGTGTTTGGAGGTGGAGTCAACACAACTTGGTGATAGATTGTGTGTGGGAGACAAGGGAGAGAGAGGGGTCAAGAATGACAGTGTGAATAAGTGAATTCTTTGCTCAAAGTTTCCAGCCAACCCTCCCACGGTGATCTCGCACTTCCCCAAACTGAGACAAGAGTTCAACCACCAATAGCCGATCGGCCAGGGTCTGTCCTCCTCTTGCCAGAGCAGAGATCTCTGCTGGACCACTCAGTTGTCAGCAAGTTCTTCCTTTCACCGGGTTGAAAGGAAATCTCGTGCTACTTCCACCCATTGGCCCTGGCTCTGCCTTCACATAAGGGGAAATGAAGGAGTGAGAGGGCAGGGGAGAGGACCAGCATTTAGTGAGCACTTCCTAGGTGCAGGCACAGGAGGAGCACTCTCTCTATGAGGCTTCATTTACTCTGGCAGTAATCTAGGAGGTAATTGATTACCATGCCTAACAGCTAGGGGCAGAGCGGACTGTGTGGGTTCAAATGCCAGTTCTGCCACTCTATCTTTGTGATTCTGAGCAAATTACTTAACTACTCTGCATCTCAGTTTTTTCATCTAAAAATGGGGCTATTAATTATCCCCAATTCACTGGGTTGAGCTTATGGGCCTAAAGCACTGATCGCGGTTTATATTATAGGTTCAATGCATATTATCTATTTTTATTGTCCCATTTTACTGATGAGGAAACAGCAGGTGATCACGTGCTGGGGTTGGGATTCAGACCCAGATCTCTTGGCCCCAGGGCCAGTGTTCTTTCCTTCACCCCACCTACTGCCTGCAGTGCAACTAAGAGGCCGGTCTGCAGGAGTAGTCCAAATGGGGAGCGATCTGTGTACCAGAGCCAGCTGCTGGTGGTGCCATGAAGGGGTGGGGTGGCAACAGCTAGAGCTGGGCTGAGAGGAGCAGGATTGGGGGATCGAGGGTGGAATCTCAGACCCTCGGTCAGGCAAGAGGAACACCTGCGGAGCACCTACTGTTTGTAAACCTTTGTGCCAAGTCCTATGGGAAACAAAGCATGTCCTCTGCCCTCGAGTATTTGCAATCTGCTTGGGAATATGAGACACACAAACATGAATCCATTAATTGCCAATAAATGGCCGTATAGAGAAATCAACACCTAGTGCATTTGATCTTGTTGTAATATTAGCCCAAACCCAAGGCCTGCATTGGGTCCAAAATGATTAAGTGCCTCGGGAGCATCCTGACTTGGCAGCAGTCCCTGTGAAAATGACCCAGGGGTTTCAGGTGTCCCCAAAGCTTCATGTGAGCCCACATAGGGCTGTGGCTGCTTCCGAAGCGAATGCGATCCTGGGATCAGAGATGGAGGTGTAAAGTTCAGGCCAGCAGAGGTAACAGGCACAGGGCTCGGACTTCGTTTGGAAAGGTACCAGCCCTGGGTGCTACATCACTAGGAACACAGACCAAGAATGTCACTTGAGAGGTGAGCAGTCAGAGAGCCGTGCCCCTTGAAGAGCTATCTAAAGAAAATGTGATCCCAGGCCTGGACAGAAAGGGAAGGCATGGCTGAGTGTGGGTGCCGTCTTCAAATACCTGCCATGTGTGAGTCAGCCTAGAGAGCAACAGACCCGTCCATGTGGCAGCTCCACCACATACTGAGTTGGGGGACCTTAGCAGGTCACTTAATTCCCCTGAGCCTCAGTTTCCTCATCTCAAAGAAGGGAATAATGGAGTGTTCGTGAAAGTTAAACGAGACGGCAGAGCTGGACACATAGCAGTGGTCAATAAAGCTTCATCTCCTTCCATCTCCAAGACACTGGAGGCCTGCGTTGAAATGCGAGAGCATTACCTGTGGGGAGGGGAAGAGGTAGCCACAGGCACTCATTAGCACATGTGCAGAGGGCAGAGCCCCAGTGAAATGACGCAGCAGGATTCAAGGGCCCCAGAATGAGGTTCCGCAGAGGGGACTCAGGGCACCCATGGTCACGATATAAGCACCAAGGACTGGATGCTGCAGTTGAGGAGGGGTCGCACCAGGGGGCCTCCGGGGGTCACTGAAGACAAGCTTCCCTGCCTCAGCTCTCCTTCGAGGGCTCATTGCTCCTCCCCTATCGCCCTCAGCTCATCCCCATGACTCCATGGAAACAGCCATCTCTAAGGTCTTGGTTTGGGTTCCCCAGGAAGCAGACCTTGAACAAGGACACAGGTACATATAGTATAATTGAGAGGTGATCCAGGAAGTGAGGATGGGAGTGAGGGGCTGGGGGAAGTGAGACAGGGAAGGGAGAAAAGCTAAGCAAGAGCAATTACTGAGCAGGTCACCACTGTGACCAACTGAGATGAAACCTTCTAGACTCCCTCTGAGGAACTGAGTGGACTGAGCTCCCGGAGGCTGGGAGGCTGGAGCAGTGATCCCCCAACTTGCATCCCCCATTGGTGAGGGCTGCCCTGGGGGCATTTGCTTTCCTGCATTTCCAAGTTGTGCCTGCCTACAGCCAACCTGTACTGGGGAAAGCTCTCAGGCAGCGACACAGAGACCTACAGGCGCTGTCACTGTGTTCCGGGGACAGTCCGTAGCTGCAGAATTCTGATGAACCCAGAGGGTATGCGATAGGGAGTGCACGAATTTGCTAGAGTCACCGCTGACCCCACATAGTCAATCAGTGGTCTCTTCTCAGGGCATCTCACTGCACTGCCACGCACGCTCACGACCTGCCTTCTCGGGCTGCTCGCTGATACCACCCAGGCAGGTCTTCCTCCCGCTACTCAGTCTGTTCCTCCTTGGGCACATTTGCTCGCTTCTTTCTTCTCTCACTCTAAGTGCTGAGATCCCTGGGGTCCACTCCTGAGCCCTCTCCCTACCTCACTCTCCTTCAGTGTGCCTCACAGGGTCTCACATAAGAGCCTGCTGGGGAATGGGTCAAAATGCAGGTTCCCAGGCCTTGCCCCCAGACCTATTGAACCGGAATCTCTGGGAATGGAGCCCACGAATGTGCCTTTTAACAAGCTCCAAAAGTAGCGTTGCCAGATAAAATTCAGGATGCCCAGAGGTGCATGCCACATTTGAGGCATACTTATACTAAAACATTACTTATTGTTTATCTAAAATTGAAATTTAACTGGGCATCCTATGTTTTCATTTGCTAAACCTGCCAATCCCATCCCAAGGTGCTTCTGATGTACCAAAAAGTTCAAGAACTTTTTTATCTACTCTCCTGGGTTACCTTATCCACATCCCATCCCCAATTTCAATTACCAGCTACACATTAGTGACTCAGATTTTTCTCGCCCAGACCTCTCCCCTGAATTCATAGATCTGATGGCCCACTGGACATCTCAAATTTGGTGTGTTCAAAATAGAGCTCATTGTTCTCCACCTCCTGCCATACCTGCTCCCCAAATCTGCTCTTCTTCCTTCTTTCTCTATCTCAGTTGGTAGCCCCACCATCCCCTTGTTGCCCAAACCATAACCAGAGGGGTTATCTCAATCACTCCTTTCTCGCCCCCATTGCACCCTAGTCAGTCACCAAGTTGTGTTGGCTATATCTCCAAAGTCCCCTGCAACCATGTAGTAGACTGAACTATGTCCAACTATGTCCACAGCCTAATCCCTGGAACCTGTGAATGTTAATTTATATGGTAAAAGGGAATTTGCAAATGTGATTAAATTAAGGACCTTGAGATGGGAGATTATCCTGGATTATCCAGGTGGCCCCTGGATACCCACGATCATCCTTATAAGAGGGAGGCAGGAGGCTCAGAGTCAGATAGAAGGTGATGTGATGATGGAAGCAGAGACTGGAGTGATGTGTATTAAAGATGAAGGAAGGGACCACAAGCCAAGGAATGCAGGCACCTCTAGAAGCTGGAAAAGGCAACGTGGGAACAGATTCTCCCCTGGAGAAGAAGAAGCCAGAAGAAGCCTCCAGAAGAAGCCAGCTCTGCCAACACCTTGACTTGAGGCCAGTGAAGCACATTTTGGATTTTTGACCTCCAGAACTATACAAAAATAAATTTTTGTTGTATCAAGACACTAAATTTGTGGCAATTTGTTACAGCAGCAAAAAGAAACTAATACAGTCCATCAACTTCTTTAGCATTGCCCTGCCTGCCTTCTATCCCCCATCCACTGCAACCTCCTCATGAGGGTCTCCTGCTTCCAGCCTCGCATGCTCCATAGCACCACCAAAGTGGTCTTTCCTGTGCTTCATGCCCTTGGATGCCCCTCCATCAGTGAAGAAAAGTCCAGACCCATTGCCAGCTCGGCTTTCAGGGTTGGCCCCTCCCACCTCTCTCTCCTCATCTCCCTCCATTCTATACCTTCAGACTGCTGGCTTCTGAACTCACTTCCTGCTTTAATAAGCCCTGGTTCTCCTTCTTTCTGACAAGAATGCCTTTCCCCAACTTTTGTTCTTGCCAAACTCCTATTCATACAGCAAAATCCAAGTCAGATATAACTTCCTCCAGGAAGCTTTCCCTGGCTCTCTCCCTGTCCCTAAAAGAGTTAATGAGAGCCCACCCTAACCCCATCCAACCTGTATTCCTTGACCACATTCCCACTGTTGTGGTTTCCCCACTAGTCCTTGCCCTACTAGACTCTGAGCTCCTTGAGGACTGGAACACCTTTCTGTTTGCTTTCGAATCCCCAGGACCTAGGAGATACTCCACACATGTTTGTTGAATTAGAGGAAAGACAAGTTTCTCTCCATGCCAACATTCTATGACTTTATGCTACTGTTATTTCAGGCTTCCTGCAAATCAGCTGTTCCCTACAAAGGAGCAGAAAGACCTTTTTTTTTCCATTCCTAGTTCCTGTTAATTCACTCAAGATAAATAAAAATTAATAGGCACTCATTTGTCATGTGGACTTAATAATCCAAAATTACATTTGTCTTGGCCCAGAGTGTTAATACATCTCATAATATTTGCAATTTACCAAGAAAAATTTAGGATCCAGTGTCTCTCTCACTTCAATGAATACACACACACACACACACACACACACACGCACAAATACTGGCCTGAGGTCTGCAGAAACTAGGGAAGGAAGACAGAACAAAACAATGGACTCTGAGACTCCCCAAAGAAGGCCCCACCCAGACCAGGACACTGCTCCTTGTCAACCAACTGTCCCCAGTCCTCCCGGCCAAACCTACTGGGGGAAAAGACAATGGGGTTCGTGGAAAATTGTAGTGGAAGGGACATAACTTTCTTTTTAGCTCCATTCCTAGATAGTGAGCCTTGAGGCCCCTCTCCTTTCCAAAGAAGTCTGGTCATTGACCTATAAAAGCCCCCGGCAAAAGGGGCAGGAAAGAGAGAAAGGCATTTTTCTTAGCACTTCACTCCACAATCCTCTGCCAGTCGCCAAGATTTTCTGGGCTGGTAGGAAGCTGCTTTCCCTCCTTCTGCTTGACGGACTCCAGAACCCAGTGGTTACCCAGCCCTGCCCAGGGAAGATGGAAGAGGGGCGTCAGCTTGGCGCCCACACAGTCCCCGAGTGGAGTTCTGTGTCATGTCTGAATGAAGGACTCTGTTGCTAGAGGAACTTCAAAACCACAGGTTGGAAAGTGGTATCTCGAGTGTTTGAGTTTGATTCTAAAGCAAGAGGTATGATTTCAGAAGCAGCAAAGTGCATGAACGTTTAGTCCATAGACAGTAGCCCACAGTCTTCCACTGATGGTTGAAGAGATTTCAGACAATTCTAGAGAGTGGCAGGGGCAGGAAAGACACAATTTCTTAAGAGGAAGTTTGACAGGAGTCAGCTGGTTTGGGAAATGGAGCAGAGGGTTGGAAGGCCTGCAGATCTAGTTCAGATCCCAGCTCTGCCCGGCAGCAGCTGTGCTGGGCTGACTGTCACCTCGGCCTCTCACCACCTTCCTCCATGGTCTCCTCTGGGAATTAGGGTTCCCAGGTTCCCCTTCTGCATAGGGTCCTGATGAGATACTCTGCCAGTGAGACACGCATGTGAATTTGGAAGGCGAAGGAGAGGAGAGGCCATTCCTCTCCAAGGCAGTTGGAGGTAGACCCGCGGGCCAATGTGAGGTTTGCAGCTGATTCCCGGCCAGCACCTGCCCTCACCTGCTCACAGCTGCGGGCTGTTGGCGTCAGCTTCTCGGAGGTTCCACACAGCTTCCAGGCGAGCTCTGGAGAACCATCTGTTTTGGAACCTGCAGATGAACCAGCAATGGCTTCCCGACCTTCACTCGTCCACCCTTCCAGCAGCTGCATCAGCCTCTAATTCCCTGAATTAACACCTTTTGTACTTGGGACACACGGAGTCCGTACAGCAGCTCTGCAACCTTAGACGAGTCATCCTACCTCTCAAAGGCAAAATGGGGTCATTAACACGTACCCATGAAGTCGTTGTGAGGATTAAACAAGAGAACTCATGGACAGTGCCCAGCCCGGCCCCGTCTCCTCCCTTACCAGGCCTCACATTTCTCTGCCCTTTTACATGTCCCCTACCCCGCAAAATGGCCATTTTATGGCTGGTTCTTTGTGAGGAATCTTGTCAATGAGACTGACCAGCATGAGGTTCAGAAAACAGTATTACTGATACCGAACCAAGTGGGCTTGCCTCCTGGTGAGTTAAATAAGACTCTACACCAGTGGAAGTTGTCTCATAAAGTAAAGTGTATTTGCAGCAAATAGGAGACCATGAGGATTCATTTCCAACATCATGGCGTCCCTGAACAAAGGAAAGCAGGAACTTTTATTTGGTTGGGGAAAGAATATTCAAAAGGGAGAGGCGGGTACTGGCTTGCACAGGCTCTGTTGGAGAATATGCTTCCACATAATGAGGCCTAAGCTCCTCCTAGAGAGATCTTTGCATTAAAAATAAGGCAAAGGTCATGGGCGTAGCTCTTGCACAAGGCTTGGTCAGTTTCAGGATGGCTGGTGGTTACATCTCCTTAACACACAAAAGAGAAAGAAACAACTTGGAAGAACAGTTAATTGCTTCCAAACCCACCTTTGAGATTCTCGAGGCACCTAGTCGGTGACATTATGACCAGTAATAAAATGGAAGAGATCGAGCCACAAAGAATGAGGTAATAGAGAAGAAGAGACCGAACATGTGAGGGGGAGCTGATCCAGGACGTCCCTGGCAGGGGAGGGGAGAGCCAGAGCACAGAGGAGGGGGTGATGTGTGAAGCAGGAGAGACCCTCTTCCAGCAAGAACAGGGAGAAGGAGGCCAGGTGGTTGTGGGCACCCCAGGTGTGCAGATGGGGCAGGGGCAAGTTGTCGAAGGCAGTTCCCACCTAATGGCTCGTTTTCCCTATGAGGCAGGAGGCCGGGCATTGCTCTCATCCTTCTTCACAATCCAGAGCACTGACAGTGATTGCTCATCTGTTTCCCACGTTAGGCTGTGAGCTCCAGGAGGGCAGGGGCCCTGTCTGACTTGCTCAGCACACAGTAGGTGCATAAGGTGATGGGTGCTGAGATGGAGGACTGAGGAAAACAGTGGAAGCTTGAAATGGCTGTGGAGGAGACTGGGAGACGGGGCTGACAACTCATGAGAGGATTGCCAGGAATTCCAAAGCACTCCAGGAAGTGTGGATTTCTTGCACGTGCATGTGGCAGTGATCCCAGGGGAGATCAGGGACAAGCTGGTGGCAGGAGTGAGAAGGGTGATCTCTGATTTTATTGGACAGGTGTAGTGGGAGGCAAGCAGGGACAACGGATGAGGGTATGGGCACGGGTGCTGAAGTGTGGCTCCCACAGTGTAGGCTGACACAGGGGACACAGACTAAGACAGGAGGAAGCTGATGGACAGGAAGGAAAGAGAAAGGTCAAAAGCCTCACCGACTTGATGAGGGGACCCAGGTATAGTGAGTGAGGGGCCTGGAGGTGACTGGTTGTGGCAGGGGGGAGGCTACTATCAGGTTGAATTCCGGAGAGAACCACAACAAAAGATGACAGGATCCAGCGGTCCCCAACCTGGCTGATCATCAGCATGTCAAATCCAGTTTCTGAGTCCCATTTCTGGAGTTTCTGGGACCTGGGAATCTCCCCAAATGGTGCTGATGGTCAGCCAGCTTTGGAACTCCCTAGCCTTTAGGGGAGAGCTGCAGGCATGAGCATGGAGGATGGTGATGGCTATTAGATCTGAAAAGGGTTAGGAAGCACATGAGTGTGGGTGTATCGTGATGGATGTGTCATTCACAAGGATGCTGAAGTCCCCTGGGATGATGGCAGGCTTTGGGGAGGAGGAAGACTGTGATCAGTGTCAAGGCCCTAGACGAATGCAGGGGCATGTTCTCATAGGGATGATGGCGATGAGATGGTGTACTGGCAGCTGAGCCTCCATGTGAAAGATGGAGCTGAGGAAAGAGGCAAAGATCATCCCACAGAGCCGCCTCCGTTCCCTCAGAGCTACCAACCAGCCCCACCAGCAGGTTTATACCCTGCCCTCAGCCCTCCACAAGATGCCACGGGACTGAAGGAAGGGAGAAACATGTCTGCCGCATCAGGAGCTCAGAGTCTTTCAGGGAAGGATGGCAACTGTCCCCTGCCCAGCCCTTGGACTGTTTTCAGCTCCAATAAGAATAAGGGTGCTGGCCAGAGGCCTTGAGGATCTTTCAGCAGGAGGCATTTTGTAGCACTTCGTGCAGTTTTAGGGCCTGGTGGCAACTGTGACACCGAGTTGCACAGGGCTGCAGCCCCATATTCTGCCTTGGACCCAGCCCCGCTCTGACACCGCATCACGGCACTCTGGACGCATCTGGAGGCAGTGCCCTCGTCACGGACAACGGCTGGAACGGGGAGGCTCACTCAGCAGCCTCGAGAGCAAAGGGCACGACAGGTGCGGACAGGGCAGGACAGAAAGAACTGGAGAGGCAGAGCGGTGACTGCATCGTGATGTGGGGGAATCTCAGAAGTACTTGAGAAGACTTTGCCGGTGGTCCTGCCGAGCAGGCGGAGAGAAGAGTATGTGTGTGCAACGTGGCGGCCTCCCCTGTACACACCATCTGGCAAGGCCCCGGGACACTGGGATCACACACACCCTGTACCGTTTCTCAGTGGGCTGCTCGTCACAATCACTCACCTGCTTATCTAAAATGCAGATTCATGGGCTCCACCCCAGACCAACTGTGTCAGAAGTTCTGGGGCGTCTGTGACATCGTGACAGCACTGTTTCCACATACACACGTTGTCTTGTTCAATCCTCAGAACAGCCCTGTGCTAAATGTTACTGTCCCCAAGTTGCAGGGGGGACAACTCGAGCTCAGAACAGTTCAATCACCGTAAGGGCATGTGGCCAGTAAGTGAGGGAACGTGGATTAGAACTCAGTTAGCCCTGGCTGGAGAGTCAAATCGTTTTCCACGACAACTGCAACTTTTCTTTCCTCAATGGCAGAAGCCTCTATTCAAACGAAATCTGACACAGGTTCTCAGGACACAAGAGAGAGAAGAGTGGCTGGAGCCAAAGTGTGGGACCCAGAGCCACCCTCCGCATCCCCACCACTGCCCCTGAGGCCTCTCCACCACAGCCGCAGCCCCTCGGCACACCACCTTCCCAGCGGGAAGAGAAATAGGCCTGCGGGGAGCCGGGAACAGAGGAGCCAGGATACGGCAACAGGGTGGCTCTGACGGGGGTGGGGCATGGCCCGGGACTCTCTCCAGATGTTCCCAATACAGATCTCACTTCCCCTTGTGGTTCCACCAATGGGGGGGCTTTGTAAGGAGTGTTTCCTACCTTTGGGCCTTGGAGCTATGAGGCTAATCATGGCAAGCAGCTCTCAGCCAAGTCTCTAAAGAAATCAGGCAGCGGGTCTGAAAAGTTCTGAAAGACGTCCATCACTCTGCGAGCCATTAGTCGGCAAGTGCCTTCGGGAAGCAGCCTCTGTGGCAGGTTTGTCACACACGTTCTCCTAACCCTTCCTAAGGGACAGAGGTGTGAGGACCGAGGGGAGTCGGGTGGGAGAGGCCAAATGGGGTGCTGCATAGAGAGGTGTGTGTTAACTTCAGAAAGAGAAAAAAACAAAAACTCTCTGCCTTTCTGCAGCTGCTTAAACGCGCTAAGGCTGCCCAGCTCTGCTCTGACCGCCTGCGTCCAACTTCCTGACAATAAAAACATCTCCTTCCTTCTCAACTTCTGAGCATCCAGGACCCTTCCCTCCTCCTGAGATGCTGCCTCCTGGAGCCGAAGACAATGCATATGGCAGTCACCACTCCACATCACCATGGCTGCTCAGGTCTGAACCCCTCTTCTGCTCCCATCATCCCAAAGGGATCAACATGCAAGAAGGGAACAGCACTTAAAGCTCATTGTTGCCAGTGCCGTTATTTTGATTCCTAATCCACCCCAGCCCCAGCATCTTGAGAGCCAGCCTAGAGAGGGCTCAGGCATCAGGATGCAGCCAGAGCTGTTCAGCGAGAGCTCTCTGGCCACCTTCCTGCGCCAGCTTGAGGCCCAGCAGCGAGGATGGTAGTGACCACACAGAGAGCCCCTGACAGTCCGTGCTGGCCCCAGGCTATAAACACTTTCTCTCCTGCCCTGCCGAGGGGGGAACAAAGGTGAGCCTGGATGCAACCTTGCAGAGCTTGAGGCCCTGCAGCCTGTCCCCAGGGAGGCCCCTGTGGCCGGCGTGCCCTGCTGTCCTCCCTGCCACGTGCCCTCCCACTGGGCCCAGCCTCGGCTACTCGCAGGATTCAAGAACGCACAGGCCAACCCTGGGTGGCAAAGGGGAGGACGCAGAGCCAGGGACGGATTGTTATAAATAGGCATGCGTGACTGAGAAGGTCATCGGCCAGAGGGAAACATGCCAGAAATTCTACAAGAGAGACAGACATGAATTATCTGAGTGGCTCACAACCTCTCTCTCTCAGGGTGAGAACAGGAGCAGGTTCCAAGGCAGGGCAAGGGCCACAGTCACCAAGCCACTGGCTGAATAGGCTCTGGGATTGAAGAGGCCCTTTCACGTTGCATTTATTTCTTAAGGAGGCTGGCTTTTCTCAGCACTCACGGGAACCTGGCCATGCAAGCTGGAGGGCAGAAGGGTCAAGGAGGCTGAGGAGGTCCTTCTCCCTCTCACAGCCTCCTGCTCCTCAGCCCGGCCCAGGACCAAGCTAGTGGGTCTCAGCAGGAGGAGATGCCCCCCGGGGACATTTGGCAATGTCTAGAGACATTTTTGTTTGTCAGGCCTGGGGAGGGGATACTACTGGTATCTAGTGGGTAGAGGCCAGGGATGCTGCCCAACACCCTACAATGCACAGGACAGCCCCACAACAAAGACTTTTCCAGCCCCAAATGTCAATAGCGCCCACCCAGGTGAGAAACGCTGGCCTAGCCCCTCTCCCGGCCCCTCCACCTCCAGACACCACCTCCTTTCCGTTCATTTCCAAGGGCCCTGTCAAGGCAGCCGGAGCACACAAGTACTCATAGCTACGCAAATAGCAACTCCTTATTTGCGGTGTTTGCTCAGCCAATATTGACTCTGCAGCCTAACACTGGTGCTATTGAGCCGGGGTTATTCTCAATATTGTTTGAGCAGCATTAGAACAGCCTGTGATAACCGGCAGCAGAACAGGAAGCTGCGCCTCCCTCCTCGGCACCCCCCTTCCCCCGGCCGCACCCCCTCCGTGGGATGCTGCTGTAAAGACAGAGGAAGCTGTGTGCTCATGGAGTCAAGCGGACCTAATGCCCGCTCCTCTACTGAGCAAACACGCCAGAGGTTAGACAGGGAGCGTGCTCTCCGGCTAAGTCAACACTCCGGGGAAGTTGGAGCAACTGAAAAAGGTTACACGGGGAGGCCGTCCTTTGGGGTGGGGCCCGTGAAAAATGATGGCAAGGCAGCCCCAGGCTATATGCCAAACCCTGCGGTTGGGATCCACAGGGAAAGGCCCACAGGGACTGGGGTTCATTGGCTCCAGGTGACTAAGCAGTGAGATGATGAATCCATCCACTAACCAAGCACTGATTAGGTCAGGGCCTACTAAGTGCCAGTCACTGCGCCAATTAGGAGTGGAAGCTTAGAGTGGGAGGGCCCTTGTGGACAAGGTACTGCAGTCGCCATGTTTTAATGATGAAGACCTAGAAAAACAGCTTCCATCTTGGGGCTTGTCTTTGCTGTAAGGAAGTAACCAGCCGCTGGGCACGAGTTCAGAACCAAGAACAACCCGCTCCTCAGAAAAGCACTGTCCCTGCCAGCTGGGCTCAGGTCCTCTTAACAGGAGCCAAGATTGAATAGGCCACAGCAGAAGACCTTAAAATGGAGTCCAGGAGAGGGACTACAGGGACCTCTATTCATATCTGGACATAAGGATGGATGTCGGGTTCTTCCTGAGAGGCATCTCAGAGGGGTCGGGGGACCAGGGGAGAGAAACCAGCAGCCAGGCCTGCACAAGCTGCATGGGTGAAATTAGAGGAAGGCATGTCTCCTGCATTCCAGATGGGGAGCCCAGAGCACAGAAACAAAACTGCGAAACCAGTGTGGAAGCAAGGCTCCTGAGAGGTTCTAATGAGAGCCGTCCTCATGGGTTGTGTGCCACCTGCCCAACCACAGCCAGCGACTCCATGGCGAGACCAGACAAGCCATGGAGTGTTCAGAGAGGAGAAATCCACAGGGAGTAACTGGGGCGGCTTTTCCTTGCCCACAGTAAAGCAAACTTAGGCTTAGCTGTACATTTGGATCTGGGCCCATTGTGTGTCTCTAGGTCAACATTAAACAAGTTGCCAGAATCATCGAGGGGGCATTCTAAAAATTAGCTCTGGCCAGCACTAGTGTCCTGGGAGCGCCAAAATGGTCATTTGCTAAAATTAGTCATTAACATTTTCTACTAACTGCTCTCTCTGAAGACTCAGAAAATGAAGGGGAACTCCTCAGGAATCAGCTGTTATGTAGGCCCTTATGATGACCTAGACTCTAAGCTTCAGAAGCTCTTCATTTTTAAAAGTACATGGCCGGCATTTTCTACACGTGGTTGAATAATTTCCTTGAACAGCCAAGTCGTTCCAGTTTTCTCCCACAGCAGACACGTTAGCCAATGCACCTGCCCAGTCTGTACCCCCTTCTCTGAGGAATGCCTTCCCACCCACAGGACCGGTCCCTGTAGCCATGTTTATGCACCTGAATGCACCCTGTTGGAACAGAGATAGACACCCGCCTGAGGGGAGGCACCCCATTGGCCGGCCATTGGCCAATCAGATTCCTTCTTCTGAGAATTTGGATTTAGACTCTTGGTCTTGGGTCCATGATCTGAGAGATCATGTCCCGATTGAGGTGAACGTTTTTGGACCTAGAGAAGGCCAGTCTGCAGAGACAAGAATGAAACAGACCGACCAAGAGAGCCTGAAATAAAAGACAACAAGGCTCCAGAGAAGGAAGGACACAGGAAACAATTGTCTGGGTCTCTGATAAGTTTCCAGTAGCTCCATCTTCAGCCTCTCATGGGGACTGGTTGTCATCCCTGCCCTTGGGTTCAATGAGATTCCTTGTAGCCTTCCAACAAATTCATTATTATTATTATATTGAGGGCTAAGTTTATAATAATTCTGTTTCTTGTTTAGCACTGAGTATCTTCCCCACTCTTAGTCTAATTTGACTCCTTCCCCTCCTGATATTCCTATGTCTTCCATTTTTAGTGCTTCCTTTTAGTGTTTCAGGTAATAATAACCAGCAGTGTGCCCCAGTGATGAGCAGATGAGTAAGCTGTGTAACCTAGATACCACGTTCCACTCAGTGGTTTGTTCAGCCTACTTCAATGGAGGCTGTTAGTCTATCAGTCAATAATCAGTCATTTAACCAACATCCATCAAACTATGCTCCAACCCCAGCAAAGATATGTTGAAAAAACAAACAAATATTTAAAGACCACAGAGCAAATGTAAGCACATTTTTCCATTTTCCTGTCACAACAGAGGAGTGACTCTGGTGTGCTACCAGCCCCAACGCAGCTAGAAGTTGTCATTTATACCAACAATCCAGTCGGAAAGAGAGGTGTCCAGACAGGCACAGCTTTTACTTAGCCAGCTGTGGAGAGGTGTTAGCTACTTGGTGCTCATGAAGGGAAACAAATCATCCCGTTAGCCCCCAAGAGAAGTGGAAATGTAGCTGGACCACCCCTAGTATCAGGGCTTCCCTCGGGGGCTTGCAACTGCCCTGACCCAGCCACAGGAGAAGACCTACCGGGGATTCATCCCCTCCTATTTTTTGGGGCACCTTTTACTACGTTTAAGGAATCTCAAGGGAACATCTCCCATCCCCAGAAGCTTTAGTATTGCTCTGCCTCTCAATTCTAGTATTACCATTATAATAATAAGATTATAACCACTAACATACTAAGATTAAATTTTTAAAACCATCTAACAAATCACTCAGCCTTGCCTTTAATGCAAAGAGTCTTTTTCTTTTCTTTTTTTTGCATATTACCTTCCACAGGCAGTACTTTCTCATTTGCATATTACCTTCCACAGGTAGTATTTTTCTCATTTGCATATTACCTTCCACAGGTAGTATTTTTCTCATTTGCATATTACCTTCCACAGGTAGTATCTTCTCATTTGCATGTTACCTTCCACAGATAGTACTTTCTCATTTGCATTACCTTCCACAAGTAGTACTTTCTTATTTGCATATTACCTTCCACAGGTAGTATTTTTACGTAGTCATGACCCTAGCATACATAGCAGGTTGTGATTTGCTGTTTGATCTTACCTGCCACTTTTCTATGTATAAGCAGTATTTCCTAGGCTCATGTTCCCCACGCATGACCTCCAGCCCCACTCAAAGCTCTACCCACTTATTACCCCATGGAGTACCCGTATTCCCCTCCTCTGCTTCTCCAGCTCCCCTTGGCGCCTCTGCAGTGGAGGCCCTTGCACTTGAAGAGCTGCGGGAGGGTGTCTCACTGCTGCTCACAGGACCTAAGGACCAGCCAGGGAGGCCCCTTCCACCAGGCACAGCCGCCCCAGCTGCACACTGCCACTCCTGCCTGGATGTCCACCCCCTGCCCATCACCCACTCTGCCTTCCTGGGTACCACCATTTCCCCAGAGCACTCCAGGCCTTTGCAGGGGCCACATCTCTTTTCTCCATCTTTGAACACTCAGCACCTAACACAGAACATAGCAGATGGTCAAAAATATCAGGTGAGAGAAAGAGTGAATAAATGAACTATTGCTTTGTGATGAATAAAGGAGCCATCAGGGCCCCCGGTTTCCTCTTTCTGCACCTGCTTCCCCTCCACCCATAGCTCTCCACCACCCTTGCCAACGTACGTGCTTTGAGGGCTCACTCCCCAGCCACCCACGCCAGAGCGCTGCAACCTGCACACACAAGAAGGGCCAGGTTGCAAGGGTTGTGGCTGGTTCAGTTTGTTGCCTGCACAGGGAAAGGAGCAGCCCAGAACTTTCCCCACAGTTGTCTGTTCTCTCTCACTGGTTCCTGTCCCAGCTCTAGCTTCCCTTCCCATCTTGCCAAGAATTCTTCCCGTCACATCTGGGAATTTCCTTCCCTCATTCACTTAAAATAGGTATTGAGCATCTGCTGTGTCCTAGATGCAGACAGAACCCCTGCCTTCAAGGAGCTCCTAGTCTGGTGGGGCACAGAATGAAAATAAATACAGTAATACAATCTCCTGGAGCAGAGGGCTGGGGAGCCTCATTACAGAACATAAGTCACATTTCCAGCTGTTCACGTGAGTGGCTTTTGTGCTGTGCTGTGCCCAGGTCCCTTAGGGGCCTGCGGTGGGGTCTGATGTTCTGGTCCAGGGGTGCCCCTTCAGGTTAAGCATTGCCCTCTTCCTGCATCTGCCTTCAAAGGTGAATCCCCGCCCCCAAAGGAGACCCCAAGCAGGCACTCAGACTCGGCGGGGATCTGAAGCTCTCCTTCCTCTCGGAAGGGTGAGGGTTGCAATAACGTAAACGCTTGTCAGGAGTTGGGGAAGAAGTGTTAAGGTGAGGAAGACACAGAAAGGGGGCCTGAAGCTCCAGCAACCCACTTCCACAGGCAGTGTCAGCTCCAGGGGAGGCGACCTAGGTCTCTGCCTCCCTCCCTCACCTCATAACCTCATGCCCTGTAGGATGTCACGGGCCTCGTTCCCCAACCATCAGCAGAACTTCCAATCTGTACGGAAACCTGTAAGGTCTAATCCAACCTGCTCAGTTGACAGCTGGAGAAACTGAACCCAGAGAAAAGTAAAAGGACTGAGTCTCTCTTTCCCTTTAATTTTGCATTGACTCCTGTGCTGCAAAATGACACAGGGACATGTTTATCTCCCTCAATCAAATAACTCCATTTCTGAGAATCTCCTCTAAGGAAGTACTTTAACTTAGCACAGGAAAAGCTTTGAACACAAAGATGTTCATCACAGCATCATTCCAACTACATGCACCAGAAGACGGGGCCGGCTCCGTAACTCCCCTTGATGGAAAACAGGTTGCCACATATCCACTAAAAATTATAGTTCAGGCCAGCTTTTAATAAATGGGAAAATTCTGTTAAGATATTGGAGAGGAGCAAAAGACACAAATTTTTATATGAGCCTATGTCAGAAAAGCAACTACACAAAACCAAGACTGAAAAGAAAAAATTGGTTTTCTTGTGTGTTTTGTTTTGTTCCCTGTGTATTTTTAAGTAGTTATTGTAGGTAGTGAGATTATAAGAGAGTCTTCTCAAAGAGACTTTCAGATTGGAAAAAATTAAAATCATGTTTTTAAATGATGATATTGGGGGCCATTTTGCCAGGAAAGGAAAGATAGTTCCTAGCAGCCTGAGCAGCTAAAGTTGCTTCTCATAATTATTACAAAGGCCACTGTCAGAGCCACCCTTTGCTTAGATGATCCTGTTGGACCCCTGCTAAACACCAAGTACTCATTGGGATGTATTCATTCATTCATTCATTTAAGAAAATTGACTAAGGGCCGACTGGCACTAACAGTGCCAGGCACTGTATTGGTTGCTGGGGATACAGGAGTAAACAAAGAAGATGGGGTCCCTGCCTTCATCAAGCACACTGTCTAATGATGGAGGCATTAAAAGGGTCTGCACATAACTAGCATAAACTATGATAAGAGCTACAAAGAATGTTCTACCAATTGGGATTGAGTTTGGCTGCCAGGAATAGAAATCCAACTAAAGTGATGAAAACAAATGAGGGTTTTCTCTCTTACATAGAACAAGTCCAGACGTGGGCAGCCCAGGGCTGGAGTGATGGCTCCCACAAAGCCCTCAGGGGCCTAGACTCTTGCTATGCTTCTTCTCTAACATAAGAGCATCCTTAATATCCTTAACATAAAGATCCAAGACAGCTGCTAGTGCTCCAGCCATCACATCTCTTCCAGACAAAATGAAGGAAAAGTGCAAAGAGCAAAACGCAAAGAGAAAACATAGTCAACTTGTTCTCAATTTCTCAACTTGTAGCTGCCAGGAAGGCTGTGAGAAGTAGTCTTTTAACTGTACACATTGCTTTCCTGCTAAATCAGGATTTGATAAAAGATGAAAGTAATCATGTATATCAGGAAGGAACCAGCAATCTCTGCCCCAGATGATGTTGTGAGAGCAAAACACGGAGGGATTTAACTAGCTCAAGGCCATAACATTTAAGCTAAGGCCTAAAGGATACATGAGAGCTGGATAAGCTAAGGGTTGGGGAAGAATTCCAGGCAGAGGACCAAAAGCTCAACCCAAGAGGACAACCCTGCTGTGAATTCAGCGAGGCCCACAAGGAGAGCACTGAGTGGGGTCAGCCCCGGCTTCAAGTCCTGACTCTGCAGGAATGTCACATCCCTCTCTGAGCCCTTCCGGCTGTAAAGTGAGCACTCTGCGCTTGGATCCTCTGAAATATTTACTAGGGCCTCTGCGAGCTTATGCTAGGGCAGGGAGAGGGCACACCGCTTTATGCCATAGCCCCATCCTCTCCGGGCTTTCAGACAAGGTGGACAGAGGAAACGAATACAGTGCGAAAGCCGTAAGGGGAGAACTGGATCAGGGAAAGAAACCAAGCCCCCCTGGAGGGTTCAGTAGAGTTCACGTCTGGTCACCGCCAGCCTCGCATCAACCCTGGGATGGTCCACTGCAGAGCCAGCAGCTCTGCCTGCAGGGGTGGACAGCGTGGTTGCAGGCATCCCTGAAGGCCTCTCCATAGACGTGATTATTGACGAAGCTACAGATAGGGCTGGACCGTGTGGTTCAGAATGGGGAGGACCACCGCTTACTCAGCACGTTCTGCATGCCTGGCGCTGCACAGCTTCACGTTTATCATCTCACGTAATTAATCCTCATAATTGTTCGATCAGATAGGTATTAATTATTCCCATTCACAGATGAGGAAACTGAGGCTCAGAAAGGGAATTTGTGCACATGATGATTCAGAGTGACTATAAACACTAGCGAGACGATGCTGATGAGAGTCCTTTGAAGATCCCCTGTCTCTGCCTGTGACTGTGCGACTTGGGTCAAACCTCCTCTTGGGGCTCATCTGTAAAATGAGGTCCCCTTGCTTTGCACTAACAGCAGTCACAGCTCTCAGCATCCAGGGTCTGCCCCACGCAGGAACCTTCCCCACGGCCTCTTGTTGCATCTTCATGACAGCCCTGCCAGGTGCTGTTAGCCCAGGTCATGGGCCAGAATTTGACCCATGACCTCTCTGCTCTCTTCAACACACGGAGGGGTGTGGGGAGCCGGGCTGTGGTTCCTGGGCCAGCTGCGGGAAGACACCAAAGGAGGCCTGTCACATTATTACTATTCAGGTCAAAACACCTCCCTGTGTTTAAACAATTACAATCCATAATTAGTTGCCATCACAGTGGAACAAGCCCGCTGTGGTTTCACAATCACAGTGACTGCTTTATTTAGCTACAACAACCACAGCGGGGGGCCACTGGAATCTTCCTCAAAGAAAACGTCTCGGCTTTGGCTTCCCAACCTTCTCTTAGCCAGTCTCCCTCCCAGTCCCACAAGGACACACCCACCCCACCCACTGATCCCCACGCTCTACCACTGTCTCAGAGTGGGCTCCTCACACCCATCCTTGAACTCTTCTATAGTTTATCCTTCCCCCTCGGTGCTTGTACAATCCCTACCCATCCTTTGAAGCCCAGCTGGGGCCTCCTCCTCCAGGAAGGCTGCCTTGACTCTTGCAGGACCATTGGCCTCACCCGCCTCTCCACTCCCATTGCTTCCCCACGTGATTGGCTCACTAGTCTCTCAATGTGGGGACTCAGGGGCCATGCAGAAGAGAGAAGGATGGGAACACAGACTGTGGAACAGGAGGGAGAAAGATGGGCCACACCACAGGCCTTGGTACCACGTTCCTGTGTTCTAAGGAAAAGAGAGCCAGGATGGGTGGGAGGGAGAGGCTGATGGAGCCAGCTCGGGGGGCTCTTCCTGCTCCAGTGTGGAGGGGTCTCAGCAGGATGAACGCTCTATATTCCTGAGGATTGGGGAGGTGAGGCTGGAGATGTGCCCTAGGGCGAAGCGGGGTTCTCCCTTAGAGATGCTGACTTAAGAGAGTGCTTTCCTGTCAAAGGCCGCTGATGGGCTCTGCAAAGCCAGGACATCAGGGGCCAGGACAAGAGGATCCCACAGTGCTGAGAAACATTCAGTGGCTCCCTCGCCAACTGCTGGAAGAGATGTTGAATTTTTCTTAAGAAAGCACAACTCAGAGTATTTCCACCCAACAGGCTTTTTTAACAGGAATCTAGCATGAGGTTGGGCATTCGGGGCTTGGAATCCTTGTACTCTGAGTGAGAGGTGGGTCCACAAACAGCCCGCCTGGCCCGGGGGGCTGGGGACAGGCGGCCCGTCAGAGAGGGCCCAAGAGAAGCTGGCGTCTTTTCCCTTTGCCTGAGAAGTGGCCCCCCACACTGCTCACTTTCAGACGTTAAAGGGTTAAACCTTTAAGAGCCTCCCGTTACTTCTGGCCCAGGCTCTAAGACAGGCACACCTAAAATTACGAGGTGACTTCAGAAATCAGGAAGTCCAACCTGTGTCTCACGGTGAAACCTTCACAAACCCCCTGGTGAGCAGTAGTCCAGGGACTAGATTCCTATCTCACTCAACAGAGGAAGCAAGGCTCTGAAAGGGCGGGCAGCTCATCAGAGGCTCCAGGCCAGGCCGTCGTAGGAGAGGGAGTAGGCGCTCTCTCCATTCTTGGGTCAGTGCTTTCCCACCCTGGGGGGCTACATCCCACTTCCCATTCCCATGGGGCCTGGCTCTCAGCTGTTTGTCCACTGACACCCCCCCAAATATGGCACCTAACAACGGGCTCACAGCATCAGTGTCCACCATTCTGAACCAAGGCCTGCACCACTAAGGCATGACAGGGGTCAGGGGTCTCAGCTGACCTCCGGGGTCTTAACCTCCTCCTCTTGCAAAGGTCAAGTTGAGCTAGCTTCCCTTCAGCTCCAACATTCTTTGGTCCCATAAAACATTTAATAAGGGGCAGGGGAGGGAAACGCAACTAATTCTACACATCGTCCGTATATTTTTTCTTTTTTACATTTTTATATCCAGTGACATGGGAGTGGGGAGGGGAGAGGGGCCAGTGCAGAACCAGCTCACTGGCCTCTGAAGTAGCTTAAAGCCAGGAATGGGTTAAAGGGGTGGGGTACCTGTGAGAAACCAGAGGATTAGGGCTTCTCCCTCCCCAAGGCCCGTGAGCTGGAGGCCCATGCCGGCCCTTGTCTGCCCCCACCCACTCAGCCTGGGCAAGCAGGTAAAAGAAGGTTCTGGCAGCAGCTTGTTCAGGTTTGAGCCACTCTTCTCCCCAAGGGGCCGGGCTAACTCCGGGCTCTGCCAGGACAAGGGGGGGTCATTCACCCAGGCCGCCCATTCCTGAGCCAGCCATAGCCCGGACAGCAGACAGGACTGGCTGAGGTCCTCCTGGGTGCAGACAGCTGGCCAGGCCTCCCTCCAACTTTTATTTGCTCAGACTGCAAGTCCCACTCCCTCCATGCAGAACCCCAATAAACCCCTCCCCAGAGCTGCATCCCTCCTCGGAGAGCCTACGAACCTTATATTCTGTGCCACTCAGGCTGTCCGCTGTTCCACCTCGTGGAATGTTTGCTGGTGGACAGACTCCAGCCCCCAGAGCAGAGGCCAAGACCTGAACTGGGGACAGACCAATGAGGGAAAGCGAATCAAGCTCTATGCGGGAGTGCCAGAAGGAGTCAAAGAGAGAGGCATCCGGCAGACATTTATCCTTCCCTGCCCTGCTGCCCCAACTTCATTCATTCATTCAAAAGCTATGTGCCAGGCACCGTGTTAAATGCTGGGATGTAGCAGTGAACTAGACACAGCCTCTGACTTTGTAGTGTTCATAGACCAGTCAAAAGGGAAGATATTAAACAAGTAATTACATAATGAATTAACTAACTGCTGTTATAAGTGATGCTCTGAAAAATAAGCACAGATGCTGAGAGAACACTTGCCCGGAGGCAAGGTCACAGGGAAGGTCACAGGAAGTTCACAGAAGAAGTAATATTTTAGCTAAGGCCTAAAGATTGTCTTTAGTGGGGAGGTAGGAAAATGGAAATAGCCTATGCAAAGGTCCTGAGACAGGAAGGAGCTTGGAACATTCCAGAAATCTATAGAGAGTCAGTGTGATTGGAGCTCAGAGCCATTTGGGGAAGAGGAGGCTATGATGAGGCTAGAGCAGCAGGAGGACTTCCCAGGCCAACAAAGAATCTATCTGGGCAGGTAGGGAGCTCATAAAGAATTTCAGCAAAGAAACAGCTCTCTGCTTTTTAACTTGGCCATGGCAATTTTTTCTCCTGGCCTAGACCAACTCTCTTCCAAAGAGAAAAAAACGTCGGGACTGGCTCTTCCTATCCAGAATTCGTGCCGTGTTAACATCCTGCATCTGCACAGCTCCGTGAATGATTACAGCCTTACAAATAAATGATTGTCTCTCTCCACACGCACAGAAACACCATCAGGTAGATGTTTTAGCCCCACTTTGCAGATGAAGACAATGAGACTCAGTGAAGTTAATTAACTTGCCCAGAGGTCCCCTGCACCGTGTTCTGTTCGAGAATCCATGGTAGCCCGATGCAAAGACAAAGAAGAAAAACCCGCGTTCAGTAGGTACCAGGACGCAAGTGTACATGGAGCCTAGTGAGAAGGAAAATCTAGCGACAAAGCAGTATCAGACATTCCAAAGCATAAGAAAATACTCAGGATCCATCTGCTTTTTTGAATTGCCTCCTGACTGATACAGGTAAAGGTACAGCTGTAGATGCAGAAATAGATATTAGATATAGAAAATCAAGAGTTGAAATAACTGATTTATTCCCATAACTCAAGATCTTAAACTGCTTGTTTTAGGTGCTTAGCACATTCCAATTAGACGATTCTAAACTAAACTTCAGATTCTAAAACTTAATAAATAAATAAATAAAAGGTTGCATCTCTTCACTTAGAAATGCTCCCAATTTCAATGTCTATTACAACTTCAACTGAAATGATAAATAATAATAACATGAGCATGAACCCTAGATCACAAACCCTGGTGTGCAAGAAATATCCTTCTCTTCCATTCCTCTAATTACCCCAGTGCAAGGTCTTGAGCCCCCTCAGAGGAAGAGTCTGGGCCTCCACTCCATCAGGGACCCACTCTCATTGCCCATGTCCAAGGGCAGACACAGGGTAAGTTTGCAAAAAAAGAGAGAAGGCAGAAACTGCATTTGAAGAGAAAGCCCACCTAGAAAGAAGAACAGAGACAGATTCAGGGGCGAGAGTAGGGGGCTGGGCAAGCCTATCCTTTCCACATAAAATATTGAGTGCTGGAGTCAGACTTAGCATCAGAAATTTGACACTCATGCAAAATTCTGCTGCCAGAACTGCTGCGCAAAGCCGCAGGGAAACTGAAATTTAAAAAATGAATCCTCAGTCCTACGGCAAATTAGTCATTCAGTGAATTGATCATTTGGCAAATTGGCTTTTAGCAAATTGATTTTGGGTGTCTAGGCCTGCTCCCGGAAGGCTGTCCACCAGCCAGCAGAGTGTGCAGAGCCTGGTGGATGAGAACACAGCTCCCAGGGAGCAGGCCTCTCCCCTTTGCCTCCCAGGAGAGAGACCGCCAGGCGCGGCGGAGGCCCAGCAAGGAGACGCGATGTCACGGGATGCTGGGAGGCCTGGCTGCCTTTCTGGCGGCCTTAGATCTGGGTCCGTGAGATGCATCTCTCCCGCCCACAGTCAGCTGTGCACGAAGACCAGCAGGGTGTGACTTTAGCCACTCTGGAGAAGGGGAGCAAATGCATGCTCCATCCCAGGGGCGATGGGAGGGTCTCTACATTGAAGAATTGGTGAGGAAAACAGAGGCTTGGAAGCAAGAGACAGCTCACCTCTGCTCCTACAATCAGAGCAGCAGCCAAGACCTGCTGACTCCAGAGGTCTCCTTACCTCCCCACGTCCTGCTGCCTCCAGCAGACAGCAGTAGCTCCTGTCTCTACAAGGCTCCCCGGCTGGCCACGGGCCAGCTTCTCACAGGCTGTCCCACGGGAGCATCATTCACATCCCAGGATGTGGGACCATAAGGCTCCCTGTCCAGATGAGGAAACTGAGGCTCAGAGAGTTGGCGTGAGGATTCCATAAGGTAATCCTCATTAACAGATGCCTCTGTAGCCTTCCAGAAAAAATGAAAAAAAAAACCAAGGTCTCTCCTGGGATATATATGCATAAGCTTTTAAAAAACTGACATAAATGGATTCATACTTACACGTTCTTCTCTACACCTTGCTTTTTTCATGTATTAAACGATCACTTACAATTTTTTAGCAACTGCACCACATTCTATAGCATGCAATTCCACGATCTATTTCTCCAGTGTCATCTTGAGGGGTAGCGCAGTGGTCTCTGGTGTTTGCTGTTACATACAGCTCCCTATAAAATTTCCAAAAAATACGTCCCAAGGATTTTGTGAATCTCTAAATTTACTAATATTGGTACAATACATAACTTTTCCCAGATGATAAAATTTTAAGTTACCTTGAGTTTCCATTTTCTGGCTTCAAATTTCCCTTTCTTAGACCTCACGACCTCCCTCTCACTGCCACCCCACCCCAGCCATTGGCTTTCTTTGTTATCCCTTCCTGAGTGTGAGAGTTTGAAGATGGTTGGAGAACAGCCAATCCACACTGAGATGAGATGCTGGACTACGGATGGGACCCTCCGCAAGCCAAATCTCTTTCTCTCCCACGAGCCTTGAGTGCCAACAATTCACATCCAGCCTCAGCCA
This sequence comes from Diceros bicornis minor, assembly GCF_020826845.1. Taxonomy (NCBI): domain Eukaryota; kingdom Metazoa; phylum Chordata; class Mammalia; order Perissodactyla; family Rhinocerotidae; genus Diceros; species Diceros bicornis. The sequence goes on along the minus strand of NC_080744.1, from coordinate 63,364,635 downwards.
ATTTACAAATGGCGGCACGTAATGGACCTTGACGTCATTTATAAGTAGTTAAACCTCAAAGCTTAATCTATGAAATCCAGCGATCCCCTGCACCTCCTTAAACTTCTGCCGGGCCACCCAAATCTGAACATCTGCATGAAGACCTGCTGATGGATGGGGTGGGCCTGTGTGGGGCCCTGCATTTGAACCATACCCACCGTGGCCCTCCTGATTCACCACAGAGCAGAGGGCTGACAGGTTTGCTGAAAAAGCCACCCATACTCAAGGGGCACCATCCAAGCAATGTTTTATCCCCATGTTCTTTTTGGCCAGAGCACATGCTCTCCAAGGCTTCCTCCTCCTCTAATATTTTGTGGTTTGAGGCCCAAAATCCTTTGGGCTACAACTTCCATAAATTAATAGAATAGAGTCATGACAAGAAATCAGCAAATCCTGACCAGTGAGCCAGACACTCAGTGGTCATTTAGATCCACAGAAGGATACACTGACTATCTTACTGAGTACACATGTCACTGAGTGGTCCATCAGAAGGAGAGAGGAGGGTGGAGCCCAGAAAGGTGGGCCAATGATGTCTAAGATGATGAATTGATGTCAGTGGAAGAGGAGGAGGAGGAGGAGGAGGAGGAATCTTTACAATATTTCAAAGCTCTCTCACAACCTCACTGTATCCTCACAAGGCACACAGAGCGGGTATTAAGAGTTTCATAATGCAGATGGGGAAGTTGAGTCTCATTAAGGTTCAGCACTAGTCCAAGTTCACCCACCCAATTTGAACGCAGATCTTTCATGTTCGGGAGCCAGCTGTGTCCACTGATAACCATCTGCTGCCCTGGGATGCTCACACGCACATCTCAGAACAGCGATCTTTGCCCATGTCAATGGCCAACATGTTACTGCTGCCAGATAACAGGTGAGGCAGCCTCTGCGGTCAAGATGACAAAGCAGAAAAAACCACCCTTGACCCTACCCAGCATAAACTCTTCCCCACCAGAACGGAGAGAGGGGGAATTCCCAGCATCACCTACTCCCAAGCAGCAGAGCCTACTGATTCTAGTGCAATGTCAGAGCTGGTGGCCACCCTCCCAGCCTGGGGCACTATGCCCACTGACCCATCAGCTCCACCCTTCTCTTTCTCCTGCAGACAGTGGGGGCAGGGATAAATATGGTCAAAGGCAGGCTCTTATCCCAAGGTCTGCCCACTTGTTCTGCCCTGAACACTTAGTATTTTGTAATCATAGCATCTAGTGAGCACTTTGTCACTTTTTGTTGAATTAATGCATGCATGCACGAAGGAGGGAATGATTGAACAAAATTCTACCACTGTCTACTTATCACATCAGCTTTGCGTCCACTATCCCATCTTATCCTGGGGGTTCCCCTGTGAGTGCAGTATTGGAATCCCTGCTTTACAGATGGGGAGACTGAGGCCCAGAGAGACAATTGTCTCACATGAGATAATGGCAGAGCTCGGGCTAGAATCCTAGCCCAGGCTCCTACTTTGGTGCTCCTCCCTTGTGATGGCTGTTGACCGGGTCCAGTATCTCAGGGACAGGAGCTTTGCCTCCAAAGCCAGCCAGTTAGAGGTCCCCTGAACCACCAGAGGTGACTGATGAGGCTGGAACTATAGGAAAGTCCCCAGGGAAAAGGAGTTCTCACCCCCGCGCCAGGGAGCACTCATGACTTTCCAAACAGGCCTCCACACTTTTCCCAAGTTAGCTTATAATTTCTAGATCTGGAAAGGACTGGAAACCCCCTGTCCATTACCTTTCTGATTGTGACTCACTCTGGGGGCAGGGAGGTGGGAGAGGTGAGACGCTCAAATCTCCAGTCCCACCAACCTCAAAAACAGAAAAGGCTCTCCTCCAACCCCACAGTCATTCATTCAACAAGTTTGCCTGACCACGTGTGATACGGAGCACTGAGTTCCCAGAGTTGTGCTCAGCTGTGCAGGCCGGAGCGGGCACTCACGGTCAGCACTGCAGCCGACCCCCTCTCCCGACAGTCCACCATCATCGCTCAGGCCAAGGGTGCCATTGACCTTCCCGCCAATGGTCACCCGAGGCTTGTCTGCCTTGTCTGTGCAGCCCTTGGAAATGTTCCCGCCTCCTTCTTCCTGGTTCCTCCCCTGACCTCCATCACACCCTTCTCCTACTCCGTTGCTTCTCTTTTCCCTGCGCCCTCTACCCACTCGTTACCGCCAGTGCGCCCCAGAGCTCCCCTCAGGCCTTCATCTCCCTCTATCCCTCCCCTTTAATCATCTCATCTCCACCACAGGGATTCAAATACTACCCAAATGCTGGGGATGCCCAAGTCAGTTCTCCAAACTACACGAAAAGCTTATTGGGCATCCTCTCCTGAAGTGGCCACGGGCACCCAAAACTCAGCATGTCCACGCCTGAATCCACCCTCGTGCCCCACACCCAGCCTGCCCCTCCTCTCCCACACCCTGCTCAGCACTGAGCGGCTCCGGGCAGTCAGCCACCGGAGCCAGGAACCTGGGAGTCAGCCTCTCCTCCACCCTTCTGCTCATCACCACATCCAAATGGTCATCGAGTTGAACGGCTTCTACCCACCCAGTGTCTCTCAGAGCTCTTCCCTACTCCTTCCACTGCCCACCTTAGTTGACCTCCTCCTCCTACTCCTCCTTCTCTGTCCCAGACTAGGACAATAACCTCCACACTGGTCTCCACGCCGCCTACAAGCTGCAGCTGGACCGCTCTGGCCTGCCTCCTGAGGCCCTCCATGATCCAAGTCCCACCTTCCTCTCAGCCTCATCTCCGCGCGCGTGCATCTGCTCCAGGGGCACCGAACACCTCCAATCCCAGAAGGGACCCTGCTCTCTCCCTCTGCCAGCTTATGTGCGTGTTTTTCCCCTTTCCTGGAAAATTCCCTCCCACCCCTCCACCCCCACCTAGGGAAATCTTACTGCTTTTCCTTCACCACCCAACTTAAACCTCACCTTCTCTGAGAGCCCCACTCCCATTCCTCTCGCCCCCCCACGCAGGGCCAGGCTCCCCACCCCATGCACTCATGAGAGCCAGCACAGGCCATTGTCACAGCACTTGCCACCCTGGATTGTCAGACCTTATTTACAAGTCTCCCACCCCACTAAAGTCAGACCCCTGGTGTTCTGCTCCTTTATCTCTGTATGTCTAGCTCCTGGCAATGTCACGCCCATGGTGGGTCTCAGTGAATGAATGAATGAATAGCGCAGGTGGGTGGACCTGAAGGAATAAAGAGATATTCACCAGGGACTGAACAGGACAGTACCAACAAGTCAGGAGAAGGAAAAAATACCAGAAACCCCTCTGCCAGGCCCTAAGGCATTTATAACTAGCTCGAGAGCGACAAGACTTTCAAACACCTAACAAACCAGAATGGCTTACAGTTAGCTCTGCAATGTCCTGATTCCCTCTAGGGTTCGGAGCAACAGGGAACTGGAGAGAGCTGAAGACTTGTTTGGAAGCGGCCTGCCTCTGTGCTATAACCCCAACCTTCCAGCAAAACCCTACCCAGAAGACGCCATCCAGAGCTCCTGCATTCTTGCTGGGAAAAGCTTGGTGCCTCCTTCCTGCCAGGGAGCCTGACTAGCTGGTGAGGGTGGGTAAAGGGTGACAAAGGTATTCCAAGCAGAAGGGGGACGTTCCCCATTCCGCCCCCATGGTGACGGCCTGCAGTGTCCATCTGCTTGACTTTCTGGAAGACAGGCCTGACTAGGGCTCTGGAGACCAGGCCAGACCCCTGGCTCAAGTGGAAGGGGACCACCACCAGGAGGCCAGGAACAGCATGCAGAGAAGGCAGGGAGGGCGGGCAGGAGACTTGGGGCCAGCCAGGTTAGGTATAACGGTCTTGACCTGACCCTGGTCTTCATATGACCTGGAGGACTATAAACACTGACATGCATGCCAACGCTAGAGAGAAGCCAGCCGATGCAGGTAATCCAGCCACTCCCGGCAAAATTTCACAACCAGCTGGTGACTCAGTGGCCCAAGTTTCCCCTGTCCTGCACACTTTCCCTCCTGGGAGCCCCCTCCTCCCTCCCTCCCTCCCACCCCGTCCCCAGGGCCACGCTGTCTCCCCATTCCTGAGTAGCAAAACCTGCTTCCAGAAGCAGAGGTTACCAAAGCCGGAAGGGGCTCAGAGCTTGGCTGGCCCAGACTCCCTTTTACAGAAGAGGAAACTGAGGCCCAAGGAGGGAAAGGGACTTAGAGGCATCACACAGCTGCGACTCCCAGGACAGAGGTCTTTATGTGGGTTAAGCTCGTAGATCCTTCGTGCACACTGTGGTGTCAATCCAGGAAACAGCTGCTGTTGGTCCTGCCCCCTCCAACTTCCACCCCATCCCCCACCAAAAAGAAAACAGGGGCTGCATTTGAACACAGATGAAAGCTGTGTGCTAAACAGACAAAAGTATAACGGTGGAATTTGAGGCATCATGAGCGGAAGCCTTGGGGAAGGCCAGAGGCCACGCTGCTCTGTGCCAGGGCGGGCAGCTGTATGTAGGCAGTGCCCATTATTCCCTGTCCTGGCTTCCCCTCCCAGCCTCCCTCTGGGTCTGACGTATCACAACTAAGGCAGAGCCAGGACAAGACAGACAGAGTGAGAGCAAGGACTGCTCTTTAGAAGCCACGGTGAGGCCCCTTGGCTCCCGGGCCCCAGTGTTCTCTGCAGTCTACTGAAGGGTGAGTCTACACCTGGCACCTGCTACAGCCCCAGCTCCACCAACACCGGGGATGGCACTGTGCTGGGGAAAGTGGAGACAGGCCTCTGGCGCCCTCTGCTGTTCGGCACTCCTGTCCCACAGCCTGAGAGATGGCACTGAGGCTGGCAGGGGAGGCCCAAGGAATGTCACCGGTCCCGGGGGTTGCCCCAGCTGGTAGCAGCCCGTCCATGTACTTTCGAAAAGGATCCAGTAAAAATGCCATGCTTAGGCCCTGGGCAGGGCAGTATATCTGTCAGAATACACCACGGTACGTCATGGTAACAAACAACCCCCAAAGTGAAATGGCTTGTAACGAGGGTTTATTTCTTGGACGCAAGTTGTCTGGGGGTGATGCTCCATGTTTCCTTTCTCCAGCATCCAGGTTGAGGGAGCAGCCACCATCTTGAATGTTGCTGGCTCCAGGGACAGAAGGCAGGAGACTGAAGGGCCTCAAATAGACCATTGAAACTTCCACTCACAGCTCAATGGCCAGATCAGGTCACATGGCCCCACCGAAACACAAGGGGCCTGGATGTGCCATCCTACCAGGTGCCCAGAAGTCAGGGAGCTAGAAACATTTAGAAACCAGCATTCATGGTCACTAATGATTGGTTTGCTCTTCGGGTCACCAAACATTCTATTCATTCTTGCTCCTACAAGCAAAACACACTCACCCCACCCCAAGGAATACAGCCCCAAATCCCTCCGCCCCGGGCATAGCATGAAGCTCAGGTACAGGGTCTCACGGTGCTGTGCTGGGGTCCCCATATCAGCACTGAGGTGCAATAATCCGTTTATCACCTACAGAGGTGGCACCTCTTCATCCAGAGACTGACAACCTAAGAATCCAAGTTTTCTGGCTCCCCAAAATTCAATATTCAATAATATAACAAGTGCAAGATAAGGTCAATAATACACCCAGGAGAAAGAGGAAAAATAGGATACGCACCCCAGCAGACACTGCTCCATGGCCATCCCGACGTCCCACTGGCAGACATTTTAAGGGTCCCTGCCCTATGAGTGGGGTGTGATCCTTGATCAGGCAGGCTGGGACTCTCCCTTGGGTATCTCTCCTCGTGGCTCTTTGTGCCTCTGCTCCCTTTTCCCCTGTCTGTCCAGCTCCCTGAGTTTCTCCTTACCCAGAACCTTAGGCGTTTGTAGCCCTGTAATGGCCACCCCACCTTCGGGTCTACTGGACCTCGAGTTCCAGCATGATACCAATTGCAGTGTCCTTTTGGTCTCAGTGCAAATTCCAGAGAGAGAGAGAGAGACTCTGATTGGCACAGTTACATTATTTAAGACCAGGCACACAAGTCATTGTTACCACCCAGCTTGTGAAAGGACCTGCTCGAGAAGGGGCCGCATGCTGTCTGCACGTCTTGAAGGCTGGAGTGGGGAAGGCAACGAATGCTTGTTTTCTCTGAAACCAATTGCTTGGAGTTGCTTTTGAACGACTCTGAAGAAGACACACAATTTTGGGTGAGAAAGTGAGGTCTGGCCTTCTCCCACCTCAGACTGCTAATTGATGTTTTTATTTCTCTAAGTCTCAATTTCCTCATCTGTCAAGTGGGGACAACAATCTCTATCCCCCTCTCTCTCCTTCACTAACCCTTTTGGCCCCTCAGGCCCCTGATGGAACCAATCCCGGTCTCGGTTGCCCGAGCTGGATCACACTCCAGGCTCACCTGTGACTCTCCCAGGAACTTTTGCATTTGTATAAAGAACTCTTGGAGACCGAACAGCCATAGGAAGAAAACTCTAATAGTGAAATGCAAGGCAGAGAGAGAGACCAAAGGGGGAAATATTTTGGTAGAAGGAGGAGAGACAGAGCACTCAAGATCCATCTAGATATGCATTCTGGTCTCTATTGCTGACTTTCCATTTCCTCCTTCACGGCAGAAATGAGTCAAGGCCTATCTTGAATCACAACTCTTGTTACCAGAATCCTCGGGTCATGTTCAGTGGTGAACTCGAGTTTGAGTGATGTGTGGGTGCGGTGCCTGTGTAGGTACCCTGCCTCTTGTTTCCTAAATTCTACCCAAAAGTGACTTGGGCATAGTTTTGATGATGGCAAAACTATTACAGCCCACATTTGTCAACCTCGGGAAATGAGTACTGGGTTTTCTTCCTTGGAAAACTGCCTTTCCTCCCCACCCCCGCCCCACCTCTTCAGCCAGGTCTGTGGGAGTCTGAAGACCTGCGCTGCATGTTTATTTCACCATTTCCGGAGCAGAAGTCACATCTCAGGAGTGACTTGCACATCCATGCGTCCTTGCACTCAGAGCCCACTACACAGGTTTTGGTAAGCAGGGCTGGCGTTTCCCCAAGTCACGGCACTGACTCCTCAGCCCACCTGGTCTCCCCCCAACCTCGCTGCCCACTGCCCCTGGCACCCTCCTTCTGGGATCCTTGTGGGTCTCATCATGTCCCCAGGCCCTAAGAAGACAGGCGCCCTCGTTGCCCTCCCACCCTCGCTACCCTACCCTAATCCTGCTTCCTCGATCTCTGTGATTAGGGCCAAATTGCCTTAACTCTTTGGTCTGTGACCTCACTTTAACATGAGAAGATTAGAGAGGGCAAGATTCCCCCATCCTAGATCCCTCATTTCCCCCATCTCCTTTAGGGCATATCACAAGATAATGATAGCTAATGTTGGCACAGTGCTTTACAGTTTATACAGCATGGCCACATTTATTATTTCATTCAAAATCACTGAAGCAGAAACTGAAGCTCAGAGGGGTTAAGTGACTCATCTAAGGTCACATAGCTAGTAAAAAAAAAAAGAATTGGGATTAAAATCCAGGTATCCAGACCATGTACCCCTTCTGCTTCATCAGATGATGCCTCTCCCACGCCTTCTGGCTGATGGCTGCCATGCTTATTCCCCAGGGAGAGCAGCTTTCATGCCAGAGACAGCAAGAATAGACTTAGGGTGTAAACCCTCCCTCACTTCCCTAGGAAAGGGGACCGAGGGTCACAGAGCATCACCACAAAATGGGTTGCCTTGTAAGCAAAGAGAAAAATCATGATTTTGAAGCTTGTCCACATGCTCACCTATCACTGGCCAGTTCTCTTCGGAGGGGCTGGGCTGGTTCTAATCTGCAAGGCCAGGTTAAGTGGTGCCCTGCCCTCCCTCAGTGACAGACCAGGGCCTCCCCGGGGCCAGCGCCTGCAGGTCTCTCCTCCCGGCAGCCCACTCCTGGTTTCCCATGGGTGCAGCTCAGGCTCACCCTTCTCTTCACCTCAGTCTCTCTCCCTGTGAAATGGAAATGACCTCCGCTTTTCTGTTCACACTCTCCGGTAGGAGTGGAGAGGAGGACAAGGGGGCATGAGCCGGTGTTTCTTACAGGACGTAGGTCTCTTTATGGAGGTGACATGTGAATAAAAGATAAGAGCAAGAGTGGCCTCAGTGCTACCTTAGAAGGACTCCAGAGGAGATATTGATGCCCTGGCTCATTCTGGGAAATTGAATTTTCCAGATAATTAGAAGCCCCTTCGATTTCAACAAATATCTTCTATTATTCCTGCGAGAGAGGCTCACTGGTACCACGCCTGGAGATGACTTTGCTGGTGTGCATCCTGCCAGGCTGCAAAGCCACACCGCCCTGGCCGGACCGGGGGCCACTGCGGGAGGCAGCGGTAAGTGGACCTGGAGCCCAGATAGGCTGAGGAGTGGCATTTTCAGATAAATCCCTGAGAGCGGTTTGTTTTAGTTCCCTTGGTTCTTTCTCAAAGGGGTCAGGTAAGGTAAAAATCTCAGTTATATGGGGGCTGTAACTCATTTTATCATGGCCATAGAAAGGTGTACTGAAATAAAATGTGCATGAATAACTGCTATTATTTCTGTGGATAAATAATCCTGGTCACCATGATGTGGTACCTTCGTCACTCTGATAAAAAGCTCTCAGAGACTTGGTTTCTCATCTCTAAAATGACAGCGTTGCATTTCATTGTCTTCGAGGACCCCTCTAGAGCTAACGCTTGCTTGGAATAATAAAACAAACATGAGATCCTCCAAGACTTAGGGCGACAGAGACTCCAGGTTAGTGGGGGTGAATAATGGGTCTGGCTGAGCCCCCTCCGCCTGTTTCCCTCACTCTTGACTTTCCCCTGGACGTCCGTCACGTGTAGCCCAATGTTGCCACTGCTGACACAGAAACTGGCTACCATACTAGAATCCAGGCCCCTTGCTGTAATTGTCTCCTTCCATGCTGAGCACCCTCCAGTAACGTGCTTAGCACGTGGGCTTCCTGAGGGAAAGGATCCATCTGTATTAGTCAGAGTTCTCTAGAGAAACAGAATTAATAAGCAATAGGATAGATAGCTAGACAGACCGGTAGATAGATAGACACACATATGTATATATGTGTATATATAAATACATGTACACACACATATATACACCCAAATATATATACACGTGTGGTGCACAGAGATAGAGAGAGAGAATGGGAGGGAGGGAAAACTGGAGGGAAAGAGAGGGATTTATTTTAAGGAACTGGGTCATGCAATTGTGGGGTTGGCAAGTCCAAAATCTGTAGGGCAGGCTGGCAGACTGGACATTTAGGTGAGAGTTAATGCTGTGACCTTAAGATCAGATTCCACAGGACAGCAGGCTGCAAATTCAGGCAGCATTTCTGTGGTGCTGTCTTGAGGAGAATTTCCTCTTCCTTGGGAAACTCAGTCTTTGCTCTCAAGGCCTTCAACTGATTGGATGAGACCCACCCACATTATGGAGGGTAATCTGCTTTACTCCAAGTCTACTGATGAAAATGTGAATCACATCTAATAGACACCTTCACAGCAACATCTAGACTGGTATTTGACCAAACGACTGGTCACCATGGCCTAGCCACGTTGACGCCTAAAGTAACCATCACACCCCTCTCACTCACCTTTGTGTGCCCACCTGGCACTTAGGGGTGGTCAGTCCTGAGCAGATAAACAACGAGGGGTCCTAAGTGTTCTATGATGTGTCTTGATTTCCATCTTCTTTTATAATTCTTGTCTTTCCATTCTTATTAACCCCAGTCTTCTGGGCCCAAAGACTCAGCCTCATTCAGCTCCGTCCAATGCTCGCAGTCTGGCCATGTTCAGTGGGTGCTGCAAAAAGAAGTGACAGGCCTGGGCTTGACTCCTGGCTCCACCACTCGTCAGCACAGGGACCCTGGGTGAGGAGCTGAATCCCTCAGAGCGTGAGGTCCATGCCCGTGAAGTGGGGGCATGCAGTGCCCACCTTGCTAGATTTTTGTGAGGCTGAGTGGGGAGACGCATGTGACAAGCCCAGCTCAGCGTCTGCCGTGAACGGAGCACCCCCTCATCTTAGTAATGCTTATTTTATTGCTTCTTTACACACAATTAAAACTCACTAATTCAGACCTATCAGAGAGGGCAGTCAATGGCTGGAAAGTCCACATTAAAAAATAATTTAAAAATAATGTCATTTTATTACTTTAAAATATATTACTCAATCCAGGCTAATAAAGTGTTGCATAGCAAGCCCTTGGGGGACTTATGTTAATGAACAAATAAGAACAATTTGAGGTTAGTCTATCAATTATTGGTGTGGAGAAGGGTGTCTTCAAAAGTACTTGAAAATGTCTCCAAACAGTGTATTATCCTCTGTAGATTAAGTGTTTCTCCTGCAATCATCTTAATGCATTTTATTAACTCAACAGCTTCTCGCCACCTTGAGAGCGCTCCAGGCAGCTTCGGCGCAGGACTGACCAGACCTGGACAGATTCCGACATAGCCGTGACTGAGTGTAAGACATTCCACTGAGTTAGGTCAAGACCTTTACTTTATATTCTCTCCTTTTCTCAGAAGCCTGTTTCAGGGCGGCCATTTTGGCCTGTAGCTCCCAGAGGTAGAACTGTTTCCATCAAACAGTAGAGGCTGGACTTAGGAGCTTGGACTCTGGACTCAGACAGATCTGGTTCAAATCTCAGCTCTGGCTCTTGCAAGCTGTGTGGCCTTGGGCAAGCCACTTACCTTCCCTGAGGCACAGTAAAGCAGAGATAAGATGTCCTGCCTCACAGGGTTGCTGTGGGATTAAATTAGGTGATATATCAAAAGTAGCTGATGTAACGTGAGCTGGCACCCAAGCAGGCCCTCACACAGGTGCCAAGTCTAGAGATGAGTCAGGAGGTCATGGGCACGGTCCTAATGACGCTCTGGGGGTAGGGAGTGCTGAAACTATTATTCTGGGTATTGGGCCAGTCCTTGGGTGAGTGATGAAAGTTGCCTACAGACAGACAGTGATCTCAGGGCAGGAGCCCAGGAATTATTGTCATTATTATTGTTAGCAACAAAACTGACAATTGTATTTTACAAGAGCCATCCAGCTTCTCTCAGAAGCTCTGCTGAGACACTTTCTATTTGACGAAGGTTGTGCAAGGGCCACAGTATTTGTCTGTTCCTCTAGGCATTCCGGGTTTGGATTGGGTTTGCTCACCAGAGAACCACAGGCCCAAAATTAGCTCAGCCCCTGCAGAAAGGCCTTCCGTGGGTGAAGGTACAAGTTAAGCCCTTGATTCTACTGTGCACCAGGGTTGAAAACCTCCGATGAAGGGGAGTCTCGTGGGAGACCCTGGGAGCATGATATTGGCCACCACTTATTAAGCACTTCCTCTGGGGTGGGGCTGGGGCTCTACAGCCTCCTTGCTTTATCCTCGCTACATCTGGCAGTGGGGTTGGACAATTGCCCCCACTCCAGTTTCTCAGAGGAGGGAGCTGAGTCCCAGAAGGCAGGGGGACTGGCTCAAGGTAAGTGGTAAGTGATGGTTCTAAGATATGAGCACAGCATGTGAGCAGGATATATCAGCCTCCAAAAGATGCTCTTCCTTAGCCATCTCAGATTCTACAAAGGCTCCCAGCCCTTCTGTGGACCCCCAGGGCGAAGTTCTCTCCTCTCCTTTGAACTCTCCTAACAACTCACCTGACTCTCTTAGAACTGCTTCGTCCTTCTTGAATTCCAGCCATGCTCAGGAATGTGGAGCTCCCTCGTGAGGGCGGGCGCTGGGTCTTGCTGATTTTGTTGACCTATGGGTGCCCCACACAAGGCCTGGGCTTAAGAAAGCATTTAATACAAATTTGTTGACTCTGTTGACGGAATTACCAAGAATTTCCCAGAGGGACTTTGGAGAAACTTTGTACCTATTCGCCTCTTTTAGAGGACCCCATTCTAAACACAGCCGCTAAAAGTAGACGGAGAGGCTGCTATGAGCTGGGGCAACCCCAGTGACTGGCGACATTCCCCGGGCCTCCCTGCCAGCCTCAGTGCCGCAGGAAAGGGTGAGACATGGCGGTGGAACAGGACGCTGAGCAACTGAACACCGTTGACTCAAGCCAGCCTAAATGGGTGTCTGCTCCTTGTAACAAAAGAGCCCCAATAGAGGCCTCTTCTCAAGGGAGGGGGAGCAGGTTGAGAAAGCGGATCGGAGGGTAACTGACTTTGCCACACTTTGGCCCCTGACCGAGACCCCCACCAGCGCACCCAGCCCCCGTAGCCCAACCAGAAGTGGCAACTCAGTGGTGTAACCAGAGTTCCTGACAGAGGGGCAGATCATTTTGTAACTCACTCCTCTTCCATACAACAAAATTATTTTCTGTAAAAATCATGAAATGCAATGAATAACAATAGTATAGGTGCACTAGCTAGGCCAGTTGGCATTTCTTCAAAATTTTCGTTAACTACACATGATTTTGAAAGCATTACATATTTTTACTACATCCAGACGTTGTTTCAATGGCCTCCTCTTTTGCTCATTTCATTTTTTTGTTGTTGAGCTCCACCGCATTCACATCATTTCAAGGTGCCCCACTTGAAATTTCTTTAGAACTTAAGAATAATTATGAACCAGTTGCTGGTTTCTCAAGACTGCAAGGCGTTGCAAGTTCGACCTACAGGACAAAAAGGTGCAATTATTTATACGATGGTTTTTATACACACCTATCAGTTTGCACTTTGATCCTTTGGTTACAGTCTGATATAATAATAATTTGTGTAAATAATTATTCAGTAACTAATAGGATTTTAATAAACCCAAAATGTCAATAAAAGGTACAATTTTTTGATAAGCCCGTTTTCTAGATTTTGTTCTGTCATTTGAAAACAACTAAAAAATAAATTTCGATTTAAAAATATTACTAAAATTCAGTAAAATATGTCAAGCATGGACTAAAATATGCACTTTCTAAACCAAAATACTACACCCAACAGTTCATACTCTTTCTCCGTTTTACATTGTAAACAAAAACAACTCCATCGGTCAGCTAGACTGGCTGAAAGAACTCAAGCGACTTTTTTTTCATCTTTACAATTACTATGCTATCATGGTTCATTTCAAATCTGCTTTTTTGTTGTTGTTGTTGAGGAAGATTTGCTCTGAGCTAACATCCATTGCCAATCTTCCTCTATTTTGTATGTGGGTCGCTGCCACAGCATGGCTGACACGTGGTGTAGGTCCATGCCCTGGATCCGAACCCACGAACCCAGGCCACCAAAACAGAGCATGCCCAACTTAACCACTATGCCACGGGGCCATGTAGGTCCATGCCCTGGATCCGAACCCACGAACCCAGGCCACCAAAACAGAGCATGCCCAACTTAACCACTATGCCACGGGGCCAGCCCCTCAAATCTGCTTTTTACACACAAGAATACATGATACCACAGGAGGTTGGCGACAAAATTTACCTGAAGAGAATGCAAACGAGACAAAATAACCTTGTTATAAAGGCGTATGCATGGGTCTGCATTTCAGGAACCAACTCTACAACTAGTAGTTCTCCAAATTAACTTCCATGTACAATAAAATGTTATTAAAGGATAAGTAATAAAACTGTGCTAATGTGAAGCTTATAGACTTATAATAATTATTTTTATTATTACTAAACTTCACAGAACCGCAACAGTTGTTTACACCCTAGGCCAAGGAAAGATTTTCGTGGAGGAGTATCTTTTCACTGACATTGTTTACAATTGCCAGTGTACAGTGGCAATAAAAGCAGACCAAACAGCAGGCAAATTTATTGTTTTTTTAAACTCCTCTGTACCTGCTTATTGCCTGCACTAGAGGACCGCACCCCTTGCCCCACCCTTAGTACACAGGCCAAGATACTCTAAAGGAAGCCCCCAAAGGTGTCCTTCAGAGCTGGCTAACAGGAAATACTATGTATTTTTCCTTCATAGACAATGAGAATCGTGTGATTATGTGGCCTTTATTGCTTCGGCGCCAAGAAGTTCAGAGCCAAATTTATAGCTCACCTTGTAGGATTTTACAGCATTTCAATTTCTCCCCTTGGTGTCAACCTAATGTATACCTTCCCTGTCCCAATTTTCAACTTATTGTTTCAAAAGTTTCTAAATGACCTCCCACAGCTTAATTAACTTGCAGAATCCTTCTGCAAGTTTAAAATTTTTTTTTTTAACTTCAGTGGTTTTAGGTAGGACAAAAAACCTCCAGTTTACCACAGTCCCCACCACTCCCTAACCACTGCCCTGTAGCCTGTCTCTTTCATATCTACTCTCTCCTTAGCCTCTAAAAGCATTTCAGTTTTCAATCTATGTATGTTTTCTCTTGTTTATAGCTTCTTGTGAGTCAACTCATACCCTTTGTGGAGTGAAAGGGAACTCAGTCCAGCTTACCCAGGTATGAGGAGAGCTGTGATCTGGGAAGAGGAGCACCAAGTATCTGGCACTGTGCCAGTCTCCTGCATCATCTTGTTTAACCCCTCAATAACTGATAAGAAAAGTATTGGCACCATTTTATAACTGAGGAATCGAGGCTCCGAGGAGTTAGGTGCTCCCATCCCAAGCCACACAGCTTCTTGCTGGCAGACCCAGGATGAAAACCCAGGTGGGTCTAGAGCCAGCTCTGTCTACCCCATGGGGTGAGGGAGGAGGCAGATTGGAGTTCTCCCCAAGGGAGTTGGAGACGCCTTAGGGAGGAGACAACCTTCTACTCCTTCTGCTCACCATGGCTTCCTGGCTCCACACACAGCTCCCCCAGAGACGCCCACCGGGAGGCCAGGCAATGCTCGCCCCAGGGCCTCTTCCTGGCGAGCAACCTTTCAGGCCCTATCCTCAGAGGGATGCGTGCTGGGTTTAATGTTCTGTCATCACCTTCTTAAAATCCTTAATAATTTTTGAATAAGGGGCCACACTACCACCACTTGGAATGACAAGTGACAGTGGCAAGATGGCCCAGCCACCACCAGGCTCCCCCCTCCTGGCGCCATTGGTGTGTAGAGGATGCCTCGCACCCAGCAAAGGCTTCTGGGAATCACACCCACAGACCCCAGCTCCTCCTCCTGGACACTGGGCAGCCGGAGTCCTTTGGCTCCGTTGACACCCTCATCTGCCTGAGCTCTGTCTGGACAGTCTCCACAGCAACCAGAGGCTGGTCTCTGCAGCTGAATGAATCAGCAAATATTTATCAAGCCCTGTGCTAGGAATTGTGGGGGAGAATAAGTGGCTTTGCTGGACAGTCCAGTTTTAAAATACCTTTAGTAATAAATACCCAAAAAGAAGGGGAGGGGGGAATATTTGTAAGACCCTATTTCTTTCCCATCCTAGAAGCCATGAGGTAGAAAAAATAGTGTAGTTTTTACATGCACAGATTTTGGAGCCAGAGACTTTTGAGTTCAAACCCCAGTGCCACCACTACCAACTGTATGACATTGTGCAATCTATATTCCTCTCTAAGCCTCGGTTTCCCCTTTACAACACGAGAATACTTACCCCTGCCCACCTCACAGAGCTCTTTAAGGATGAAATGAGCTAATGTATAACAAAGAGCTTTGTTGACTGTGCAAATGTTAGGTTGTTCTTTCAACAAACATTTATTAAGCATTTACTCTGAGCCAAAGCCCAGTTAGGCATTAGAGCCTCTCAAATGTAAACGTCCTGGGCTCACTGGGATTCACCCTTTTTTTTTTTGCCAACTGAGGTGAAATTCACATAACATAAAATTAACCATTTTAAAGCAAACAGTTCAGTGGCATTTAGTGCTTTCACAATATTGTGAACCAACACTTTGATCAAGTTCCGAATCATGAAAAGCCTGCACCCAGTAAGCATCACCCTCTTTTTAGGGTATATTTTCCCTTGCTATCGTTTTGTCCTTCTCAGGAGTCGATTTCTGGAGCTTGATAGTATCCTAATGTCTCTCTGATCACCTGCGACTCCAAGCCAACCCCTGGATCCAACCTTAAGCTTCACAAGATGAAACCCAGGTTCCTTTGCCAGCACTGGGGAAACCAGAGCCCTGAGCCTGCCATTTTTAATTACACCAGGGCTGGATGAGCAGGTAATCGCTGTGTATTTCAGTAAATTACCTCTCATAAAGGAGCTATCATGTTTGCTCGTGTGCCCTTCTTTCCTGGAATCAGCTCCCTGTTTGCCAGCACTGCCTCTTCCCAGCAGCCTGTGCGCTTGGCGAATGTCCACCTTGTCAAGCTGGGGGAGAGGCAGGTGCAGGGGGAGGGGGCGGTGTTTGGGCAAATATTGGACTTGGCCACACTTGCTGTCCGTATCAGGAACCCGATTGGTGTTATTGATTGACAGATGCAGGGACCAACTGTTTGGAAAGCTGAGCCCCCTCGGATTGGGGTAGGTGTTTCGGCAAACAGCCCTAATACTGGGCAAACAGGCCTGTTGGAAGAAGTGCCCGGCGTGTTAGCAGAGCAAACCAAGTGCTGAACAAACAGCTTAAAAGAATGTGGCCACCTCCACGTTAATCTCAACCGAGGTATTGATCCTGCTGGAGGCGGGAGAGGGGCCGAGCGGGGAACAGAGAGATACAAACCCCGGCAGAATGTAAATGTTATCTTTAAGCTGCGGCTGTCAAGGCCCTAATGGGCATCTGTTTGGAATTTGTCTTCTTGCAAATCTTTAAATCCAGGTCAGGGCCACGCACAGAATTTAATAACAACTTTTCAGAGAGATCAGGGCTTGGGACTGATTTCATTCTTCCTAAGCCCAGCTGGGACTTTCTGTTCCCAGCCTCGCCTGGAAACTTTCTAGGTGTCCATCCCAAGCTAGGAAGAGGCAAATCTTCTGAACATTAGTCAGAAGCTACAGGAGAGAAGAAGAAAATCCAGAAATATAGGTGCTTTCTCTGACCTCTGAGTTGTCCATGCATGAGGGCTGGTCAGGTGGAAAGAATCCCAGAATGAGCGCCAAGAAACTTGGCCTTGCCGCGGCTGCTGGCTCCGCCCGGCTGGGCCTCCATCGCCACCTCCCTGGGCCTCAGCTTCTGCATCTTCCCGGTGGAGGAAGAAGACCCTGCTGGGCACACGCAAAGGCTCAGGCCAGATAAGCTTACTCAGGGGTGGGAGTACACCCTGTAGCCAGAAATCACTGCCCCAGTGTGAGGAGTTGGGCTGTTTGCTGGGAGATCCTGGGCCCAAGACCCTCTGACATCACCATGTAGCAATCGAATGGACCACGGCTGTGACTATCATCTATTGTTCTAGGCAAGTGGCTACCTGGACCTAGGTGTCCTTTACCAAAAGCTGGACGGGGGAAGGGAATACACGATGTTTGCAAATTCCTTGAAAAGCCTAAAAACCATGCTTGCTTGCCATATAATATTTCTGTAAAAGAATAGAGTGAAAAGTACTTGCTCTTCGGTGTCCCAAGTGATGTAAGAGGGCTGTGATCAGATGTCACCACTGGTCCACAATTTCTCCCTGAGAAAAACCACAAAAGGATAAGATCTTGCCCTCCACCCCCTTCCCTAGCCTGGCCTGGTCCCCTGGTTGTACTGGTAGAGGTTGGGCATACCTCAGCCGTGTACCCCCAAACACTCAGGAGTAAACCCATGCTGAGTTCTGGCCCATATGGAAGACTGCCTCCTCTCTTCAGTGGAGGCTGTGAGCAGGGTGGGTAACTTTGGGGTATTACTTGGCACCGCATTTTGTAAGAGTAAAGGAAGCTTATAAACCATTTTGGCCATCTCTGACTTTTGGCATCTGGTCTCGCGGTGATAAAAGGAATCAAAGAAGGCTGTGGCTCCGAGAAGAGGGCATTCCTAATTTTAATGGATCTTTATACAGGCACTTAACGGAAGGATTAGGCAAAGTGGTTAAGAGCATGGGCTTCCAGGGCCCGCCCCGTGGCTTAGCGGTTAAGTGCGCGCGCTCCGCTGCTGGCGGCCCGGGTTGGGATCCGGGCGTGCACCGACGCACCGCTTCTCCGGCCATGCTGAGGCCGCGTCCCACATACAGCAACTAGAAGGATGTGCAGCTATGACATACAACTATCTACTGGGGCTTTGGGGAGAAAAAATAAATAAATAAAATCTTTAAAAAAAAAAAAAAAAGAGCGTGGGCTTCCAAGTCAAGTGCCTGGGGTAGAATCCCAGCTCTGCCACTCACTGGCTGTGTGGCCTTGGGCAAGTTACTCAACTTCTCTGAACTTCAACACTCCTCCTTATAAAATGGAAATCATAATACACTCATGAAGGGATTGCTGTAAGGATTATATAGGCCACTGGGTGTTGGCCCCTCAGGGTAGCCCCTTACCCATGCTAGCCGCTCAGTAAATAGTAGAGAGTTTTATTATTTCTGTGACATGGGCAGGACAGACTCTAGTGAGAACAAGCTGTCATTGCCAATATGTGATGGTTGGGGGATGTCCCTGTTCCCAATGAGGATGCTACCAGCCTTGCCTAGAAAACCCACCGTCACCCTGGGGTCAGCACAGAGATTTTATTATGCAGGTAGAGAAATACACTAAATTTCTAAGAGCTCGGCCCATGAGAGCTTCTCAGGCTGACATCCTCTGCAGATGGACACTACGTGGCTTCCTGCTCCTGCACCCTCAGCCCCGCCTTAGCTCCAGGCAGCGAGAAGGCTGCGTGCAGTGAAGACAAGCTGCCCCCAGCAGAGCGATGGGCTGGTCTATTGCCCTCTGCTTACAGATGGGGCAGAGGAAGCCCCGAGAAAGGGGGACTTGCCCAAGGTCACAGAGAAGGTCAGCTGCCGTGCCAGGTGTTTGTGACAATAAGGAAATGGGCTGATAAGGCTGAGTGTTCTAGCTGGCCTTAAAAGGGGAGTGGATGGGGACCTACTTCATTCCCCTCGCCAGAAAGTTATTAATTAATTAGGGTTTCTCTACTGTAATTAGAAACAAATGAGTAAACTGTACCTGTGTGGAGACTCTTGCTCTCAACCTAATGATTAACCCACCCTCCATGAAATGTCTCTCTTGACAGAGGTTGTCTCAAAACCACTCACTCTGGCAACAAGAGAGTAAACACAAGGAAGCACTAACACAGGGGTAGTCTATGGTGTGGGGGAAGTACAGATAACCGTATTCCCAGATCCCCGCAGCCTAACATCTGGATAAATACAGAAGAACCCCCAGTTAAGGAGAAGGCTCTTAGTCAAGGTCATGCATTTGGCCAAAGTCCATCACGCTGTCCCACCTCCCCAGCCTTGGGCGCCCACTGCCCTAGAGGCCCCACGGAACACGAGTGGAGGCTGCAAGGGTCCAGGCCCCTACCAAACTCCGTCCCTTCCTCCCGGCTCTCCCCTCAGCTCTTCGGGACAGTGACATGGAGGCTCACTGTCCTAAACAAAAAGAGGTTGACAAGAAAAGGAGGAAGCTTGCTGATAAAACCACTGCTGTTTTCAAGGGTCCAGGAAGCATGCCCTCACTGGCCTGGAGATAAGAAGAAGGGCACATGCGCACCACCCACCCACCACCGTCACTGCTGTTGGACAGGGTCCTCTTTTCCTGGACAAGAAGATGCTGGCCACTCCGCAGACCTGGAGGAGCTTCTGTTTGGGGGCAGGAGTGGGTGCCGCAGCCATGCGACCAGGTGTCCCTCAGGGGGAAGGCCTGGGAGACAGAAGCCCAGCGAGCACCCACTTGGTAAGGGGTTTCCGGGCGCCTCAGCCCAGAGCAGATTAAGGAGGGGGCAGAGACAGCTCAGAGTGGGCCTCTAACCCTCCTCAATCCATGTTGGGGTGGAGGAGCCCAGAAACCCCTTATCAAGTACCGCTTTGCCTCACCTGCAGGGACCACCCCCTTTGAAAGCCTAAGTCATAAGGTAGTGAAAGGACTGGACACTGATTCTGTGGCGTTTCATCTCCAGGCACAGGCCACATTCTAGCTGCTGCCGAAAACGCGGACCCTGGAAACAGGAGAAGCAGTTCCCAGCTGCATTCCCGCTTTCTCACTATTACCTACAGTGAGATACTATCCTCATAACTACCAACTGTTTACAGGAAAGACAATTAGACTGAGTCCCCTGATAGGAGAGGTTAATAATTACAAGCCAGGAAAAGACGGAGTTCTTGCATGTGGACCCCATCTACCTGGATACATAGTAACTAGCACCGTTGTTGAAAACACTCAGGTTAGAGCAGGGTTTTTCACTGGAGAAGCGCCGGCTAATTACCACGATAATGTGAACCACACAGCAGCAGCAGCATTGCTGATGAATCATTGAAAAGGCTGAGTGATGCTGAGAATGCTCAATTAATGATCCACCCCTGTAAAAATGCATCTCCACGGCCCGCTGCCCAGACTCGGCCCATTACACTAAAATCACAGTCCTCTGAAACCACTGGACCTTCCACACAGCCTTTAAATATCTTCAGAAGCGTCAGGCTAGCTCAGTCAGTAGAGCATGAGACTCCTATCTTCTGAACTTTAAACTATGAAATAAGTAAACACAAATATAGGACCAGGACAGGCCTCATGGGTGTGTACCCACAGAATCACTCAGGCCCGAGCTCAGAAGGGTCCCTCATGTGGTTTAATGCTCTGCTGTCACTCTCTTGACATTCTTAATAATTTCTGAACCGGAGCCCCCAGCATTTTCATTTTGCACAGGGACCTGCAAATTACGTCACCAATCTTGCACCAAACTCTTAAAGAAAAAAATAGGATGATGGTAATAGAAAGTGAGACAGGCGAATCCACACATCAAGCCCCTTTGCCTTCATTTGAGTCAAAATGCTCCATTCCTCTAAAATTCTGAGCAAGAGAACATCTAAGCTGTAGAATCTTTCTTTCTTTCTTTTTTTTTTTTGAGGAAAGGATCTTATTGCTTTAGCAATCCCTTATGAATAGGTCTGACCCTGTCCTCTAAGGTAACCCCTCTCCTCCTGACCAGAAAAGCACCTTTCTGACCTGCTGCATCTGCAATCCGAGGTCGGGGAGAGTCCCCGCTCTGCCCTGAGACGGTAGAGGGGTTGGACTCTTGCCACAGTTGCCTCCTCCGTAAAAGGAAAGGGGATTGGCGTGGGGAGTGAGGACAAAGTCAGCCTTTCCTCTGCTTCTCAGTTGTTCAAAAATATTCGCCCAGAGAGAGTCTCTATGGCAAAAACAAGTTTTGGAAACTCTGGGTCAAATAAAGTTGATGTTCTGACCTGCAAGACTTCTCAGAACCTTTCAAGAAGTACGGGGAATTGTGACTCTCCAAGACCAGGCTGACAGCACCGCCCAAGCTCATTTGACTACTTCAATCTAACAACCCACACACTAGGGGAGTATTCACCATCAGGCTCATGGAACTCAAACTTCAGAGCCCCTCACCTGCCTTGGTCATTCTGAGGCTCTACAAGTACACTCACAAAGTGTTCGCCTGGGCATATGTTTGTGTAACTTTTGCAGAAGTAAGATTTTGCTGTATCCATATTCTTAAAGAGAGCCCCCAAAATTGTATGAGCTTTGGACCCCACAAAATATGCATCCTCCTCTGCACTCATTCCCACATCAGAAGGCCCACTCCTACATCATGCCAAACATCTTAAAATACACCCACATCCCCCATTGAATGTAATTTATAAATAACTCTAGGAGTGGAGTTGGAGAGAGCATAATGTCATTTGCTTAGTAGACTTTTAATTAAACATTCATATTGGTTTTACTCGATTGCAAGGTATGTTAATTTGGGAGGGAACATTTTTTAAATTTCCACTTTGCAATCATTTTCTTAGGCCTGGAGAAAGCTCGTGGGCACTGAGGACCAGGTCTATAGTGCATAATGGATAAAATAGTTACGTTCTTAAAACCGAGGGCGGAGGAGTTCAAATTTCCCTGGATTAGGGTAAAACCGTGCCTGTACCCACAAGGTTAACATGGGAAACAAAGTAACCAAAGTCTCTGAGCTTGCCTTGCAGAACAGCAGGAGGACGGCTGATAAAGCGAGTAGATTGCTGAGAGCCCTCTGCCTAAGCAAGCATCACGCAGGAGCACTGAGAAGCTAAAATGACTGATTGTAAGCTTCACATGGCACAGACTGAAAATCCACCGCATGCAACACATAGAACCCCCGGAATTTGTACATGTGACCCATGAAGAAATATGAAAGACCTGCCCCTGTGCAGAGGACTCTTAGAACTTCAGCCCCCGAGGCCACCTGCTCCCCCTCCCTGTCTTATTCTCACAATGTGCTTTGGAAAAATACTTGGAACTGCACGTAGGCAAGCCAATCAGTAACCCGTAGAAAGAATAACTTGTTAGCAGAAAATTTATGTCCTCTGCCCAAACTGCTCCTTCTGTCCCAGATAAGGAAGGAACTGAGGTTTTCTTAGATTCCTCAGGAATGGTGCGTTCAGCAGATCTGCTGTGGAGAAGTGCCCAACGTTCTGCGGTCAACCATCCCCTGACACTCCTGAGCCCCCTCCCCAACCCCATTTGCCTTCTATTAGTCATTTCCAAATCATTTCCCTTTAAGATGGTTTTTTTTTGGGACGATATAGTCCACCATCTTCCGATTTGCTAGTTTATCGCTTATTCTGGTTCTTTCTCTACCATGGCCTGCTTGGCCTTTTATCTTGCTGCGAGCAGATCGAACCTTGCTCGGTATCACACTTACCAGCCCCTACAGCTGGAGAAACACAATACTAGATTATTTTCATAGCTGTTTCTAAGTCAGAAGAAATGTCTATCTGATGTCTAATTCAGGCTAAAGAGAGATTGGAGTGGTGAGGAGAGGTGAGCCTGGATTATAGAAACTGAACTTCTGTTATTGTCAAGAAACAGCAGGTTTCCCTGAACTGGGTTAACAAGGTGTTATCTAATGAGACCTGAGGGGCTGCTTTCACATCAGGACAAGATTGTTGTGCAATTAGCTTATCAACTCTGTATATGTAAATGAAGGCTTTTAAAGTCCTTGAAAATGTCTCTGGCTCTTAAGTAATTGAACTGTTTCCCCATGATGCTCTTCATTCCCTCCTGCGTGGACACTTCTTCCTTTAATTAAGCATTACTCTGCAAAGCACTGTGCCTAGGGGGTGAAATATAAATAAGACCCAGTCCCTGCCCTCCACCAGCCTATGGTCTAATCAGCCTATTGTCAACCTTGTCCTGTAAAGGGCCAGTAGTAAATATTTTCGGCTTTGCAGACCATCTCTGTTGCAAGAACCCGATCCTACCTTTCTAGCACAAAAGCAGCCAGAGACAACGCACAAATGAAGGAGTGCGGCCATGTTCCAATAAACCTTTATCAACAAAAATTACATGGGCTGTAGTGTGCTGATCCCTGGCCTAATGAGAGAGACAGACGTATAAAGAATTTACTATGTGCAGGTATAAAACTAATTCTGTGCAAGGACAGAAAGGCTAGCCAGGTGTTGTGGATTGCGGAGGGGGGGAAGAAGCACCTGACTGCCATGGGAAGGATGGAGGCTTCCTGGAAGAGGTGTCTGAGCTTATGGAGCCATTGTCTCTCGGTTCAGGCATTTTTTGTTTCCCAGTTGCATTGTTCTTACCTGATTTTCCTCCCCACCGAGGCTGGAGCTTCTGAGACCTGGCATTTTCTTGTATGATTCTCAAGGCTTAGCCAAAATGGATGCATAGGTCCTGCCTACCATTTCTGAGTCAGCCTTATCCAGTCAAATAAGGTTAATGGTGTAAGAGCGAAACTCTGACACCAGGCTCTCCCCCAGGCTTCAGATAACCATTTCTTGTTTGGGAAACCCCCGTGCCTTTGAGGAGAATTAGACAATGTAATCTCCTCCTACACGCAACCTTGGCTGTAACTCCTTGATTGTTCTTCGAGACACTTTCTCTTTGCATTTTCAATATCCAAATGCCATGTAGTTTATTGTGACTTGTTTGCTCAAGGCTGGGCAAATAAAAGAACAAAGGAGGCTGTGAGCATCACCCCAGTCTTTGCTATCACCTGCTCTCACTGTGAGCTGAGCAGCCTTCAGCACCCCAGCCCCTGCACAGGCTGTGGGCCAAGGTGGCTCGAGATGCAGGGCTGTAAAGATTGGACGGGAGGCAGGCACTTTCTGAAAGGACTCCTGATAGCATATCTTCAACTGCACCAGGAACTGGGAGAAGGATGACACCCCCGCAATACCAGCAGGTCAATGAATTACCCAGTAAAGTGGATGGAGCTGATAACAGCAAGACCCAGAGATTGTTGGGTCAGGGGGTCTCACCAAGAGATGTCTTAGGAGGGTTAGCACCTGCATCATCTCCGTCAGCCCCTCTCCAAAGCCTCTCTGAATTACAGTCTAGTCTCCCTGTGAGTGCAGTATGCTGGCTGTGCCACCAGACCACTACTACCCCCAAGCCCCTTCTCTAGAGACACTCTCGAGCCCCCACTGCTCACTTATGCTAAGTATACATCCAGTGGGAGACAACTCACATGAATCCCGCCAACATGTGTATGACTCCCCAGGAAGCTAGAGGAGGTCATACCAGAGAATTCTGGATCCAAAATGTAATTCTTCTCAGTGTATCAAGTGCAGTTAACACCTGCAAGCGCCCTGCTCCTCCCCTCCTGACCAATGAGCACCCTGAGCTACAGTTTTCTCCTCTGTAAATGAGGAACTATCTCCCAGCAGCCCTCCAGCTTCAAACCCCACCCCGAGTTGTGGTGAGATGCAAATGAGCACCCAGCACAGCTCCGGACTGCGGGGGGTCCCTCTCTCATCTAACCCTGGGCAGGGTGGGCAGCATTCTGCAGAGAAATCTCCCTGCCTGGATTGCCCTCCTGCTTCCTCTTCACCTTCCCAGGGGTTACTCATCCTTCAAGCTCTGGCTCCAGGCTGCCTCTTCCAGGAAGCCTTCCGCCATCGCCCCAGCTCTCCCAGCCCCCCTCTCAGAACTTCTACCCTGCTTTCAGGCAGGCTCCCACGACGTCAAATTTAATAATAGCCTGTCCAATCCCACGGTCTCATTACTCCACATGTGTTCATTATCTCCCTAGAGTGAGAGCTCCTTGGCTGGAAACCATGACTTCACTTAACCCCCTCAGTGCATTGCACAGGGCTAAACAAACAGCAAGTGCCCAATAAATACTTGCCGATACAAATCCCAAGGATATGAAAAGGGTCCACGCCCAGCTTCCTCCTCTTTTAAAAGACATGACCATAGTAGCAACTCATACCTGTAAGGCATTGCATATGTGACAAAGACTTGCCACATTCGTTATCTCAATCACTGAGTAGCCCAGGGAGGTGGGTGAAATGACTCCCACAATGCAGAGGTGGAAACTGAGGGCCAGTGAGAGTCGGTGATTTACCTGAGAGCACAACTAGTAAGTGCTGGAGACATGATTTGAACCCAGCTCTTATTACCCGAGCTCATTATTTTTTTCCATGATTTGGGGCTGTGAGTCTTAAAAGCCAAGAAAAGTTTCAAGGGGTGGCTGGCAGTTTTGCTATAGAGAAAACTACAATCTTCGGGAAATACGTAACTTGTTTACACCCAGATGCAGGGATCAGAGAGAAGGCAAGTTTCCACCAGACCTCAAAGAAGCGAGAGAATTTGGACAAAAAGAGAGGCAGGGGGAAGTGGCGGGGAGCAAAGGCATAAAGGGAGCATGCACAAGGCATCTGAGGCAGACGGTGGGTGCGACCGTGTGGCCAGAGCCAGGCACCGGGAGCAGGGAGCAGCTGTAAGTAGAAGGCAAAGCTGCCAGAGGGGAGTATCGTAGGGCCAGCCTATAGGGGAAACTCGAACCCCAAGCTGAAGACTGTGACAGCAGGGTGAGCAGAAAGGAGATGCTTGTGAGCGACCACTCCACAGGTTTCGGTGAGGGACCAGATGGGGAGGGGCAAGTAAGAATAAGCCAAGGTGATTCCAAGCTCCCAAGCCCGAGAGACTGCTAAAACGTAGGTGTCATTAACCGGCACGGGGGTGGCGAAAATCGCTGCTGATTTTGACTGGGACGGAAACAGCCAGTATCACACCGTGTCAAATTTAATAATATCCTGTCGCCGTGCACTATCTCATTATTCCACACATGTTCATTATCTCCCCAGATTGTGTGCTAGCTGGCTGTTGGAAACTACGTCTTCTCTTTTAGCCTCCACAGCTCCTTATGCAGGGCTGAGCAGAGAGCAGGGGCCTAAGAAATATCAGTGCAGGTAAATTTTTAGACATAAAACAGGCCTAAACCCTAAGGTCAGTGGAGGGGCACTACAGAGAGAGGGATATCGACTCAGTATGTCCTCAAAAGCGCTTTGCGGTAGCAGCCAGAAGTGTCCAACAATGCCCAACAATGAAACGCTGCCCCTCAAGGTAGAGAGCGCCCCGCCACTCAAGGTAACCAAGTAGAAACTAGACAACCATCAGAGGCTCCATGAAAGGAATCCCTACATTGGGAGGGAAACCAGACAGACGCGTTCCTACAGCCCCCTCCATCTCTCAGACGCTATGGTTCAAAAATGCTGTGAATTTGATCTCCGGTTTCCTTGGCATGTCCCATTCAGAAATAGCCAGACTGACTTAAAAAAAGAAATCTCTGTGCCTCTTTCTATTTCTTTCAAACCCTTTAAATGTCAAGTTCCAGACCACTGCTCTGCCTTGCCGGGTGGTTGGATACCAAACCCATGAGCGCCGGGTTTAGAATAGCACGCCTGGCGTGGCCAGAGGAGGGGTCTGACTTCACGCATTCCTAATGCACGTCTATTTTTACAGTCATGAGACACACCGCCTTCCCTCGCTGTTCACATCAATATCACACAGGGACGTTGACACAGGGCCATCTGTCCCCACAGACGCGTTCTTTTGGGAGGGGAGGCAGAGAGAACCGGAGGGAGATAGATATGTATTTTTGTTCTAAGTCTGAAAATTGATTTGGGATATGATAGCTTCCAGACTTGAGCTGGCCAGAGACGCCTCTTGCCAATTCCTTTTGGGAATACAGTGTCTTATTTTTTCACCTCCTTCTGAAGTTTAGCACAGTCCATCAGTCTACCCTCACACTCACTCACTCATTCATTCATTCATTCACTCATTCATTTGCCTAAGGCATGCCAGCTCTGGGCCACACATCCTTCCACCATGCATGACTCTTCTGGAAGCCCACAAAAGGGCATGAAGATGGGGAGGGAGCAGGACCGAGAGGGGGAGGAAATGCAGCAAGTCCTTTCTGAGCACCTCCAATACCCCCAGAGCTGTGCCCAAACTGCAAGTCTGAGCAGGTGGAGTTTTCCCTGAAACCAGGGGCCCTGCACTGAGACAGAAGAGGGGTCCAGACTTGGGAGCCAGAGAAGGAAGGACTTCTCGTGTGCAGGAACAAAAACAAAGTGGTTGCAAGGAAAATGGGGGCTCGAGGGCAGGGCAGCTATGGACCCCAAAACCTGGCCTGAGCCAGCTCTTCTGGGAGAGCCCCTCGCTCTGGGGAAGGAGATCCAGGAATGAATCTAAAGAGAAGCCACACCGGGAGCCCACCCACTTAGGACTTGTTATGGACTCTGGTTCCCAAAGTCTTTGGGGGCCCACTGCACTTTCCCATCTCCCTCCTCTGATAACACATGCACTTTTCCCATGACATGCTGCTCCCCCATCTCTGGTGGTCCTGATGGACCTGTCAGTCATGTGACTCTACCTTCCCTAGGTGATGGTGCAGTCTCAGGCCCAATCAGAATGCCCCTCTGAAAGGAATACAGTGATTAATTCAGAGAGGCACAAATGATCCCGGCGCGACCAATTAGAGGCTTCCCTGGGACTTTTCTGCCAGAGCTAATAAGGAAGATGACCTCCCTCAATTGCTATTGCTAAATCGAGAGAATATGAGCCTAAAACCACCAGTCATCATCTTGCCTGCTCCGTGGAAAGGACCTATGTGAAGAATAAAGCCAGAGCCAGCCCGGTGGCTTAGTGGTTAAGTGCGCGCTGCGCTCCTGGCGACCCTGGTTTGGATCCTGGGCACGCACCGACGCACAGCTTCTCCGGCCATGCTGAGGCCGCGTCCCACATACAGCAACTAGAAGGATGTGCAACTGTGACATACAACTATCTACTGGGGCTTTGGGGAAAAAAAAAGAGGAGGATTGGCAATAGATGTTAGCTCAGAGCTGGTCTTCCTCAGCAAAAAGAGGAGGATTAGCACGGATGTTAGCTCAGGGCTGATCTTCCTCACCAAAAAAAAAAAAAAAAAGAAAGAATAAAGCCAATCAGAGACCACACAAGCCAAGAAGAGAGAGACAGAGTCTTGATGACTTCCGTCGATCCCTGGTTCCACCGTGCAGAAGCCAAGCCCTCAACTGGCCATTTATGACAGCCAATAAATTCTTTTTGCCCCTGTTCCTCAAACTAATTTGATTTGAATTTGCAACCAACAGTGTCCTCATGGATTACTAAGAACTCCCTTGGGCAGGTGGGGCACTAATGAATGAGATCACAGGATTGCTTGTGCCTACCCTCTGAGAGTCTCCAAACCCTGAACTGGAATGTGTACTGATGCAGGCGGCGGGCACCAAGGTCCCTGGTCCAGCCCCAGGCGGCACATTTCAGACCTGACCAGAGGCGCCGCACTCTTCTTGCCAGCGGAGCATCTTCTTGAGCCACTTCCGCCTCGCCCCAGATTTCAGCTGTCTCCGACTTGGTGAGAGTCCCAGTGGCACTGCAGCTTTTAGACCCATGAAGCATCTTCTGGCCTCAAGCAGCTGCGACTTTATTCCAGCTCTGGGAATAGACTGGACTGGCCCCTTGTAAAGTCAGGGAATGCCTGGACATTTGGAAGAAGGGGGCCTGAAAGAGAGTTGAGGCTCCTGGGGAGTCTGAGCACGTGGGAGCCTAAACCCTGCTCTTTTGGCCATTACTAGAATGGGCGTTATTTATCCCCAGACTGTGAAGTTGGTCACCTCAGCCATGTCCTCTAGACTGCAAGGAAGAGGCCCAGCCTCCAGGCTGTGCGTTGGACCACCCCCACCCCAACACACAGCAAATTTAGGAGGAGGGGGATTAAATGCCACTGGCTACACACAGATGGAGACAAGACACGATGGTCTTGCCCTGGAGGAACGCACAGCCCCATTTGGAGACCATCTCCTGAACAGAAAGCTATAATGCAGTGTGGACTGAGGCACATTTTTTTATTAAAAAACAAAAGTGTGGTAAAATATACCTAACATAAAATTTACCATTTTAACCATTTTTAAGTGTACAATTCATCGGCATTAAGTACATTCACAATGATGTGCAACCATCACCACTATCTATTTCCAGAAGCTTTTCATCATCCCATATTGAAACTCCACACCCATGAAACAATAACTCCCCACCTCCCCTTCCCCTAGCCCCCCGTAACTGCTATTCTGCTTTCTGTCTGTATGTATTTGACTACTCTAGGTATTTCATATAAGTGGAATCCTACCATATTTGTCCTTTTATGCCTGGTTTATTTCACTTAGCATAATGTTCTCAAGATTCATCCATGTTGTAGCGTGTGTCAGAATTTCCTTCCTTTCAAAGGATGAATAATATTCCATTACACGTATTACCACAATTGTTTTTCCATTCGTCTGTTGACGGACACTTGGGTTGTTTCCACCTTTTGGCTGTTGTGAATGATGCTTGGATGAACACTGTTGTACAAGCGTCTGAGTCTCTGCTTTCAGGTTTTTTTGATATATAACTAGAAGTGGAATTTCTGGATCATATAAACACTCCGTGTTTAACCTTTTGAGGACATGCTGAGGCACATTTGAGGCACATGGATGGAAGGATGGGTGGAGGGCACGAGGGGAGGGAAGGGAGAGCAGAAACTTTAGGTTCAGAGAAACCTCAGTCAGGGTCCCCAGTTGGCCCCTTACTGTGGCTTTGGACCTGTGATTAACCTCCTGCGTCGGTTCATTTATAAAATGGAGATAACACCCCCGCATCATAGGAGTGTGGTGAGGATGAGGTGGAGGAAAGGCATTGCCATCACAGCTGGCCCCCGAATCCCTCTTGGGTGAAAATCTGTCTTGGTTTGAGGTGATACTTAGCAAGTGCTTCTGACAGAAGCAGGAATGTCAGGTACGGTTTGTACGTTATTCGCTGGACAAAGGCATCTGTCCAAAGGGGAAAAGAGGGGCTGAAGTCCAGCCTGCTCACCCTCACCAAGCCAGGGACCACGCACAGGGCCATGCCCCGCCCTGATCGACTCCCACACAGCAGTGAAACTGGGCTTCTCAATTCAAATCTGACCCACCCTACCCCCTCCAGCATTCTGTGGCTCCCCGTTGCCCTAGGATAAAGCCCAAACCATACTGGGTGGCTTACAAGGCCTGCAGATCCAACCCCTACCTGCCTCCATAGCCCTCATTATAGCCACCTACTCCTTGAACCCTGTTCTCCAGTCCTCCTGAATGTCTTTCCATTATTGTAATGTGAAACTCTCTCTCTCTCTTCAGATGGGGAAACTAAAGCTCTGTCAAGGTAGACGCCTTGCCCAAGGTCACACTGCTGGCAAGAAGCACAGTCAGGTCAGAACCCAGACCCAGTAAACCCAAGTTGATGTTTTTTGGCTACAGGGTTAGAGATGGCACCAGGCTAGAGTGCAGAGAGCATTAGGGGTCAGAAGACCTGGGTGTGATACCGGCTCTGCCATCATTGACTAAGTGACCTTGGACAAGTCACTCTTCCAAGAATCTTGACCCTGTCACATACTAGCTTTGTCATCACACAGTACTGTACAACCTGAAGATCTTTAGGATATTGCAGTGGGAGTGTATTATTGCTGCTCTATGGGAGCTGGCTCTTCTGCTCCCTCTGCCCTCAGTGGGAACTCTGTTGTGTCTTATGAATAAAACCTATCAAATGAAGCACAATTTGAAATGGAAAAATCTCTGGCCAGAGCAGCTCAATTTCCAATGGCTCAGGACATCCAAGTGGCCCAAGTATCTGGGGATTGCTAAAGCACTCTGAATAAAACAGACATCCAACTCCAGCAGTTCATTTCCTTAATCAAGATTGGAGCGAGGAGAGCAATGACACTGCAGAAATCTATTTTACAGACAAAGATTGGAAAAATAAGAGAAAATGAATTTCCGTCACTTCAATCTGCAAATTGAAGCTCTTCAACGGCCTGGCCAAATGCAATTACACTTCTGTCAGCATATCCTGCAGTCAGGCCAGGCGAGTGGAGCTTCCCTGCAGGGGGGGGGGTCAGCTCGCCCCAGGGGTCCCCAGGTTCCTGCTGGCCCCAGCCGAGGTCTAGGGTGCTTGGACTCACAATAGACATCCTCTGGGACAGTCCTTTGGGATCTCTCTGGACATGCTGGCCGCTCGGCAATCTTCTCCCAACAGCATTCACGGAGTCCAACACCATTCTAGGACCTTATGCCGAGGAGAATCCGCTCACCCACTCCCACCACCCAGAGGGGAAGGGGCCAGACAGATAATAACCAACTCCATTATAGACCTAAAACACATTGATCCTCTAAACTCTGCACATGATCTAAACTTGTCCAGACACATCCTGTGAGCCACCAACCGCCTCCTGGGCTCTATTAGTTATCTATTGCTGCCTGACAAATTGCCTCAAAATTTAGTAGCTTAAACCAACAGTAAACATCCATTATCTCCGCTTCCATAGGGTGGGATTTGGGAGCAGTTTTGCTGGATGCTTCTGGCATGCATGAGTTTGCAGTCAAGATGTCAGCTGGGGCTCAGTCAGCCGGAGGCCTGACTGAGGCTGCAGGGCCACCGCCAAGGCGGCTCCCTCCCACCGAGTGCGAGCCGGTGCCGGGTGCAGGCGGAGGCCCGCTTCTCACCACGTGCACCTGGAGCACACAGCTGCTGAGTGTCTTCACAACGTGGCAGCTGCTCTCCCCAGAGTGAGTGGGCCAAGAGTGCGCAGTGTTTGCGATCTCATCGATGACCTCGCCTTGGAAGTTGCACCCCAGCCTTTCTGCAATATCCTACTGGCTACACAGGCCAGCCCTAGACGACGTGGGAGGGCGTGAATTCCAGGAGGCAAGAAACACAGGGCTATCTTGGAGTATGACAGCTGCCTAGGCCTACAGCACACAGAAATCCTCAGCAGGATCGTAGGCTGACGTGTGCATGGCCACTGCACATTAAACAGGGCAGCCAGGAGTGGAGGCGCTCTGGGCGGGGGTGGGGGGGACGACACACACACGCCATGGAGTTCTGTGCAGCAGGTAAAAGAAAGGGATTAAATGTACACATGGCAACATGGATGCATCTTAAAAACATGGTGCTGTGTGAAAAAAGTAAAATAGGGAATGAGCTCTATAGCATTATCTCACTTTCATCAGTTAAAGATACATGCACATAAAACAACAAAACACATTTTGTAAGAACACAAACAACAAGACACATGTGAAACCTATTAGAATGGCTGCCTGTGGGGGCGAGATGGGAATGGAAAAGCGGCAGGGAGATTCAAAGGAATAATAACAAATGCATAGGGCCTTATGGAGACCAGTAATACTGGAGTGCCATGACCTGAGAAATAAATGAACTCAACCCTCTGTACCTGAGACCCGAACCACCCTTGCACAAGGAAACAGACCTCTTCCCCTACAGCTGGGTCACCCGGAGGGACACCACCTATCTCGCAGCTCCCTTCAGGGTAGTTGATATGTTGTTGTTGTTGTTGTTGTTTGGTTGGTTTTGTTTTGCATCCAAACCCTTGTCTCCAACTCGCTTTCTCTCGAGAATTCCAGACTCCATTCCCGGCTGGGTGTTGCTCAAACTGAATTCATTACCGACCCTCCAAATTGGCTCTCCTGTAGGCTCTCTCTCAGGGCAGGCTCCCGCCATCCACCCAGCCATGCCATCAGAAACCGCATTATCCTCCATTCTTCTGCCCTCTCACTTAGCCCCACATCTGCTGTGGCACCCTGTAGATACCAGTTCAAACTGTCATCATGCCCTGCATAACAGATAGAGCCTTCCTGTCTGCTAAATGGGAACATGAGTGATACTTGCCTTTGTATCACCTAAGACACTTTGAGTTGCAAGTAACATACAAACAGCTCAAACTGGTTCAAGCAAACGTGTCACCAAGCCCTGGATTCTACCTTCAGGCTCAGCTCTGGTCTCTGCCTTGGGGAGGCATCACCTACCCATGGCTCTCAGAGAGGCTCTCCTTTCAGGTTCACAATCTAGAGGCAGAAACTCCCGGTCTTACATCCTCTCAGCTTCACATCCTTGAGGGAAAAGTAAGATCTTGTTCCCAAGCATCATTCACTCTCTTTGGGTCATGTGACCATCCTTGAACCACCCACCATGGCCGGGGAAATGCTCTGATTGGCCAGGCCTGAGTCACATGTCACACCTCTGCACTGGGGTAGTCCCCTACAGAAGCACAAGGAATGAGTGTCGGGGAGGATGAAGCCCCCCAGGGGAATCAGGACATAGTGGCCAGATGAAGAGCAAATGGAAAATGGAACCTGGGTGGCTCCATAGTTGATGACCACCACTACCTCATGGACTGGCATGGGGATGCCGTGAGATGACATGCCTGGCACATAGAACATTCTCAGTAATTGTAGCTATCACCAGCATCTGCATCAGCATTATTAACTTTGGGGTAAGTATTTGAGCATTCTGATATTTTAAAAAGCTAGAAATTCCAAAAATTAGCAGCACAAGTAAATACAAACCCTTATAATCCTTAAGAGTTCTTAGCAACTTTAGATAATGGCCAGTCGGTACCACCCGTGATTTTATTTTGCTTCCGTAAATTAAGAAGCTTTTACCTGTCACAGCTTTCTAATGAGTACATGTACTATCGCAGACAGCATCTCAGCTTTAAACATCCTATGAAAGTTGATCAAAGCCTTTGGAAGAAGAAATATTCCCATTTATCAGAACTCCTGCAGGTCTTCCAGTTGGTTCTACAGACACAACTCAGGCCCAGGTTTTTCCCAGGGTCTTGTCTCATTCTTCGAGTCTTTTCTATGTCAGAGTCTTCCCACTTCATCTAAAACATGAGCTCCTGGAGGGTGAGAGCCTGTCTACGCATCCCCCCGAGTCCCCTAAATCTGCCTGTAGGGTGAAGAGTCTGAGCTGGTTGTCTGGCTGGCTGGCTGGCCAGCCCACTGTCTGGCCATCCGTCTGACTGACAGTGCAGCCTGGATCCCAGTAGCTGGCAGAATTCCCATCTGTCTGCACAGCCCACACAGCCCCGGCCCTGCTGCCAACCAGGGCTTAGGCCCCTGCCATTAGAGACTCCATTTGTGCCATTAACGGGAACTTCAGCAACAGCTGCCGGCAGCAGGTGCAAAGCCAAACAGAGCCTGGCTCTGGAGAGAAATCTTTTGCTCGTTCAAGCCAGCTGTAGAGACAGTGAAGAGAGGCGGGAGGGGGACCAGTTCTTTCTGAAAGCCAGCACAGAACAGGGAAAGTTTGGTCCGGGCCATTTTCACCATTGAGTCAATCAGTCGGATGGGCCAGCTGTTTGGCCACCCAGTCACACCAGAGCCAAATGCCCCTCATCACAGGGACTGGGATGGTCCCACCTGCTCCTCTCACTTCCAAGTAGCCTTTGCTTACCTCCAAATCCAGACTGCCCTCTTTCCTGGGGACGGGAGGGGACACATGGGAGAGAAGAAAAGGGACCACCATTTACAGCCTCCACCCACGGACTAGCAGAATGCCCATCACCTGGAGCTTTCAGAAACGCAGACTCTCCGTCTCCACCCCAGACCTCCGGAGTCGGAATCTGCGGTTTAATGATTCCTCCAGGGATTTATGTGCACATCCAAGTCTGAGAAGCGCTGGTTTGGAGACTCAGGCCTTCATTTAATCATTCAATAATTTTTATTGAGCATCCCCTGTATGCCTGGCACTGTTGTAGGCTCCAGGGGTACTTCAGTGACAAAAGAGAGAAAATATCCCGGTTCCTGTGGACATTACTTTCTAGTGGAGAGAAACAGACAATAAGTAAGATAAATACACAAAACAGACAGTGTGCTTGTGGGTGATAACTTCCAAGAAGAAAAACTAAGTGTGGAAGAGGAATAGAGGATGGGGGTGGGGGGGCGTTGTAAAGAGGAAGCCTCCCTGAGAGGTGGCCTTAGAGTGAGGACCCTGGAGGAGATGATCCTGAGGGGAGGGACCGAGGGAGTGGGCCCAACAGTCCCAGTTTGCCCAGGACCGAGGGAATTCCTAGGCATGGGACTTTCAGTTTTAAGACAGTCCCTGGCAAACAGGGACAGGTGGTCACCCCAGAAGAAGGGTGAGGGTAGTAGATGAGCTCAGAAGAGGGGGACACCATCCTAGAGCCTCACTGCTCACAGTGGGGTCCCCAGCCCAGTGGCATCACACCACGAGGGTGGGGGGTCAGAAATGCAGAATCTCAGGCCCCACCCCAGACCTCCTGCATTTTCATAAGATCCCCAGGGGATCTGGGTGCATATAAGCTCCTTCTAGACCTTTGTAAGGACTTCGGCATTTACTCTGAGTGAGATGGGAGACCATCACGAATGACATGATCTCACATTTAACAGGCTGCTGGGTTGAAAACAGACTGAGAGGGGAGAGGGACCAATTAGGAGAGGCCTGCAATAATCCAGGTGAGCAAGGATGTGGCTGCTGGCCCCAGGCTGGTGATGATAGAGGCTGCGCAAGCAGTCAGGTTCTAGATGTATTTTTAAAGGGGAGTGAGGGGGTAGAAACCAAGTCCCTGAGGAGCTAAGTACATGAGACACTTTCTACGACATGCTTTCTCTTAACCTCACCTCCCTCGTATTTCTTGTGGTAATTTCCTTCCTTCCACCAACATTTTTGGGGGGCCTGGTTTATGGAAGTCCCTGTGCTGGAGGAATGAGACCCTGTCCATGTGATGTGTTCTCTGATGAAGAAAACCCCAGGGGCTCTGGGAGTCCAAAGGAAGAACCACTCAGTCTGGGTGGGGGTGGAGTTCAGGGAACCTTTCCCCCAAAGGACTTGTCCTCACAGCAAAGCTATAGCTCAAGGCGCCCGAGGTGAAGGATGTTGCAGAAGCAGCTCCTGCAGGCACCCAAGGATGGGAGAGAGGGGAGCATTCCCGGATGCGGGACACTGGGGTCGCTCTGCACCTAGGTTCAGTCCTGCCACTTCCCTGCTCAGAGCCCCCCAAGGCTCCCCATTGCCCATAGGAACAAGTCTAATCTCTGTAGCCTCAAGTTCAATGCCATCTTCATTCAAGCTCAAAAATATTTCCAATTTTATTTCCCAGCTCTCCCCTCCAAATTTAACTCTCCTCTGCGACCCCACCTGGACACATCCACTCCTGGTTCCCCACCAGAACCAGCCCTAGAACTGGGCAAGGGGGCCCCTGCTCTGGACCCAGCCCTTTATGTGGCCCCTCTTCTGGCCACACCCTTCTCCTTGGAGCAAGTAGTCTATGGGGCCATGAGGAAGTGCCCACCCGGAGCCTGCATCCCCTCCTCCATGCCACACTCCAGGATCCGGAACCACGGAACGCACTGCTCACACAGCCCCAGCCCCCCAGCAGGGCCCACATAGGCCTCTTCCCCAGGCCAGTCCCCCTGAAGGTGAACAGGGTCAGATGCACACCCCAGGCCAGCTATTTACAAGGGCGGTGTTCAGAGTTTGGATGTGTGTGCTGTGGTGTCCACTCGGTGTGGATGGAGTCAGGGGTGGGAAGAGAAGGGATGGGCTATAGGCTCTCCCTGCTTCATCTCATTCTGGCGCAAAATTCCAAGGATTCTGAAAATTCTGAATAGGAACCTGCCTTCAGGTCATTATGAAGATACATGCATCCCAATAAGCAGAGAAACCTATTTTCTTTAACAGATTGTTAGTGTGAGTTATGACTTTTTAATCCTTAGACATATGGTCTGTGGCCTCTGTTTGGGCTCTGGCCCCGGGCCCCCAAATGTTCTGGCCAGGCCTGCGCCATAGCTTTAACCCTGCAGTTCCCCTTGGACTGCTCCTCCCCTCTTCCACTTCTTCTATTTGAACCCAAAATGCATTCAAGGCCCATGTGGCAATTATTTGTCATTTTTGCCTGCCATCAATCCTATCCCCTTTCAGCTGGTGCCTGAAGCCTTCTTTTCTAGAAGAAACCCATTCTCTGTGGTTTGGATGAGGCTGAGTTCCTAGGGGCTAGTCTGCTGAAGCTATCAAAAAAGACTGTCTCCTTATGATGGAAAGAGAAGCCAGCAGGGAGAGAAGAAAGAATAACCAGGGGGTGGAACAGGAGGGAGACAGCCCAAGAAACCCTTAGTCAGCTCCTGGATCCATCCATACCTGATCCTAGCCTACCCTTGGGCTTCACAATTGCCTAAGCCAATAAATGCTCCTTTTGTGATTAAACTGGTTGGAGCTGGATTTCTGTTGCTGGCAACTGAAAGAGCTTTACTAATAATTCTAATTCATAGAGCTGTAGGTGTCAGAGCCTGCAGGGGTCTTAGAAACCATCTGATCAACTCCAACTATTCCACATGTGATGAATCTGGCACTCAGAACAGTGAAATGGTTTGTCCCAAGTCACCCATTAAATCAGGGCCCGAGCTGATACTGGAATGCAGATGTCCTTGCTCCTAAGCCATGATCCCACATTCCTCTCCCCGTCACCCTCCTCAGCCTGCCCAGCCCAGAGCTGCAGCCCCGCTTCCCCTCAGTGTGAGATCCGTTCCCACGCATCTCTGGTTCTTTCCTGCATTATCACTGTATTATTCCTGTATTATCACTTCATTGGTCCCAGTGGGTGTCACATCCAAATTCGAACAGCAAACCCCTTGAGGAGGAATGCCAGCCTTCCCTCATTCTGAAGCCCCCCGGGACGCCTCTGAAGCACAGCTCCTGGCACGTGGTGGGAGCTGAATGCGCCCTTGCTGGTTTACCAGTCAGGGACCTCGATGCCTGATTGGCTAAATCCAGCCTCCTTTTCCATCCAGTGTGCCATCTCTGAGTTAATGTTTCTCACAGGCAAGACTTTTTTATCCAACGAGCTATTTCCCAGGCCATTAGGAGGAACTACAACCAGAGGTAGGAATGCTATGTTGCTTTTTATCGCCATTTCCTTTTGTTTCAATTTTCTGCGAGCGGAGTTGGTTTTTTTCCTCTCTCTCTCTCTCCTTTAACAGCCCAAGTTGCTAAATTGCACATCGCCAGCAACTCCTGTGAGTTTAGTCCTTAAGTGTTACATTTCTGTAACAGATACTCCATAAGCAGCACTTATCTTCAGGAGGGGGCTGGTGAGGCACGCTAAAATTACATTTCCATTTCTGTTCCTATGTTTTTAAGCTGTTATTTTAGCATTTCTGACTAGTTCACAGTTGACACCTACTGATGGAAAATTAAATGAAACTTGGCCAAGAAGGAGCCTTCTCTCTCCTCCCCGGGCTGAACGGGCTCCTTTTTATAACGAGACGCAGCTGTGGAGGGGTAGAAAGACTCCTACATTTGGAAATGCAAGATCCCGCCACACAGTCCGGGCTCTGCTGCTAACTAGCTCTTGGACCTGGGGTAAATCACCTAAGCCCTCAGCACCTCGTTTGTCTTATCTGTAAAATGGGAATCATACCTGCAGAACCCGAGGTTATTGTAAGGTTTTATATTATGTAAAAATATCTGGCCATACCGTGACAACATGAATACTATACTGTGAAAATTCTTAGCCCATAGTAGGTGTTCAATAAATGTTAGTGGTTTCTAGGTCTTAGTCTTTTTTTTTTCTTAGCCATTTGATATCCCTTGGATTGGTTTATGCTCCAAACTGGTTAACTAAGTGATTAAATATTGGAATTACGGCATTTCTTTCCGTCCTGATTAAGTTAGCAGACTGTGCCCCAGATATAGGCCCTGGGGTCAGTCTCAATTAAAACCCGTCGGCAGTGCCCTATTGTTCTGGGGATCAAGTCCAAACTCTGTAACTCCATGTGCAGCCTGAGGGAGATCTCGCCTTCCCCTTCCTCTTCTGCCACATCGCCACCTGGAATCTTTGGTCATGTACTTCCATCTGCCCGGGAGACCCTTTTCCTTGCTAACTCCCCTCCAAACTGCCCGAGTTCCAGTACATCCCGTCTTTGGGCTCCCGCCGTGCCTTGTGCCTCCCCCTTAGAACCTTCACCAGTGGTCTTGTGGCACCAGACTGTGAGCGCCTGCGACGTGGCACAGGTGGTCCTCTCCATCTTTTATCCTTGGTGTCAGCAAAATGCTTGGCATACAGTAGGAGCTCAGAAAATATTTCTTAAAAGTATAAGAGGATTAATACATGAAAAATAAATAAGAGGAAGTTACCATAGGTAAAGACAAAAATTCTCCTTCAATTAAGATATAAATTCAATGCAATTCCAACTCATATTCTAATGGGATTTTTTAATGAAACCTAAATAACTAATTCTAAAGTTTTTCTGCAGAGTAAATTCGTAAGAATAAACAAGATAAGCTTGAAAATCTGCTCTGCAAAATATCTAAATATGTTATAAAGCTTTATCAGTTAAAATAGTTGATTCTGGTAGAAGAATAGGCAAATGGATCGATGGATCAGACTAAAGAGTCCAGATAGAGACCCGTGTGTATAAGAGAATTGGGGATGTGATAAACGTGGCATTTTGTATCAGCAGGGAAAGATGGGCCATTTTAAAAAATGGAAAGTCAACAACCAGCTGTTAATATGAGAAAAAGCAAAAGTTAGATCTCTTCTGGTATCCACCAGGATGGGCCCTGCTGTGCGTGTAATAAACTGCCCCCCAATCTCAGTGACTTAACACAGTGAAGGAGGATTTCTGGCTGAGGACACATGTCCATTGCAGGGTGGTGGGGAGACTCTGCTCTCTGAAATCACACAGGAGCCCGCTGTTGGGGCAGCCACCATCTCAAATGTTGCCATGAGTCCGGACAGACTACAAGGTCTTGCATTAGTAATTGAATGCTTGGTCTTGAAGTGACCCCATCGCTTCTGCTCACAACTCGGGCTAGAGCCCGTCACACGGCCCCACCCGACCACTAGGAGCACAGGAAAGACAATCCTACACTATGCCATGAAGTGAAGAGAACCAAAAGGGCATTGTGGTGAAGGGCACAATGACTACACCCTACCTTCACCAGTTCATGCCCCATCCCCAAAAAAAGTATGTTTAATTATTTTTTTAAAAAGCGGAAGAAAATATAGGGAAAATTTTTTTATAATCGTAGAGAGGAAGATGCCTGAAAAGACTACAGATTTAATTCCATAAAAATTTTTACATGGCAAATAATCTATAAATGAAGATAAAAGACAAGTAACAGACCATAGAAAATATTTGTATCATCATACATAACTGACAAAGTGTTAATATCCATCATATACAAAGAGTTCTTGAAAATCAATAAGAATCAATATGTAAAATAATGGACACATGCTAGACATTCTTGTTTAGAGGACTTTGACAAATAGATATGCTTATATACTGTTATTAGAAGTGTAAACTGATTTTTCTTTATTCTTTTTTGAGAGTAATTTGAAAGTACCTACCAGCATGTTAAATGCACATACATTTAATGCAGTAATTCTCTAAGTCCTCCTACAAAATACTATCTGTAAAGGTATACACACAATGTTATCATTCAAAATATGATTTGCAAGTGTATATGTACCAAGTTGGTCATTACAGAATTGTTGGTAAAAATATATATATTGTTTTTAGACAAATATTGTACATGCATGCCATGGAATACTACGCTGTTGTTAAAAATTGTGAGGTAGTGTTATAAGTACAGACATGAAGAGATGTTCATGATACTTTTGTTGCGTGAGGTGTCTGGTGCTCATCAATCACTCCTCCTGCCGTCTGATTTGAACTTATTTATAACGAATCCTAAGAACCAAGTAGGATCAGAATATCCCAGTTTATTGACAATTAAGTAGGATGAAAGGACTCAGTGGAGTGTCTAACCTCATCCCATGAACCCAGACCCGACTTTTCACAAATTAGAAATCAATTTCAGTTTTAAAAGTCCCAATTATTACAATACTAATTCTTCTGGAATCTTTAAGCATGGAAAGAAACGGGCTCCAGGGGCCACTCAGCCTTGGTAGGAAATGGTATAACTAATTATCCGGCCCAGGGTCACCCAACAAGCGCGTGGCAGAGCAGGGACTGAAAGTCAGATCTGACGATAGGACCCACGCTTTCCCCTGCCAAGCCTTTCCTCACTGCTCTGGATCGTATCCCTGTGTTAAGCCAGATCACCCGGGAGCTGCATTCCTGGCATCAAGCCTTTGATGTCCTCCCTCCAAACCAGTCTCTGCCCTAACACTATGGTCTGACCTTCACCAGTATTACCTCTGCTGCTTCTCTCAAGACTGAAGCCAGAGGTCCCTCCTGCTGTTCTACAGGCCCCTTAGGAAATCTGGCCATGTTCCTGGAGCTGTCCCTATTGCCCCTTCCCTATAGGGGGCGAGAAGGCTGTGACCCTGCCCCATGCTCCCTCCCATCCCCACTTGTCTCCCCTCTGAGAAGCTCAGAATCATATTTTGCCTTCAACAGCAAATGTGCCCTCAGTCAGAGCTGTGGGATGTGATTTTCCACTCCCGACCACCTCACCACATTTTTGTCTTTCTTCTGCACGGTGAGCCTCAATCCCATGGTGCCTTGTGTTTCGTG
This sequence comes from Diceros bicornis minor, assembly GCF_020826845.1. NCBI lineage: Eukaryota > Metazoa > Chordata > Mammalia > Perissodactyla > Rhinocerotidae > Diceros > Diceros bicornis. Next base: position 63,323,168 of record NC_080744.1, on the reverse strand, counting down.
GTCCTTCCATGTGGCATGGGCAGCCTGGGCTGGAAGTCCAGCTCCATGAGACCTGGGAAAGGTCAGTTCTTTTTGCCTTGGTTTCCCTGTCTGTACCATGGGAGTAGAAGTCACATATCTCTCTCGTGGGTTCATCCTGAGGATTAAATGGGATAATGCCTATACTGCACCTGTACACAGAAAGCCCTCCATAGAGGTTAAAATCGTCATTTTATTCCAAAATGGCTTAATATAGCAATTCCACGTGGCTCAACCTAATAGGTTTTTTAACAAAAGTGTGTAGGCTGTACATAAATATGACACACTTTCTCACCCATCAGTCATGGCTAGACATGTGGACGGGTTCCTACTTGGTAACTTTGGAGGCTGGCACTCTTGCAGTGGTCTGAAGGTGGTAGGGAGGGGCAACCAGGGGGCAGCTGAGAACCTAGGGATAGGAGAGAGGAGACTCTGGAGGGAGACTGGAAAGGGGCAAAGGAAAACTTTCTGGGCTCAGATATTGCCCAAACACACCCCACACCCTGGGCCTCCCTCTGCTCAAGTTGTTCCCCAAAGCCTACCCAAATCCCACCCAGTCTTCACAAGGCGGCTTGCCTGGCCACATTCGGCCTTGCCCACTCCACTGATGTCTGTCCCCCTCCCACACCCCCACAGCAGGGCTTTGCAAGGAGCCTGGGGCTCAGGCCCCTGACAAACATGCCAGCCTCCCCCTCGCCCTCACAGCTAGGGCAGGGGCCCCTTGTCTTACTGCCTCTGTGGCCCCATGAGGCTTAGCATGGTGCCTGGGACAGAGCAAGGATTTAGAAAATGTTTGCTGAAATGAACATCACTAAGCTCACAGTTTTCCTTGGGGTCCAGTCCTAGCATCCCACCAAGAAGTGGGATATTAATCTTATAAAGCTGTTCTGCTTGAGAGGAAGAAAGGGAGGGAGGAGAGAGGATAAAAGAACCCCTGTAGGACAGAACCATAGGCAGCTCAGAAATTTCTACCCGGAAGGGCTAAGGGGCTGTAGGGAAGGGGGTTGCTTAGAACTTGCCTTAAGCCACAGTGACGGACAAGCTGGCTGCTGTAACTCAGATGGCGTGTTTATTCGGAGTGGCTTGCAAGGCAGCTGAGAGAAACGGAGTGGGTGCAGCGGGAGCCACCAATCCTTCCCCAGGCCCCCAGGCTCACCAGCCCGAGATGCATCCCTTCCCTGCTAAATGTAAAGGCAACCCTTTCCCTGGCAGGGACCCGCGCTTTATTTCAGATAACGTGCATCAGCCTGTGATGGCAAATTGGGCTTCATCTTGGCCCCATCCGCGCCGAGTGACCTTGGCAAACCCACTTAACCCCCAGGCTTCAATTTCCCCAGCTGTAAATTGAGCTCAACCTCTGTGCCCCGCTTCTCCGCATCTTGAGCAAAGCCCAAGAATCCCACAGCCCATCTCCTTGCAGACGTCAGCACAAAAGGGAGAGATTTAGAACTGGAGCCCTGGTCTAAGGTATCAGGGACCCAGGACTGCGCTCTGTCCCCGTGAGCCACGCAGGCTTCAGCTGGGGATTACAGAGCCGCTCTGGAGGCCACCGCTGGTGGCACTGCCTGCCCGAGAGGCCCCACTCTTGTCAGAATATTAACACCCTGGATGCATTTGTGTGTTACTCGTGATTGCGACCACGGTTCCAAAAGGATTATGCAGCATACATATTTATGAGGCAAGCCCAGACAAAGACTACCACATTTTAAAAGATGCAATTATCTCTAAAAAGTTCAGCTTTATTTTCATGCTAATGAATACAATATTTTTAAGCAAACCTAATTGGTTTGCCTGGGCTCCCATAAAAGCTCTCAACTCATTAGAGCTCTGAGGTCCCCTTCAAAAAGGGGCTTTAGAGGGAGCTGGGGGGCTGAGGAGGGGGCTGGCGGTCAGGCAGAACATTTTCAGAACTTTTCAGTCCATGCGTGCTGCTGTTCCCCAGCCCCCTCCCTTTCCCAAGCCCTCTGGCTGGGTGACTGGTGAGGCCTTTCAGGAGGGGCCCCCCAGGGAGTCTGGGCGCTGGGAATGTGGGAGCATCAGGGGAAACTGAGGGCCAACAGGGAGTCTCTCTGCAGGGGAAGCTAGGCCATTGTCCCCACCCCACCCCACCCCGCCACCCCCACAACACTCACACACCATTGTTGCCAAACCTCTGGCTCCCTGGTGGATGCTGGAATTCCACCCAGAGACAGGATCTTCTACCAAGCCATCAGCCCAGACTTCGGGCTCAGAGCAGAGGGGAGGGGCTCCTCGGACCCAAGCCCCCATCCCAGATACCCCTGTACTTTGGCATCACTGGCTTTGGGATTTCACCTTCTACTTTTTTTGTGTGTGAGGAGATCAGCCCTGTGCTAACATCTGCCAATCCTCCTCTTTTTCTGCTGAGGAAGACTGGCCCTGGGCTAACATCCGTGCCCATCTTCCTCCACTTTATATGGGACGCCACCACAGCATGGCTTGCCAAGCGGTGCGTTGGTGTGCGCCCGGGATCCGAACCAGCAAACCCTGGGCTGCCACATTGGAGCACATGCACTTAACCACTTGCGCCACCGGGCCGGCCCCTCGCCTTCTACTTTTGAGACACTTTCACCTCTATTTTCTCATTACACGTTCTTGTGAAGTACATATCATTTTCACCATTTTACAAATGAGGAAACCAAGGCCCGAAGCCGCAGAGTGAGTTTGTGCCAGCCTGCAGGCCCCAGATGTTCTCCGTGAAGCCAGATACAGGGCTTTCTGTGAGAAGGGGCTGTCCTCTTTCCTGCCTGAGTCCGAGTCCTGCTTCCCTCCTTGTCTCAGCCACCTCTCTACAGTTTGAGCTGGGTCTTTTCTTTATATGCCTAGGTCCTCCCGATTCTCAGCCCCAGGGAACTGTGTACAGCTGTGCGGGCTGTGCACTGTGCAATGCCAGGGAATGCTGTAGTCTATGCACTGTGGACTGTGTGCAATGTAGACTATGGATGGCGCCCCCTGCAGTTGTGCAGCACTATGCCCTACTTAGCATCCTTACCTTCCACTGGCTTCCTGCAGGGCCATTTGGAGATCTTGGGTCTATAATTTGCACAGGAAAGATTTGTGGATACAATCTGAGCTTTTCTGCTTGAAAAACTTCCCTCAACCACCTCCTCAGGGCTGAAATCCGGGCGCCTGGTAAAAACAGAGTGTTGTTCAGGAAATGACCGGCAGGCTCAGAGAAGGGTGAGGAGGGGTTGGAGCAGAGCAAAAACAATGGAAAATGTGGGCTGGGATAAGTTCCAGCCTAGAAGTGAAGAGTTGAGGGAACCGGACCTGGCACTGCCACCAAGTGGCTTCCTGCCTCCATCTCCCCAGCGGCAAATGAGAAGGTGGGACCTGCAGATCTCTGAGGGCCCATCGGGTACAGGCATCTTTTGATTCTGCTGCAGATTTTCCCAGAGAACGGAAGGAACAATGACATAAAACTAGAGTCCAATTGAAAAAGCAGGAGGGTCCTGTGAATTAACCGTGTGGGGTGTGACTCCATATCCCCAGCCCCACTCGTGGTGGGGGATGCACTCTCAGGGTCGGGCTCAGGGGACCCAGGGAGAAGGCTTGGGGGCCAGCAGAGCAAGTGGGAGAAGCATATAGGGAGGAGGGTATTGACCGAACCTTAAAACCTAAGCCAGCTAACCAGAGAGGAGCGGGAAGGGTGTTCCAGAAAGGGCTGTGTGGTCCCAGCAACCAGCCGGACCCAGAAGTGACGGTGTGCTGAGTGGCCAGGCCAGGAAAGCAGGCCAGCCGCTAAGGAAGGGGAGAGGGCAGAAGGGAGGCCTCACCGGGCGCCTTTGGTTTATGTAGTGCCATGGTCATAATCTCCTGCGAGCCTCGCAGCCACCTGAGAAGAAACGACAGCGTTTCCCATTTTATAGGGGCGTAAACGGAAGGCTAAGCAGCTCAAGTTGCCTGTCTGAGAACAGCCAGTGCAGGCCGGGCCCAGAGCAGGACCTAAGACCTCAGTCTCCTGACACCCAATTTGGTTATCATTTTCCCTCAGTGACCATGAGGCCAGATCTGCAGGGCCCTGAATGATAAGATGAAGATTTGGGATAGCAGCTCACGGGCAATAGGGAATCTTCGAAAGCCTCTGAGCGGAGAAATGACCTGGAAAGCCAAAGTTTGGGAATGAGCATGACAGGCTGGAAGGGTGGCAAGAGAAACAGGGGAGGGCCACTGGGGAGGGCTATTGTCTCAGGTTTAGTGGAAGGTAATCTAGGCCCTCTGATTCTCCCGTGGAGAAGCTGAGTGACATGCCCTTCACTGGGCCTGCACGAGGTCCCCGGGGACGTGACCCAAAGGGCTTTGGGAACTGAACTCCTGCCTCGGGGATGTCAGTGCAGGGACCCGACCTCAGCTCAGAGCCAAACTCGCACACCCTCGTCTTTATGCTGCCTAATTGGCTTAGATTTATCAAAGTAATTTTTAAGGGGGAATTTTATATGAAGGTAATTACACTCAGCTGAACTAATTTTATTAAACAATGCTGCCTTAATGACAAACAAATTTGTTATTAATTTGTAACCAAGCAGCTATTTCATTCAATTTGCAGCATCAGTAATGAGCCCTGTGGCCAGAACAGCCCAGAAGCACCTCTTTCTGAGGAAGACAGCCCAGCTGGGAGGCCAGAACCCAGGACCTGGCCCAGCTCTGCCGTGTGTGTGACTTCGCCTGGCCCTTTGCTCTCTGGGCTGTGTTGCAAAATAATGGCTTGGAGAAGTGCCCAGAGGGGGTGCTCACTCAGCACCTGCAGGGACTGCAGGTCTGGAGGGACTTTCAGTACAGAGTGCCTCAGTTTCCTCATCTGGAAAGTGGGGGAATAGTAGTGCCTGTCTCATAGGTAACTATGAGGACTGTTAGCACATGCAAAGTGCTTCGGGACATAGGAAGCATTATATAACACTTCTAGCACTAGGCCTGTGGGCTGGGGATGGCGGGGAGCCCACAGCCATGGATCCCTGACCTCCCACACCTTCTGGGAGGGTGAGACCTCACTACTGCCAGTGGAAAGAGGCCAGGGAACGAAATTCTAGCCCTAGCTGTGCCCTCGGGTGACCTTGGACTACGTCGGCTTCCTTAGCTCTCTGATGCAGGTTGACCACACTGCCCTGCCTGGTCTCCAGGCCCTCCTACAGGACAGACAGAATCCTCGGGTGGCTCTCAAACGTGCAGAATGGGTCGGGATAACCTGGAGAGCTTATAGGAAAATGCTGATTCCTGGGCCCTGCCCCAAGAGACTTGATACTGCAGATATCTCCCCAAATCTGTACCCTTCCAGAACCCTCTTGAGAACCCCTGCACTTCTGACATCCCTTGCAGGTCTGCAGGGCACTCCACACCTGCTGCCTTTGTTGTCTTGCTGGCCTGTGTTCAGCTGAAGAAAGAGCAGCTCCTCGAAGCTGACTAATTTGCACAGTGAATGGTGAATGGGGGGCAATCTCCATCACCAGATCCATCAGTCCCTCGTCCTTAGGAATGCATCAGGGCAGGGAGAGGGCGTGCCAGTCTGTGCAGCTTTCAGTGTTCACGGGGCCATGCTGACATGACGCCTCTGGGTCCACCTGCCCTAGAGACCTGCTGTCTTAGCTGCTCAGAAACATGATCTACTTGAAAGTCAGCCTTTCAACAAGTAGCTACTAACATGCCATCCATGTGCTGTCGCATAGATAGTCGCCTACCCAGAGTCCCAAGAACCCCTAGGCCCATCACCCTGCCTGACCTTCTGCAGTTAGGGAGAGGAATATTGTGTCTCCAGAAGGCCTCTGTTAAATCCCAACTTATAAATGTACATGTGTCATTTAGCCCCTTAACAAGGTCTGGGTTTTGTCCAGAAAATTTTTCCTGAGGTTCATTCCCCAAAGCTGCACAGACCTGCAGAGGAAGCCCTGCACAGCACCCTTTACCCACCCGGCAAAGGAGCGTGAACTCTGGTCAAGAGCGTAGGCTGAGGTAGAAAGAGCAACAGAGACTCTCACAGGACCCACTGCTTTGGGAACAAGAGGCAAGCCCTGAGGAATGAGGCGCATTTCACCTCAGCTGGGCCCACTGTCACCGTCATCCAGAAGGTTAACAGGGAGCACTGGCCAGCCCTCCAATAGGCCCGTCAGGGATGACTGGGAACTTCCCTCCACACTCTGCTCAGGCCGACATCCACCGCTTTCCTCAGCCTGTTCCTCTAAAATGCCCTCTCTCCCTCCTCTCTCTCCACCCCAACATCTAAATTCTACCAGTACTTTTGCCTAACTCAATTCCCACCTCCTCCTAGAAGCCTTCCTGTACTTCTCTGCATTTCCCTGCCTCCCTTCTAGTTGGGTGGAGGCCATGTGACCTCTGCTGGCCAATGAAATGTGATGGGAAGTATCCTGGATCTCCTCCAGGCTGAGGCAGTAAGGAGCTTCCTTCTCTGGTTACAAGTAACCGAATCCCTGACTAACCGTGAATTCAGGGCTCTTATTATCTCATGTAACAAGAAGTATCAAAATATGCAACCTCTTGTCATCTCAGGGTTCCAAGATAGCTGTATGATGGTGTATTCATCATCTATGGCTGTGTAACAAATGACGCCAAAATTTAGTGCCTTAAAACAACAATAAATGGTTATGATCTCACGTAGTTCCTGTAGATTAGGACCTCTGGAGCAGCTTGGCTGGGGAGTTCTGGCTTGAGGTCTCTCGTGAGGTGGCAGTCAAGATGCTGGCCAGGGCGTAGCCATCCGAAGGCGTGGCTGGAGCTGGAGAATGAATGAGCTCCAGGGTAGCTCACTCACACTGCTGGCAAGTGGGTGCTGGCAGTTGGGAGGAGGCCTCCGTTCCTCCCCACATGGGTCTCCCCACAGGCTGCTCGAGTGTCCTCGTGACATGGCAGCTGGCTTCCCCCGGGATGAGCAATCCGTGAGAGCAAAGCTAAAGCATCAATGTGTTTTTTGACCTGTCTTTGAAAGACACACACCTTCACTTCTGTCACATTCTCTGCATTAGAAACGAGTCACTAAATCTGGCCCACAGTCAAGGGGAGGAGAATTTGGCTTCACCTTCGGAAAGGAGGAAAGTCAAAGACTTGATGAACATATTTTAAAAACCACCACAAATAGTGTCCAGACTGGAAGAGAGGAAAGGAAGCAAAAGGCTTCCTCTCCACTCCACTCTGTCATCAGAGAAGAGCTTTTCCCAAGGGCCCTGGCAGTCTTTCCCTTATGCACACTTGGCCAGAACCGAGGCACGTGCCTCCAGACCCATCACTGGCAGAGGGAAACAGAATTCCTTGACTAGTTTAGACCACTCACGAATCTTCCTCTGCGGCCAGGCAACATTTCCATCCTAACAAATTGGGTTTCTAGTAGCAAGGAAGTAGAGGAGAATCGCTGTTGAGTAAGCAAGCGAGAGTGTCTACCATGTTGTTCTAGTAAATGGGAAAAGTTGGACGCTGAGATGGTGGATATTCCACAAATAGGAAACCTGGTCACTTCATTAGCTGCTTTCCACAGCATCAACCTAGAATGAATCAGTTGCAGATCTGCCCTGAGAAAGGTATTTACTTACTTTGGTCTGAGTTTTGTCCCTTGAGGTGGCATGGTTTCAGACTCAGAGGACCTGGCATGGAGTCCCTGCTCTACCACATCTGCTACACAACCCTCGACCACAGGGCTGCCTGTGCAACCTGAGCAAGTTCACTTACCCTCTCTGAGCCTCAGTTTCCAGCTCTGTACAAAGGGAATGAGAACACCCGCTTCACAGGGTTCCAAGGACTAATTGAACACGCTTTGTAATCTATCAAGCGTTAGGCCCATGTGCATTCTGATCACTGCCATTTGCTCTGGGTTTTGGGTGAGAGGTCAGATACCACCAGAGGATTTTTGTCCCCTCTTTCTTCCCATCTCTAATTTTCAACACCTGGTGCTCAGCCAAAAAGAGGAGAACTGGGCACAGAGGCCAAATCCCCAGCATAGAAACAGTGGTGCCATTGTAAATGCCTCCAGCAATGGCACCCCACCCAGCTGAGGAAGCCTCGTTCCCAACCCCGCTTAATAACGCACAGCCTGATTTAATATGAGCAGCTGATCTCATTGCTTCCATAGCAAGTTTAATTTGCTGGGAAAGCGAGTTGCTGAAGTTCTAATAATGCAGAGCCGCAAATAATACCAAAGAGAGTTTGCATTATGATAACTTTCCAATTAAAATGGATTAATGGAGGAGAAACGGCAGCAGTAGTGTCTAGACAACATATTACTAAATCCTTGGAGAGGGAGATGGAAAGGAGTCGGGGGAACGGGGAGAAACAAAATAAACAGGGGAACTTCCTGAGTTGGAGGCGCTCTTGTGTGGTGTGACAGGAGGTACCAGGCTTGGGCTCCTCACCGCTGGTGCCCCATCTGCTACAGTGCCTAGAATTTCCATCATTTAGGAGACTCAGTCTTAGGACCCAAGGGCCTTTGGTCTCTGGACATCCTTTATTAAAATGCAAATAGCACCTTTAGTTTCCTCCCTGGCCTGTCACTGGGATTAACCTGCAGCTACCTGAGAGCATTGGGGACAACAGAGCAAAGGCCCTGGCTGAGAGTCAGGAGACCAGCAGAGACCAGACGTGGGCACCTGTAGTGGACATGTCTGGGCTTCACTGCAGGACCTGAAACAATTCCTCCACATCCATACTAGTGACCCTGACCCCTGACCACTGCTGAGTGATCCACGCGGGTCCATTCAGATCCTCTCTCCCTGGAACCTGAATTTTAGACCTGAGAGGAGCAAGGCCTGAGTGGAGCCGGAGCGGGGGCTCCTTCATGCAGGCGCTTCCGGGAGAAAGGGCCACAGGCGGCTACAGCAGCTCTTGAGCAGCCCAAGCCTGCCCTTTGGGGCCAAGCCAGTCAAGTCTCTCCCACTCAGTGAGATGCCCCAGGATCCGTGTTTCTCTCCTTCACTTAAGCTAACTGGTCATTTTCTGTTGCCCACAAACAAAAGAAATTTACTAATATATCACTTCTCATCTGTGGGACCCAGGGAAGGCCACTTGACCTCACTGAGCCTCTGTTTCTCTTCTGTAAGATGGGCATGCACACATACCTACCTTGCAAAGTTGCTTACCTCCTGCATTGGTTAAAATGACGTGTTAGGGTTGGATCTCCATTTAGGTCCCTCTGAGGTCTGAGGCTGGGAGATTTTGTAAGTGGGTCCTTGAGGGATTGGCAAAGAGGTTGGCTGGACACAGGGGCTGGGATACCAGGATGCCCAAGGACCCCAGTTTCACCAGCATCACTACCTTGCAGGGCATAATAATGAGCATCTCAACACCAGAATTGAGGCTCCTTCCAGAAATCCCTAATGTTCCCCTATGCCTGGGAAGGAAGGCTCTGATTCCTTGCAAAGTTTGTGAGCCCCTGAGCCAGGCCCTCCTGGGTGAAGTGCTGGCCGTGTGCTGCCCCCTGCAGGCCTCCATTTCTCATCAACCAGCAGAGGAAAAGCTCACGTGCTCCAACACAGTCCCACGCGTAGTATTTAGCTTGCACAGTCATCCCCCGTTTTATCTCATTCTCCCATCTCCCTCACTGTCTACAGATGATATGAATTTACCACTGAAAACAAATAATTCTGGGGAAAAGGAAAAATATGAGGCAAGAAACTACTAGGGAAAAAAGACCACCACTTACTTCATATTCAATAGACCCTCCACTTCATCCCACTTACACACACCCACATACACACACACAGAGTCAGAACTGGGTCCAGGGCAGCATTATATTCCCGTTATCTCACTATCATCAGAGTTTTTCAGGACAGGTAACACCAATCCCCGTTTTACAGATGATGAAACAGAGGCTCAGAGCAGTTAACTTGCCCAAGGGCAAGCAGTTCATAACTAGAAGGTATGTTTGAGTCCAAAGACTTCCCTCGTCACCAATGGTTTTCAACTCTTTTTTAAAGTAGAAACTGTGTTCTCAAATGAAATCTCATGCCCAGTGTGTAAAAGAAATGATGACAGCAGAGCTCGCTGGTTGAACTGGTTGGTGGTTGTATGGAGAGGCGGGGGGGAGGGGGGGGGGGTCGGGGGGGGAGCGGCGGGGGAGCTTGTCCAGCCAGCCCTGCCGGCCCAGCCTGTCTCCCGGCCTTCCCCTCCCCTGGAGCAGTCCTTCAGGCACAGATGCTGGAACCCCATTCAATTTAGGGTGAGAACTGCCGCTTCCGTCCCAGGCAGGTTTTGTTGGAGGCTCTTGATCAAACCAACGATGTTTTACAATTAACCCAAAAGAAAGAGCTCCAGCTTTGGGGATGTAGCTTGACATTCTGGTCCTGCCACTTATTAGCTGTGCACATTTCTCAGCTAATCTGATCTCCCCAGGGTACTCTAGTCCAGCGCCATCCAACATAATGTGAGCCACACATGTAATTTTAAATTTTCTAGTAGCCACATTAAACAAAAGGCAAAAAGGTGATATCAATATTAGTAATATTTTTATTTAACCCAGTATATTCGAAACATTATTATGTCAATGTGTAATGAATATAAAAAATTTTTAATGAGCTATTTCACACTCTTTTTCATACTGTCTTCAAAATTTGATGCGTATTTTATGCTTTCAGCACATCTCAATTCAGACACTAAATTTACATTGGGCGTACTTGATCTGTATTTAGAGTTCATAAAATTTATAGTTAAAGAAATAAAGTCAAGGGCCGGTGCAGTGGTGTAGCAGTTAAGTTCACGCACTCCGCTTTGGTGGCCTGGGGTTTGCAGGTTCGGATCCTGGGCACGGACTGAAGCACCGCTTGTCAAGCCATGCTGTGGTGGCGTCTCATATAAAGTAGAGGAAGATGGGCACAGATGTTAGCTCAGGGCCAATCTTCCTCACAAAAAAAAAAAAAAAGAAAGAAAGAAGTAAATTCACATAGCCAGGTTGTTCCAAACATTTTTAAAGTTTTTCAATAATTGGATTGACTGTTAGTTTTTAAACAGAAATTAAAATTAAAGAAAATTCCTTCGAGTGGCAAGAAACAGAGACCCTGTCAAAATATCTTCCCATAATGGTCTGCGGGAGGGAAGGCTCCAGAAAGCTGTCATGGGGACACGGCATAGGAATTAAAGTCCAGCCGAAGCTCAGAGGCCCCTGGAGAGCTTCGGGGCAGGGCCCGGAGGCCCAGCTGAGCCTGTGCGTCTGATGCGGCGGAGCCGACAGCCCCTCAGAGGCCTTAGATCCCTTCTGCAGGAGTCTCTAGGGCTTCCCTTCACATCGCTCAGCTTCCCCGGCAAGTACTGCTGGCATAGTCAACTGGCATGTCCGCAGTACCTGAGGAATTTTGTAGAAAAGGCTCCACTTTTGGAGAATGGGCTCTTCTCCTACTTGGGTTTTTTTTTTCCCTCTCCTTTTCAGTTTTTTTAAATTGTGGTAAAATACCCATAAGATACAATTTACCATTTTAATCATTTTCAAGTGTACCGTTCTGTGACATGAAGTATATTCACATTGTTGTGCTGTGGTCACCATCATCCATCTCCAGAACTTTTTCATCTTCCCAACTGAAACTCTGTATCCATTAAACACTTATCTCCCTTTCCCCTCCCCCTAGCCCCTGGCAACCACCATTCTACTTCCTGTTTCTATGAATTTGACTACTCTAGGTACCTCAGATGGAATCATACAGTATTTGTCCTTTTAGGACCAGCTTATTTCACTTAGCGTAACATCTTCAAGGTTCATCCACGTTGTAGCAGCTGTCAGAATTTCCTTCCTTTCAAAGGCTGAATGATATTCCAGTGTATGTATTTACTACAATTTGTTTATCTATTCATCCATCAATGGACACTTGGGTTGCTTCCACCTTTTGGCTGTTGTGAATAGTGCTCCTATAAACACGGGTGTGCGAATATCTGTTTGAGACCTTGCTTTCACATCTTTGGAGTATATACCCAGAGTGAAATTGCGGGATCGTATGATAATTCTATGTTTAATTCTTTGAGGAATTGCCATATCGTTTTCCACAGTGGCTGCACCACTTTACGCTCCCATCAGCAATGCATGAGGGTTCCAATTTCCCCTGCATCCTTGCCAATGCTTGTTATTTTCTGTTTTTTTTTTTTTTTAATATAATAGCCATCCTAAAGGTTAGGTAGTGGTATCTCACTGTAGTTTTGATTTGCATTTCCCTAATGATCGGTGGTGAGTATCTTTTCATGCATTTATTAGCCATTCGCATATCTTCTTTGAAAGAAGAAAGGAGCTGTTCAAGTCCTCTGCCCATCTCTTAATTGAGTTGTTTTGTTGTTGTTGCTGAGTTGTTGGAGTTCTTTATATATTCTGAACATCAATCCTTATCAAATATACGATTTGCAAATATTTTCTCTCGTTCCATGGGTTGCCTTTTCACTTTATTGATAGTGTCCTTTGATGCACAAAAATTTTTAATTTTGATAAGTCCGCTTTATCTATTTTTTCTTTTATTGCCTATGCTTTTGGTGTCATAGCCAAGAAATCTTTGCCAAATCCATTGTCTTGAAGCTTTCCTCTTATGTTCTCTGCTAAGAGTTTTATAGTTTTAGATTTTATGTTTAGGTCTTTAATCTATTTTGATTTAATTTTTGTACATGGTGTAAGGTAAAGGTTCAACTTCATTCTTTTGCATGTGGATATCCAGCTTTCCCAATACCATGTGTTGAAAAGACTGTACTTTCCTCATTGAATGGTCTGGGCACTGTTGTCAAAAATCATTTGTCCATATATGCAAGAGTTTATTTCTGGGCTCTCTATTCTATTCCGTTGGTCTATATGTCCGTCTTTATGCCAGTACCATGCTGTTTTGATTACCATGCTCTGTAGTAAGTTTTGAAATCAGGAAGTGTGAGACATCCAACTTCGTTGTTTTTCAAGATTGTTTTGGCTATTTAGGGTTCCTTGAGATTCCATATGAATTTTAGGATGGATTTTTCTATTTCTGCAAAAAAATCATTGGGATTTTGATAGGGATTGCACTGAATCTATGGATCACTTTGAGTAGTATTGCCATCTTAATAATATAAAGTCTTCCAATCCATGAACATGGGATGTTTTTTCATTTATTTATGTCTTTAATTTCTTTCAGCAAGGTTTCATAGTTTTCAGTGTACAAGTCTTTTACCTCTTGGTTAAGTTTATTCCTATGTATCTTATTCTTTTTGATACTGTTTTAAAGAAATTGTTTTCTCAATTTCCTTTTTAGATTTTTCATTGTTAGTAGATAGAAATGCAACTGATTTTTGTGTGTTGATTTTGTATCCTGCAACTTTACCAAATCCATTTTTCCCTGTTTGTTTCTTAAGCTGGGTGGTAGGTATATGGTTTTGCATGTCTGGAATATTTTATTAAAAGACAAGTACCCTGAGCCACAAACACACTCCCACTAAAGTAACTCCCTTCCAGCTACAATTGGAGGAGAGGGGCAGCCTTTGGGCTCTTCCTGGACTCCTTGGCCCCATAGAGAGCCCATCTCTTCTGTACCCCAGGAGACACTAGCCTCCAAGAAAGTCAGTAATGCTGCCTGAGGATGAACACCACCACCAGGGAGCTGACTGAAGATGCACAGGGGTGCCCCGAGCAGGGTCAGACCCCTGGGTGGGAGGATGGGCTCCACCACTGCTGCTTGTGGGGCTCTGGACAAGTCCCTTCCTGGGCCTTAGTTTCCTCCTCTGTAAAATATGCAGATGGACTCAATGATCTCCAGGGTTCTTTGACTGTAAAGAAAGTCAGAGGTTGGGTGGGCAAAGAGAGCGGGCTAGAGTCACCAGGCTCTGGCAGTAGTGAGGTTTTCTCATCAGCTTCCTCGCTCGCTGGAGGAAAACTCCCCACAGCTTCCTGCAACTTGTCACTGCTTTCTCCAGCCCTTGGGGTTTTAAAACAACAATAAATTACTTGTACTATGATTATTATGCTAATAACCCCTTGCTCTGCAGTTTGTAAAGTACTTTCACATTTGTTGTTCATTTTACAAATGAGGAAACCAAATCCCAGAGAAGCGGTGTTACTTCCCCCTAGCTAGGCTACTAAATAGTATACCTGATCTGGATTAAAATGAATCCCAATTCAGCTGCCCAAAATGCTGTGTGGCCACCCCTGAATAATGAGGCAATTATGGAAGAGGGGAAAGAGAGAAAGGAAAAAACTGAAGAAACTTGAATCATTATTGATTTAATATGGTTCATTTTCCACAAGGTCTAATGGAAATGGAACACCAAGAGGTGGAGTCAGAATGTGATAAAATAATGCACAAATGTTGACAATAGTCCTGATCGGGTTTGAAAAGGAAAGACCAACAGTACCCTCCACTCCCACTGCAGCCCTAAGTCCCCTCTGCCTCTCTGTGCCAAAGCGTTTAGCTGGCAAAGCGATGCCAGGCTCACTCCTTCTGTAGCGTCTATCTGTCTGATTAATTTCCCCAGCCACACCCAAATTCCATCATTTCCCTTCCATGTGGGATGCTGGAATCACAGGACAACAGGTAAGGAATGCAGACAGTAAATGTGAGTCTGCAAGATATGAGAAGAGTGGACACAGGCAGGTCAAGTGAGAGAAGCAGAGAGAGAGGGAAACAGAGAGAGACAACGACCGACAGAATTTTCTACAAGGGTGCCAAGACCATTCAATAGGGAAAGAATAGGCTCTTCTACCACAGTGCCAGGACGACTGCATATCTACATACAAACGAATGAGGTCAGACCCTTATCTCATTCCATATTCAGAAATTAACTCGAATGGATCAACAATCTAAATATAAGAGCTAAAACTTGATAAAACTACCAGAAGAAAACGTAAGGGTAAATCTTCATGACATTGGACTTGGCAATGGATTCTTAGATTTGACACTAAAAGCATAAGCAACAAAAGAAAAAACTGATAAATTGAACTTCATAAAAATGAAAATTATCAAAATGTGGAAAGACAACCTACAGAATGGGAGAAAATATTTGCAAAAGCATATGTCTGATAAGTATCCAGAATATACAAAGAACTCTTACAACACAATAACAAAAAGACAAACAACCCAATTAATAAAAGGGCAAAGGATTTGAGTAGACATTTCTCCAAAAAAGATATACAGATGGACAACAAGCACATGAGAAAGTGTTCAACATCATTGGTTATTAAGCAAATGCAAATCAAAACCACAATGAGATACCACTCCACACCCACTATGATGACTATAATCAAAAAAAATAATGAGCATATTTTTAGTTAGTGAGAATGTGGAGAAATAGGAACCCTCATAACGTCACTGGGGTGGGATGTAAAATGGTGCAGCTGCTGTGCAAAACAGTATGGCAGTTCCTCAAAAAGTTCAACATAGAATTAATATATGACCCAGCAATTCCACTCTTAGGTATATACCCCAGAGAAAGGAAAACATATGTCCAAACAGTAACTCATACATGAATGTTCATAGCAGCATTATTCACAATAGCCAAAAGTGGAAACAACCCAAATGTCCATCAGCAGATGAATTTATAAATAAACTGTGGCATATCCATACAACAGAATATTACTCAGGCATCAAAAGGAATGAAGTACTGATACACGCTACAATATGGATAAACCTCAAAATTATGCTAAGTGAAAGAAGCCACACACAAAAGGTAACATATAAAAAAAAAAAAAAAAAAAAAAAAAAGGGCCGGCCCTGTGGCTTAGCGGTTAAGTGCACGCACTCCTCTGCTGGCGGCCCGGGTTCGGATCCCGGGCATGCAGCGCACCGACGCACTGCTTCTCCGGCCATGCTGAGGCCACGTCCCACATACAGCAACTGGAGGGATGTGCAGCTATGAGGTACAACTATCTACTGGGGCTTTGGGGGGAAAAAATAAATAAATAAATTATAAAAAAAAAGGTAACATATTTTATGATTCCTTTTATGTGCAATATCCAGAATAGGCAAATCCATAGAGACAGAAAGCAGATTCGTGATCTCCAGGGGACAGGAGGAGGAAGGAATGGGGAGTGATTACTTAATGGGCATGAGGTGATGAAAAGTTTTGGAATAGAGAGAGCTGGTGGTTGCACAACATTGTGAATGCACTAAATGCCGCTGAATTGTACACATTAAAATGGTTAATTGTATGTTCTGTGAATTTCACCTCAATTTAAAAAAAGAAAGTGACATAGAGACAGCTAGGCCAAAGCAGCGACAGGGACCTGGAGAGAGGGATTGAGAGAAAAGAGATGGGGCCATCAGGAAAATCTGCGGCCCATTACAAGGAACTTATTAGTACTGTTCAGTCAGCAGGTTGCCAGCTAAACTTAATGTGGATCTATATACAAAGAAAATGCCTCATTCTACATAATGAATATTTAATCATGCATGGGTCGGGCAATTTCACAGAAGTAATTAAAAGCAGTCTTTTGTTTATTGCTCAAAAATGATAGCGACCCGCTGACCGGAGCTGCAGACACAGTGACATATTGAAAACGTTACCTACTGACATATGTTATTAAAAAGGAATTAAGGGAGGCTTTCTTCCCACCCCTTGGAAGCTAACCATACCTAAGCTGTCCTGTCTGCTCACAGGCAGAGTACAGCTCCACGGGTGGCCCCGCCCAGATGAGGCTGGAGAGCCAGGCCAGCACCCCTTGATCTACAACCTTCCCCGCAAGCCCATAAATTGAAACAGATGAGATGATTATTGAGAAGACCGCAGAGAGGAAATATGCCGCCATGTGTAATTTCTGTGGAAAGTTCTCCCCACTGTCCTGCCATATCCAGCCCGTTGCAAACTCCTGTCAATTCTACTCCTGTGACCCTTGTCACGGTGCCGTTTCCTCCTGCGTACTGTTACCGCCCTGGTTCAGCTCCCCATCACCCCTGAAGTCTTGTTCCTCCCCTTTCCAATCTACTGATGACTCTTCCCGGATCTGTGGATCAAGGCACTCTTTCCTCACGCAGCTCCCTGGCTCCCTATTGTCTGTGCTCCTCCTCACCTTGGCATTAAAGGCTCCCATCATCTGGCCCCAGCTGACCTTCTGCATCAAGGTTCTTGGTTGCCTACAACAGAAGGTGACCATGGCTAACTTAAGCCATAAAGAACCTATTAGGAGGACATTGGGGAGCTCACAGAATCGATGGGAAGGCTGGGGAGGTTGGCCAGCAAAGGGCAGAGGTAGAGTCATGTGGGCCAGGGGGCCATCCAGCCAGGTTTTCACTGCTGGCACTTCCACCACTGGCCACTCGCCACCATCCAACAGCCCTACAACCTCCATGAATAACCTCTAAATGACCCCACCTCCTCACGTCAGCCTCAGACTCCCAGTCCCAGGTGGGAGTATCCAACCAACAGAGCCTGGTCTCCTGTGGCCTCATCACGACCATCCAGGGAGAAAGGAGTCTGGCCCTCTTTGCTTCCACAGAGAGAGACAAGACCCTCAGTTCTCAGACACACTGTCTGCCCCACAGCTAAACCAACGTTTTCTTCATCCCCCATGCCTGCCCAGTGCTCTCCCATGACTCCAACTCTGCTTTTGCCTTCTCTTCCCCCGTAATGCCTCACCCTCACCTCCTCATAACCAGTTGGATCACCCTCAAATGACCCAATCAAATATCACCTCCTCTAGGAAGCCTTCCCTGATTGCCTTCACCACCCTCAATCTGGATATGATCCCATCTGCACCTCTCTGGTGGCGTTGAGAGTTCTCCACCATGTATTAGAGCTTGTCACACTCCTGGGTTGTCCTCCCCTATGAAACTATGAGTGCCTAGAAGGCAGAACTCATGGCTTCTCTTATCCCCAGGCCAAGCACAGAGATAGCCTGGTGTATGCAAAGAGGCCTGGATGGACAGAAACTGGGTTTGTGGAAGGAAGTTCTGCCCTGTGCCATGTGCCATGTCAGCCTCCTGGCCACATCAGAGGTCAACCCCAAAGAGCAATGAAACTGGCTGTCTTCCATATATGCCCTTACCCAGGATTTCTGATTTTCTTGGCTCATGAGCATCACTGGGGAACCTCCTTAAATTCAGATTCCTGGGCCCTGCCTCCAGGGATGCTGATGCATAGGAGTGGGGTCTGGAATCTGTGTTTTAACAAGAGGCCGTCTCCCATGATTTGGATGTAAATGGTCCACAAATCACATTAGAGAAACTCCACTGGATTGCCTTTACTCTTTCCACCTTTCAAGGACCACCCATGCCACCTCTGGCTGCACAAGTTTTTCTCCAGTCACTTCCACAAGAGTGGACCCAGGGCTGACTTCATAAGCATTCAACCTGTACAGACACACAGAAGCTTCCGTGTTTGTTGGAAGGTCTGCTGTCACCATCGTGAAATTCTTACAAATTTTCAAACAAGGGTCCTGCATGTTTATTTTGCACTGGACCCCACAAATTATGCAGCCAGTCCTAGGTGGACAGTATCTGATACACTCACTTACACCTCCAAGAGGGGTTTCCGTGTACTGCTGCTCCCATCGTGAAGTGAAAACTGGGAAAGGGCAATGCTTAGTCTAAGTGGCTTCAGACCCTAGTGTGCAAAGGAATTTGGGATGAGTCAACTTATGGTCACCCTGAAATCATAGCACATGGGTGACCACCCAAGACTAAGGCTGGGCCTGACCACAAGGATCTTCAAGATAGAGCAATAAATATTGTCTCCACCCACTAGAATCAAATTCATGACACCATCAGCACCTCTCCCAGCTCACTTAACAGCCTGTCCTAAATCAATGAGTTATATCACCCAAGGTTTGTGGTTAAAACAATGACAACAGCACAACAACCTATGTAGGAAGAAGATTTTACTGGATAATGAATTATTAATATACATATATTTTTTACTGAGGTATAATTTACATGCAATAAAATGTACAGATTTTGCATGTGTAGTTTGATGAATTTTGACATATATATGAACTTCTAACATATATTTACTCATGTAACCACCACCCCAATCAATATATAGAATATTTCAGTACTCCCAAAAGTTCCCTCCTGCCCCCGCCTCATCAATTCCCACCATCACTGCTGCCCCCAGCAACCATTGTTCTGATTTCTAGCACTATAGGTTATCATGTCTGTTGTTAACATTGCATAAAATAAAAGCATTCAGTATATACTTCTTTCGTGTCTGGCTTTTTTCATTCAGCAAAATTTCTGTAAGATTCATGCATGTTGTTGCATGTATCAATAGTTTGTTCCTTTTGTTTCTGGAGTGGTATTCTATTGCATGGTTGTATCACAATTTGTTAATCCATCCTCTGGTTGATGACAATTTGGGTTGTTCCCAATTTGGGCCATTATGATTAAAGCTGCTATGAATATTTCTGTACAAGTCTTTCTGTAAACAAATGTTTTCTTTTCTCTTGGGTAAATACCTAGGAGTTAAATTGCTGAGTCATGAAGTTGGTGCATGTTTAACTTTACAAAAATATGCCAAACTGTTTTCCAAAATGGTTGCACCATTATTCTCACACAGAGTATGAGAGTTTCAATTGCTCCGCATCCTCTCCAACACTAGGTGTTGTCAAGCTTTTAATAATTCTAGTGGGTTTTAATTTGCATTTCTCTGATGAGCGATGACATTGCATACTTCTTCATGTGCTTATTGGCCATTTGTATACCTTCCTTTGTGAAGTATCTGTTCAGGATCTTTACCCACTGTTTTTTAATAAGGTTGTTTGTCATTTTATTATTGAGTTATAGGTATTCCCTATATACTCCAAATATGGGTTCTTTGTCCGATATATGTGAGTAAATATTTTCTCCCCATCTGTAGCTTGCCTTTTCACTTTCTTAATCATGCCTTTTGCAGAGCAGTTTTTAATTTTGATGGAGTCCAAAGTGTCCATTTTTTTCTTTTATGGTTAACACTTTTTTTGTCCTAAGTAGTCTTCATTTATACAAAAGTTGTGAAGATTTTTTCCCATATTTTCTTCTAGAAGCTTTATAGTTTTAGTTTTTACATTCAGGTCTATGATCCACTTTAAAATAATTTTTGTTTATGACATGAGGTAAGGGGTCAATGTTTATTTCTTCTCCTACAGACGTCCAATTGTCCCATCATCATTTGTTGAAAAAACTATCATTGACCTATTGAATTACCTTGGTGCCTCTAAAAATCGATCAACTATAGAAGTAGGGTCTATTTCTGGACTCTTTTTTCTGTGTGATGGATCTATTTGTTGATCTTTACACCAATGTTACACTGTTTCGATTCCTGTAACTTTGCTTAGTGATGACCTCTGAGCCCAGCTCTCTCAGACACCCTTTGCTCATCTCTCCTTCTCTCCAGCACACCATTCTCCTGCCACGTGGGAACGTGCCGGGGCTGAGGGTCAGGGGATCTGGGCTCCAGTCCTCCTCTGCCTCCACGTTACTGCAGTCGTCACTTTTGCTTCCTGAGCCTCAGTTTCTCCATCCATAAAATGGAGAGAAGTTGAACAAGATCCCTTCCAGCAAAAAGACTTGATTTTTAAGTTGACTTCCATGCTCCTGGGAGGAAAAAAAGGATGTGCAAACTGTAGAGGGAAGCTCTCCGGAAAATGCTTCCCTGAACTTCTAAAGCCCAAAATCAGAGCCAAACGCAGAAGGGAAAAGCAGTAACCTGACCCCAGCCTGGGAAAATAACTTTTTTTTTCTGGCTTAGTCCTTCTCATGTTCACTTTTGAAGAAAAACCACTTCATGTAAGTCCAGCCCTGCATACAATGTCTGGGAGGCCAAGAGCACGAGCTCTTCCTCACCGTGCCTCCGTCTGCCGAGTCATTCTATCCCAGCCCCAGGCTTCTCCCGCTTCCCCCACCTCCCTCGGTGACATGTGGCATCGTGGTCAAGCCCCCGAGTCAGGCTGCCTGTGTTCAAGTCTCAGCTCTGCTGCCTGACAGGTGAGCGGGCTTGGCCCAGAAGCTTTACCTCTCTGGGCTTCAGTTTCCTCAGCTGCACAGAGACAAGAGCACTGCTTCATGGGCTGTTGTGAGAGTCACTGAGACGATGCACGTCAAATGTCAGCATAATGCCAGGTGTATAGTCAGTGCTCCAAAAATGTTAGTCACTGTGGTGATTGATACTCCTTTCAGAAGGTAGAGCCTCATTCCTCTGCCCACCTTAGTGACTCATTTCTAACCAATGGAATGTAAAGTGATGGTGTGTGACCTCTGACACCAGGTCATGAAAGACACTGCCACTTCTACGTTGTTCTTTCTTGGATCAGTTGCTCTGGGGAAGCCAGCCGCCATGTCATGAGGACACTTGAGCAGCCTGTGGAGACCCACGTGGGGAGGGACTTAGGCCTCTTCCCAAGTAGCACCAACTTGCAGCCGTGTGAATGATCCATCTTGGAAGAGGATGCTCCGGTCTTGTCAAGCCTGCAGAGACTCAGCCCTGGCCGACATCTTACTACAACCTCATGAGACCCTGAGCCAGAGCCCCCCAGCTGAGCCACTCCTCAATTCCTGACCTGCAGAAACTGTGAGATAATAGATGATCACTGGTATTTAAAACCACTAAGTTTGCAGGTAATTTTTATGCAGAAACACATAAACAATTCAGCCACCATTAGTCCTAGTAGTAGTAAATGAATACTACCTCCTATCTTTTACATATCTTTTTATTATCTTTTATCATCTTCCACAGCCTCCAAAAAACCATTCAACTCAAGAGGCATTTATCAAGGAAAGCAAAGTTCGTACCATCTACCAGCTGTTCCCCAATATCCGATTCTTCCTGTTTCTGAAGTAACAGAACCCAAGGTTTAGCGACCATCTGGATTAGAGGCTAGATTCCCCAGCCTCCCTTACAGCTAGCTAGATGTGGCCATACGGTATAAGTAGTATGTGTAGCTTCCCAAATGTGTCCTTACCAGGACTTTGAAGGCGTAACTCTCTCCTCCTTTCTAGAGGTGATGGCTGGAGCCGCTGGACAAATTAAAAACTGATCTTGGGAATTGATGCCATGAATGCGGAACAACAGACTAGAAGGAGCCTGAGTCCCTGACACCATGGAGGACCGGCCCTGAGCCGTGTACCTGCATCTTCTACATGAGACAGAAATAAAGTTCCTTCTTTTGTAAGCCACTGATATTCTGGGTTCTGTCACTCACAGGAAAGCCTAATTATAAGTCAGATGGGAAAGGATGAGAAAGAAACTAAGGCTTATTAAGGATGTGTGTACTAAGCTATGTCACATTCACGATTTCATCTCAAGTCCTATTACCACCCCAGGAGGCAGATATGATTATTCCCAAATAAATGAGTAAACTAAAGCTCAGAGAAGTTGAGCAAGTTATTCATAGTCACACATCTAATAGGAAATAGAGCCGGAATTCGAAACCAGAACTGACCAGATCCAAACCCAAACTCATTCCATGAGCCCCTCTTATGCATTCAAAACCCTAGGCTAAGTCTTTTTTCATCTGCTCCGGCCAGGCTGATCTCCTCCACCCCACTTAGCACTTCAACTGTACTGTCAGTTGTTCTGTTCCCTCTTTCCTCAAGGACCCAGAATATCAGCTTCTTGAGGCCAGGACCCATCTCAGGAGGCTTCGTTCCCCAAGCTGTGGCCACTAAGCATTTAATGAAGACTTGCTGAATAGACTTAAAAACCTGTGCTCAAGACCCATAACGATGAGAAGAAGGCTGGGACTGGGGCTGGCCTATAACGTGAGTGCCCTGGGCACCCTCACAAGCTTCCATCTCACCGGCCCTTACTCTTTCATTTTTTTAATACGTATCCTATTACATTGAGAAACACAAAGAGAAACACACAGTTGCCTTTTATCGACCATCATAAACAAGCACAGATTCCAAACTTCATTTCAGCCCGAGATCTTTATGGTGATACTGCCTGCTGACCAATTAAATCTAAGAAGATTAATTAAGAAGAGCGGAGGGGGTCAGGCAGGGGTGAAAAGCCAGGAGTCTGAGGACAGAGCTCCTTGAAAGGAGGTAGAAAGGAGGCTCTCTGCCTGGCCTTCCGAGTTTCAGGTATACAGAGAAAAGCTGGAATGCTGCTCGGGCTCAAAGTAGAGGCTGGAAACGAAATGTCTCAGCCAGAGGCCAAGATCAGCGTGATAACCAAGGGCATCAGTCTGGCATTCCGGAGACTTCTAGATCACCAGAAGTGGTGGCCGGGGGTCGTACAGGAAAAAGCAGGATCTGTGACTGATTTAACCATCCAAAGTTCAGGCTAGGACTAACAGACTCCAGATCTCTCCATTCACTTGAACTACAGTGGCTGGGATAGGACTTCTCTGTGACTCAGTTTCCTCAAGTGTAAAGTCATCACTGAACATAAAAGATCAGAAATAAGAGTATTTTTTTTTTTTTTTGTGAGGGAGATCAGCCCTGAGCTAACATCCGTGCTAATCCTCCTCTTTTTGCTGAGGAAGACTGGCTCTGAGCTAACATCTATTGCCAATCCTCCTCCTTTTTTTTCCTTCCCCAAAGCCCCAGTAGATAGTTGTGTGTCATAGTTGCACGTCCTTCTAGTTGCTGTATGTGGGACGCGGCCTCAGCATGGCCAGAGAAGCGGTGCGTCGGTGCGCACCCGGGATCCGAACCCCGGCTGCCAGTAGCAGAGCACGCGCACTTAACCGCTAAGCCACCGGGCCGGCCCAGAAATAAGAGTATTTTAAAAAGGTTGTGTTTGCTGTTAACTGGGTGCTCCACCATGTAACTAGCCCTGGTTAAATTACTTCACATCTCCACGCCTTAGTTTCTTTCCCTGTAAAATGGGGATAATAATAGCAGGTCACTGGGGTATTTCAAGGATCAAAGGAAATTATGGGCATAAAAGCAGCTTCATTCCCTGAGCTTTTAGCCTTGTTCTCAAGGCTCTCACCATAAATGCCCTTTTTCTAAAGGAAATTTCAGGGGCCTGTGTCCTTTATAACCAAAGAGGCTAAATAGTATAGAACCACAGAGCACTGTACAAATCCAATAGTTTGTAAACTCCTGCCAGGAAAGTGGATCTTCCATGTAGTTGTGTAACAACTAACACCAAGGCTGGGAGGCCAGGCCGACCATTTCAGGAGCTAGTTGAGTGGCATGAGCACTCTTCAAGGAGTTTGCGACCTCACAGAAGCTCGAGTCCTGGGCACTGGGGAGGCCCTTGCTGCACAGCGCCATGTTCCAAGCATGGGTCCAGCTGCCCTTCACAACCTGCCGTCTGGGCCCTGTGCTTCTTAGGAGATGGTGACACCCCACAGCACCAGGCATTCCTGGGTGACGCCAAGTTTTGCACACTGGAGGGTGATGCTTTCTATGTTCCTTCCCTTCCCCTTCAGATGATATTCAACATCTCCCTGGCGTTTGGGCCCAGCAACACATTGGCAGTGTGTATGCACTTATGATGGACAATGTGTGGTCATCCACGACCTGCCTCATCCAACCCTCACAAACACCCTGCCCACAGAGAGGAGGGATAATGAAGCTGATTATTCAGAGGTTGAAATTAGGGCCCAGGGAAGGTAAGTGGCTTGTCCAAAGCCAAACAGCTGGAAATCAATAGAGTTGTCTCTCTCTTTCGCATGCATCCACACGTACACATGTAGCTTTGTTCCATCACCCCATTGCGTCCTCTGAGAAAATTCTACAGTAAGCCCAAGATCTTCTCCTGGATGGAAACAGAAATCTCCGTGCTCCTGATTTAAGAAGCATTCAGAAGATTTGGTCCTAAATGGGTTTTTCTTGAGGGAAGGGGGCTGGGACCCAGGCATTAGACTGGGGTTCAAATCTCAGCATCTCCATCAAGCTGTGGGGAGAAGAGCCATGGGCTGCTGTGACAATCAATTAAAACAACTTGATAACGGCATACAGCAAGTGCCCAACAGATGTCATTCCCCTCCTCTACTCCCATTCCATGCTGCAACCATCTGCCTCTGATCTGTCCCAATCCCGCTAATCCCCAGGACCCAGAGCAAGGGCACTTCCTGCAGGAGGCCTTCCTTCCCTGACCATCCCAGGCCGCCTGGATCCTTTCCTCTCCAGAGTTTCTATTGCATCCCTGTCTGCAACACACGGTTTAGGTGTCCTTTATTTTCCAGTTGTGTTTTGGAAATTATGAACTATAAGGGCCCATGAGGATGGGGATGACATCTTTTCTTAGATATCCCCTCAGTCGATGGCACAGGGCTAGGCACAAGGTAGGTGCTTAATAAATACATGATTCAGTCTTGTCCCTATGGCATTTGTTGAGTTTCCTGAAGTGTATCACCATTGATCTGATATTGAATCAAATTAAACCTAGAAGAGCTTAATAGCAACCATAACCTGAAGATTTTTTTTGTGCACATCTTCTAGCCTGTGGCAGAGAATGCCAGCTGTCAATCAAAATCCCTTTCTTTTCCACCAGAGTATTAGCACTGTAGCCCAGCATATGACTACCTAGCTATGGACCACATTACCCAGACTCCTTTGCACTTAGGTATGGCCATGTGCCCAAGTTCTTGCCAATGGAATGTGATAGAAGACTCTAAGCCCAGGGCTCTTTCTGCACCGCCCCAAGGGTGCCCATTTTTTAATTCCTTTGATCTCTTTATATAACCTATCTTAGGGAGAACTCCTATTAAAACCCCAAGTGAGCCATCCCTTAAAATAGGAAGCCATATACATAAAGCAAGTCACTTTGCCTCTGGGCCTCAGTTTCTCCATCTGTAAATGACTCCCTTCCAGCTCTCACACCGAATGAGTCTACATTGGACTCGATCCTCTTCAGCTCCCTGCTCACCTTCCCCTCTCACCTGCCCCCACTGGCTGCCAGGCGGCTGAGCTAACATTTTGTCTGGGAAACAGCTGTCCCTGGCTTCCCTTCCAATACATCAGGTCCCAATTCTTTCTGACTCTCCAAGACCTGCATGCCTCCCCTCATAATGTTTGAATTACAGTTCTGTTCTGTTGATTTCCTGGGGAAAGATGATTTTCTCAGATATTCTGCCACAGACCTGCCTCCCCCTAGAATAGAAAACCCCACAGCCCCGTCGCAGGCAGGCTCCCTCTCCATCGCCTGCAGCCTTCCCCACGGAGCCCTGCTGGCCTGCTTTGGGCTGAGGGCGGCGCAGCCCGGGAGCAAGGAGGAGCTGTCCTTACAGAGGCGCCCCTGGCAAAGTGCAGGGTGCTCGCATCAGGACACCCAGCCTGGAGGTGTGGCCCATAGACAGCAGTGCGGCCACACCAGTTAAAGTACTGAGACCCTTCCATGAATAGCCACTGCCTCTAGGCCTCCTCCAAATCCCCCGGGGCCAGCCATCCCGCTGTGTCCCATACCTGGGAAAGGGGGTCTGCACAGGGCAGCAACATTGTCCACATTATTATTTTGGATTTTGTGAGGTTTATGGTGTTTGTCAGCTTTTTAAATCTTTTATTTTATTTTAATTTATTATCTTATTCTAAGTAAGCATTCCCTCTTCTTTTGTATGAGATGGTCAGTCAGGAGTGGCCACGAGAGGAGACAGAGAGAAGGCTCAGGAAAACAAAGGCTATTGTCCTCACAGGTCCTAGAGATGAGAGGTACATGGGGGAGCACCAGGGCCATCAGGAGGCAGAAGACAGGAGCAAGGGAGAACTGACACCAGGGCCTTTAGGGGGCTTTCTGTGCAAAAGGCATGGCAGGCCAGGTGAACGGCTTAGGGCTGGCTAGTTGGAATAATTCCTGTAGGCTAGGGGCCGTCCCTAGTTGCCTGGTACCTGGCGTTGGGATGATTAAGGCAGAGGAATATTGACTCCTGGGGTGTAGGAGCCAGACACAGGAGGTAAGACTCTGCATTTGTTAGTTTGCATATCAAAAGTGTGCTCTCTAAGAACTGGCTAGCCCCAGGAGGGCCAGTCTCTCCCCAGCCAGAAAGGTTTTCTAAAATGTCAGAATATCATAATATACAGAAAATAGATAGATATAGATATAGGTAGAACTTTATACCTAATTTTGCTTTCATAACTACGTATTCTTTTTCTTACACAGGGCCCCCAAGTTGCACGTGCCTCAAGCCCTACAGAACCTGAGTGCCTCCCCACCTTGGTCAGTACTGGCCACAGGAGTGTGGATAATGGAGCGGTTCATACACCCTGGGAGCAAAACACCCACCCACACTCCCTCCATCCGCTCAGTGAACCCTGCTTGTTATGGGTTATGGGTTGAATTGAGTCCCACAAAAAGATATGATGAAGTCTTTTATCCCCAGGACCTCAGAATGTGACTTTACTTGGAAATAGGGTCTTTACACATGCCAGTAGTTGAGATGAGGTCATACTGGAGTACGGTGACCCTTAATCCGATATGACTGGTGTCCTTACAAGAAAAGGAGAAGGGACACAGACACACAAGAGGAGAAGATAGCTGTGTGAGGACAGAGGCAGAGATGGAAGCGCTGTAGCTGCCAGCAGAGGAAGGCCGAGGATAGCTAGCAAACACCAGGACTGAGAGAAAGGCACGGAACAGATTCTCGCCTCGAGATTCAGAGAAAGCATGGCCCTGCCAGCACCTTAAATTTAGACTTCTGGCCTCCAGAACTATAAGAGAATAAATTTCTGTTGTTTAAGCCATTCCAGTTTGTGGTACTTTGTTACAGAAACCCTGGGAAACTAAGACACTCCTACAGGAAGCCACTTCCTAGATGATGTTAGCTGAGACCTTGTCTCCCCAGCTCCTGGAGAAATGGTGCCAGCACAGATGACAAAACAGGCAGATCAAAAGAGAGGTGACAGGCAGAACTAGGGCAGTGGGTTGGGGAGGTAACAAGGGGCTGGACAAACTCTGTAGGCCCCCAGCTCAGAGCACCAGATGCTAAGCATCAGCCGCAGGTTTGATTGCAGCAGGAAAGTCGGGCCCTAAAAACAGCCCCTTGTGCTCAGGGAGGCAACGAGTTCACCCTCCTGACCAGGCTCCAAGGGGCCTCTGGGCCAAGCCCCGAGATCAAGCCACTCCCCGTGGGAACTGGAGCAGCCTTTGTCCTCAGAGGTTGAATCATCTAAGCATGGGGAGCAGAGTGACCCAGGCACCTGGAGTCCAGGGAGAAGCCCTCTGCCCCGCTCATTCAGAGCCCAGAGCCCAGGGAACCTTTGCATGGAGCAGCAGGGCCATCAAGGCAGCACCAGCCAGGGGCACCATATGGCTAACCTTTCTGCTCCCAGCTCTCCCGGCAGCCGGGCTGAACATAATTGAGGTCTGTGAACAAAGAAAGACGCCAGCTACGTGAGACGGGAAGGGACTGTAACGTGTGACACCAGAGTGCTCAGGGCAGCGAAGGGTTATCACTCCTCACCCAGGGCCTGCCTGGTTGTCCTCACGATGAAAATGAAAGAGATCAACTCAATTATCTCAAAGGCCTTTTCCACCTCAATTTTCTCTAACTACGGGTACCCCACACCCTGCCAGGGGCCTTGCACTCTCCTGCTCCCTCCTGGTTTCCCAGCCCTTCATCTATGTGCTGCAGATCTCCATCCCCAAACCCGTCATTAAATCCTGCCGTGCCCCTGCCCCATCCCAGGTTCTGCTCGGCCACAGAAATTCTGCACCAGCTGGAAATCCAGTAAACTAATCAGGTCATGGAAGGGGGGTACAGTAACCCCCTCTATAAGGTTTTACAATTAAAAAGGAGGCAGACTACCTAGAACAGCCGCCACGGCTGCTTTTGTTCACCACTGAATCGCTAGCACCAACCACAGATCTGACACGTTGCAGGTGCTCAAAAAATATTAGTTGAATGAATGAATGAATGGCAATGGTAGTCAATGCAACAGAATGCACGAGGCTAGGATGGGGAGGAGCAGAGTACTTCGTGGGACCCTTCAACTCAAACTTTTAAACACAGAATCTGCTCTGTCCCCAAACCTTGAGATGAGTACCGAGCCTGTTAACGCTCCAGCCTTGCTCCCTCGCATCCTAAGAGGCCCCATTGCCTCCGAGACAGGAGGATGCAGACCTAGCGCCCAAAATCAACCCCAAACAAGTGGTGAGACTTGCACGGCTGCACGCATTGCGTATTTTCTCCACTGTCTGGGGCTAAATATGAAACAATGAAAATGAAAGGGGGTGGGAAAGGAGACTTGTTGAAAGGAGAAATCAAAGAGGAACCAGCCATCAGCTTATGTTTAGCAGTAAGGAGGATAATCACAAAGGAAATTAAAAGCGAGTTTCCTTGAAGGACAAAGAGGGAGGAGAAAATCTGTAATTGGTTCCCTCTGCTCTGCAGTCACAGCACCTGCCCTCCATCTGCACCCAGAGGAGAAGTGGCCAGAGGTTGGGGGACTGAGCTACCCAAACTCTTCCAGGCAGCCTTGAAATGCAAACACACATACACGAGTGCACGCACACACGCAGGGTCCATGCATGTGCAATTTAAAACGCACAAAGCTTCAATACTTAGAGGCCAACCCTACGGCCCATTCTCCCATCCTTCATCTTGTATAAACCTTCAATCACCTGGAAGGAGAATTTGTAGGCCAGGTGTGGTGACTCTCCAGTATGCCGTGTTCAGCTGTGAAGGGTGGAGCAAATAATTTGTTACTGACAACAAGACGTCCAAGTCTGTGAGTGGTTTATTTAATTGTATAAATTGGAAAGGATTCAAGGTTATACCCGTAGTGTCATCACTCTTAATCCCACGTATGCCCTTCTGCTTTCTTGTAGGACAGGCAGGGGTGGGGCGGGCAGCCTGGACACGGAGCTGTGCCTTACTCACAGGGGTGAGCAGCCCTGCTTGATGGTCTTAGCCGTGGGTGTGCAGCAGAAAAATGTCGATAGTCTCTGGTCTAGAATGTGGACCCCAGCAGGCAGAGAGAGCTTGAAGACACAACTCTGAGATGGGATTTGGCCCATCAGCAACATTTATTGAGTACCTGGGGCCTCATACTGGTGGAATCAGATGGTGCAAATGTGAGCAAGTCAGAGTCAGAGGGAGACAGAGAAGGAGGGAGAGGCCGCCTGGGTTCCCGTCGGCTCCAGGCCTTTGTGAAGCCATCCTACCCCTGTGTTCTGTGACTCACCCCTCTGCTCCCCCAATCAACACACTTCCTGCTTAAGCCAGTTTGAGTAGAATCCTGTTACTTGCAAATGAAAGGCTTCGGGCGAGGCCCATTCCTGGGCTTAGCAGCTGCGGGGCATGGATGCGAGGGCTGGGGATCACGCAGAGGCCCTGAGGAGGTAGGGAGAACTCATGCGGCCTGCTGGGCGGCGCAGCGGCTTTCCAGCTGTGCTCCTTGGAGCTGGAAGCGCTCTGGAGAGGACCCCAGGGGCCAACCTATTTTCTGTTCCAGCTAAAGTTTGGTTTGAAGGAAAGTTCTCATGGCTTTACTTCTTTACTTTTCCTTCTTTCAGCACAAGGCATCGGCAGGAAGTGGAGACTGGATGGTTTCTAACTGTTCCCACTCACTCATTCTACTTTAATAAACAGAAATTCCAACTGCTTATTATTTTAAGCTGAGTCACCCAAGGAGGGGCTTAAGCTACGGTTCAGTAGGAGGGCGGCCGTGCTGCACACGGCCAGGTGCTACTGTCCAGTGCCGCAGTCTGTGGAGGGTGCCATCGCTAGGCCCTTGCTGATGGGCAGCGGGAGAGAATTAGGTGACTTTGCAAGTGAAATCTCAGGTGCAACAGAAGACTGCATCATCAGCCTCGGACACAGAGACCGAGGCAGAGCAAACGCTCCTCGCTGAGATGAAAGCCCTGGCCGTGGAGATCCCTGCTGGGTGCCACGGGGCCCCGACATTCCTGTAGAGTGGACACAATGGGCAGTGCAGAGTTGGAGGGCTTTCCATCCAAGAAGGAACTTTCAGAGACCCGCTAATCCAGTACCCATTTCACGGAACAGGAGACTGGAGGCCCCGGGCGGGAAGGATTTGTCTGTGGCCACACAGGGAGTAACTTGTCATCTGACCCCTCCGTTCAGATAATGTCCCCTGAAAAGCCAGCTGGGTCCTTCCCTAGGTCACTGAGCCAAGTGTCCAAAGACTCAAGTCCCTTCTTCCAAAGGGTTGCAAGGCATTTTCAGCCCCTTCTCCCCTTCCCCCAGCTTCAGGAAGCTGTGGCCTGATGCCGGAGCCTGGTCTAGGACTTGACACCCAGTCTGTCCCATCCAGGGCATCGTGGGACAGTAGAAAGAGCACTAGAGTTGGTGTCCAAAAGCTGTCTTTGACTTGACTCCTCTGTGTGGCCTCAAGGACACCACTTAACCTCTGGTTCTCAGTCTCCTAATCTGTACAGTGGGATAATACAATCTGTCCCGCTGCTTCTCAGGCTATAAGGATTAAACAGAATGGAGCCTGGGACCAGGACGGCCACACAGGTGTCAGGAGTGGGCGATTATTCCCACTACCACACAGAGCCTTCAGCCTGGCTGCCTGGTGAGGCCTTCCTGGTCCCACACTGATCTCTTACAGAATTCCCCTGAAACAATGGCATTGCTGCAGTGCCCGGCACAGACCCTATACACCAACACTCAGAACACCCCATCTTGTTTTGATGGGAAAGGGGGCATCAGGAGCCGTCATAACTGAGGCTTCCACACTGCCAGGGACCCACATCGCTGGCACCTCCAGGCTGTTATCAAGATTTCAAAAAGTCTGATGGAAGATGTTTCCCCAGGTAAATTCAAGGGCCAATTTTCTTTGCTTTGGACTAGAATGGTCTTTCAATATGCAGTAGTAACACCCATTATCTCGTGTTAGCCTGAAGGTCTGCTTGGTAATACAGACATTTCTGATTAATGTAAATGTGCACCCTAATTAACTGTTAGGTGATAAATGAGGTTTTTTTGACAGGAAGATCTTTTTCCAAAAGATAGAATCCCCAGCAATTCCACTTTGAGGTATTTCTACTAAGAAATAATTCCGAATACATGCAGTGATTTATGGACAAGGCTATCTATTGATGCACTGTGGACAAACATTTTTTAAAAGTCCAACAATTAGTTCAAGTTTTGGTGCATTCAAATGATGGGATTGTGTGCAGTCACTAAAAATCACCTTGTAGAAGAATATTTAATTACATTGAGGAATATTATTTGCATATTGTTGAGCAGAGGATAAAAGCTTACAAAACAGTCCATACAGTAGGATTCCAATTTTGTACACTAAAAAGAAAGATTATACAAACCGATGTTTAAAACAGTTACTCCTGAGAGTGAGATTGAAAGTGACTCTTATTTATTGTTTTCTGTACTTTTCAAGTCTTCTACAAATAATATGTGTGATTTTTATAATTGAGGGGAAAAGGCAATAAATGTCGTTTTGGGAATCTCTGCAAGAATAAAGTCTCTAAAAGGGTCTTGAAAGTTGAGAGTCTGAAGAGACCGCAAGAGCAAGCCCTCCTCCTTGCCTTTTAACATGACAATTGGGTTACAAAGCTCTCATACCTCCATTTGTCAAAATGTCAAGTTGATACGCTAAGTGTTGGTGAGGATGTGGATTCATGGTGCCTCTTGCACATTGCAGTGGGAGTGTAAGTTGGTACGACTGCTTTGTAAAACCCTTTGACTTTATCTCCTGAAGTTGAACATTCACATACCTAAAACTCAACTGCAAACACATGTTCATCGGTAGACATACAAGAACGATCATAGCATCATTCACAATAGCAACACCCTGGAAACTCTAATTGTTCATCAACAGGAGAATGAATAAACAACCTGTGATGTGTTCCCACAACATACAGCAGTCAAATCAAATTAATTGGCGTTTTAGTTGGAAGAGATGAAAAAAGTTCTGGAGATGGATGGTAAGGGTTGCAAAACACTATGAATGTACTTAAATGCCACTGACATGTACACATAAAAATGGTTAAAATGGTAAATTTTACATTACATATATTTTACCACAATAAAAAACAAATTACAGTGAATTTGATAATATGGATGTAACTTAGTCATGATAATATTAAGTAAAGAAAAAAAGAAAGTTCCGAAGATGACATAGAGCATGATGTCATCTTTATAAAGTTAAAACAACTAAAAATAAAAATGCTTTTTGAGAAAACATATAAATATAATAAGAGTACATAATAAGGAAAGAAGAGAATGATGAACAAAGGTTCAGCATGGCAGTCACTTAGACTGGGGAAGAGTCACCTGCCGGCTTGATGTGGGCTATGATCAAGGTCCTGCCTTGGTTGGGCAGTGCAGTCACAGGTGCTTATTACATTAAAAGGAAAAAAATGGGAGGGCGGAAGAAAGAAAGGAAGAGAGGGGGGGAAGAGGGAGGAGGGAGGAGGATGGAGGGAAGAAAGGAGGAGAGAAGGGGGTCATGCAAGTGCCAAAGATTAGAGTATGTCATGAAGCAAGGATTTTGATTAATCCAATTCCAGTCACCTGGGGTCCTTTAAAAAATATGCTAAACTGAACAATATATTGTTTAGCAATACATAGACAAGTGAAAACCATTTGTAAAAAGTAAACAAATGATTAACACAACATTTAGGATAGTGGTTGCTCTGGGGTGAGGAGGTGGATGTCTGGGGCTTTCCAGATCCTGGCACTCAATTTCTTAAACTCAGTCGTGGATACACAATTGTTCATTTTATTATTATTCCTGAAGCATACACATACTTTATATACACTCTTTTGTACGTATGATTTATTTCGCAATTAAAAAGTAAGAAGAAAGGGGGCATAAATTAATTAAATAGAACACGAAGAAGCAATAGAGAGAATTTTTAGTGTTCTCTAAAAACACAAATAATCAAAGCTCTGGCAAGATTGATCAAAAAAGAAATAGAGAAGGCACATATTCAAAATGAAAAAAAGGCTATAACTATAGACACAGTAGGGATTTTAAAACTCTTAAGAGAATACTACAGCCAATTCTATGCCAATAAATTTTAAAATAGACAAAATAAGTAATGCTCTAGAAAAATGAGTAACAGGATATTAAAATGGGACTTTCTCCATCTCAGTTTCAGCTGAGGCTCCAGAGATGGAGAACAAGACACAGTTGCCAAATGCTTCCCCATTCCTAAACAAGATGCCAGACCACCTTGCCTCCGCAGGGTAAGCTAAGGTTTTGTGAAACCAGTTCTGCCCGCACTGGCCTTCACCCAGGCCCAGCTGCTAAAAGCGTACAAATTAAAGAGGCCTGGAAGAAAGGAGGATGGCTTTGGAGATGGGTGTGTAGGCAGGTGCTTCCCTTCACCTCAAACCAAGGGGTTGAGGAGGACCCTAGGATTGGGGGTCATAAAGGCTTACATACACCTGGACAACCTAAAGGCAAGTCACAGTGAGCTGCCTACAGCAGAGTGGAGAGTAAGGAGAAAGGGCTGGCTTAGGGGGCAGCACTCCACTAACAGTGAGTGAGGAAGCTTGTGTTTACCAAAGGACCAGAGGGAAGGAGATAAGGAGGAAAGCAGTCTGCCCTTTGGGGGACAGGACTAATCAGAGCTGGTCTGATGGGGAAGACCAGATGGCCAGCTGGTCAAGATGTCACCATGCCATAGGCATTGCAGCTGGAGGTCCCAATGGTCCCAATGAAGTGGATGGCACTCAGAGAAATCCACAAAATGCCAAAAGAAAGAGCCGGCTTTAGACTTCTGCAAGCCTAGCACCATGCCCCTCATAAATGCAGTGTCTTCTAAGACTGTGCCCTTTCCCTTACAACCCCCACCCCAGATAGCCCTACAGATTGAATGTG
This sequence comes from Diceros bicornis minor, assembly GCF_020826845.1. Taxonomy (NCBI): domain Eukaryota; kingdom Metazoa; phylum Chordata; class Mammalia; order Perissodactyla; family Rhinocerotidae; genus Diceros; species Diceros bicornis. The sequence continues at coordinate 63,288,600 of NC_080744.1, read as the reverse complement.
GTAATCTATCCATCTATCTATCTATGTCTATCTATTTATCTATCATCTGTCTCTATCTATCTATCCTGGCCAAGTGATGCTTATCCCAGAAATGCAAGGAAGATTTAACTTCAGAAAAATGACTAATGTAATCCACGATATTAACACATAAAATGAAGAAAAACTATATGAAAAAATTTTTGATAAAATTCAAACCCATTTATATTTTAACTCAAAGCTTCATGTTAAAAACAAAAACTTAGAGCATTAGGGATAGTGGGACTTAATAAAGGGCATCTTTGAAAAATATGCAGCAAATGTTGGACTCAGTGGTGAAACATCAGACATATTTTCTTTATTATCATGTTATCTAGAATTAAATCCAACAAAAATACTCAAGACCTATAAGGAGAAAAATGTAAAACTGCATTGAAGGAGGGCCGGCCCCGCGGCTTAGCGGTTAAGTGCGTGCGCTCTGCTGCTGGCAGCCCGGGTTCGGATCCCAGGTCCGCACCGACACACCGCTTCTCCGGCCATGCTGAGACTGCATCCCACATACAGCAACTAGAAGGATGTGCAACTATGACATACAACTATCTACTGGGGCTTTGGGGGGAAAAAAATAAATAAATGAAAATTATAAAAAAAAAAAAACTGCATTGAAGGGCATAAAAAGACTTAAATAACAGAGTGATGAAGCACGTCCATAGATGGGAGGTCTCTATATCTTAGAAACAGCTGTTATCCCCAAATTATGTCTATAAATTCAATGCCAGTCTCACCAAAATCCCAAAGGCTTTTTTCATAGAACTTGATAAGATGATCTTAAAATTAATATGGAAGGAAAGAGAGCCAAGAATAGCCAGGCAATTTTGAAATAAACCAAAATTGGGGGACTTATCTTGCCAGATATAAGGAATGATTATAAAGCTATTGTAATTAAAACAGTGTGATATTGCTCCAGGAATAAACAAATCATGGAATAGAATATAGAATCCAGAAATAAACTCAAAAACACAGATAATTTGTAACAAGTGGAATTAAAAATCAATGTAATGAATTATTCTGTAAGTAATGAATATAAATAATGAATGAAGAAATTGATCTATAAATGGTACTAGAAAAATTGACTAACCATTTGGGGAAAAAAAAGTAAAATTAGGCCTTGTCCTCACATCGTATATACACACACACACAAAATCCAAGGAGATTAAAGATCTAAATGTGAAAACAATCAACATTTTCAGAAAAAGTAGGAGAAATATAGATTTTCATAACACCGGTATAGGAAAATATTTTAATGAAGATACATTACAAACTATAAAGGAAATTTCTGAAATGTTGGACTATATTGAAATTTAAAACTTCTGTCTGACAAAGACTTTTATAAATGAAATGGAAAAGACAAGTCAGACTGAGAAAAGGCATTTTAACCAACAAAGGATTAGTATCCAGAATACATAAAGAACGCCAACAAAGTAGTAAGGAAAAAACAAAACCCAACAGAATTGGACAAAGCACATGAACAGGCAATTCCCGGAAGAAGAGAGCAGGATGCTGACTAACCATATAAAAATAGGCTTAACCTTACTAGTAATCAGGGAAACAAATGGCAATAGCAGAGAGATTCCTTTGCACACTGATCGGATTGGCAAAATCTTGCAAGTCTGATAGCAGACTCATAAGCAGTCAGGAAAAGGGAACTCCTATGCTTGTTGACGGGAGAGTGTGTGGCACAATCACTTTGAGGAGGAATTTGAGAATACCTAGTAGATTTGAAGATGGGCAAACTTCACAATACAGCAGAACAGTGCTACGTCACCACTCTAAACAGAGTTTCAGGAGATAAGCTCAAAGATGTTTGTTGCTATCCTGTTTGTAGTAGTGAGAAAGTGGAAATAACCATCATTAGGAGAATGGAGATCTAAAAAGGTGGTTTATTCACCCAATGGATTATCATACAGCAGTTCAAATGAACCAGATACATACAAACTACCTCTCACATTTGCTCACTACACTTGACAGATTCCACCTCCTTGATGTCTGTGGATCTATTTGCTCCTTTCCATCTGCCCTGACAATCCCCCACCATCATTTTTGCCTTTTGCCTGGATGACGCAACAGACACTAACCAGCCTCCCTCCTCCACTTTGGCCCCTGGGAGCCACCCAGCAGCCAAAGGCATCTTTCTAAGATGCGCACCTGTCATGGTCACTTGCCTGCTTAAAATCCTCTGCCTGTTGCCTACAAAACAAAGCCCAAATGCCTTAGCAGAGCCCACGGAAGCCTCATCTTGCTCTCTGCCAACCTTCCAACCCAGCCTCACCGGTTCTTCATGGTTCACCAGACATGCCAGCTGTTCAGCTGCTGTGCCTGGATCATGTGACTGCTCCCTCTGCCTGAAGGAAGCTTTCCCTTACTCAGCCCCTTCCCACCCGCACTTACCCTCCCAGCAAAGTGGATCAGCCTGCAAGTGTCCATACTCCAAGCTCAGTTCAGGAATCTTGGAAGAATCTTGAAGCCCACACATACACACAGTGCCCTCTCCCTGCTCCTTTGCTTTCTCCTGCGATCCCTCCAGCCGCACCTCAAGGCACAAGCCCAGGTTCTCTTCTCTGTGGGAACCAAGGCAAGTCACTGCCCACTCAGAGCTGAAGTCCACCCCTGAGCAACGGCACTGACCACTCCTGCCAGCTGTTCCTGTGGGCTAGTGCATGAGCGAGCTCTGCACTGGGTGAGAGGCCGGTTCTCTCGCCAAGTGCTGCTCCTTCCCAGCCCTGTCAAACTGCATCACTTTCCACGGCTGTTTCCCTACCTCCTTCCTCCACAGCCCTGCATAGAGGTCACACTCTGGGACCAGCACTGAAGACTCACCAATTGAGCCCAGAGGCCAGGCACTCCAGACGGGTGGGGTTCATTGTGGGAGAGAACCCCACCTGGCCCCACCCCAGGAAGAGCCCATTGGGCAGATGCTCAAAGCCCAACTCCTGTGTCTTCCTCCACTTTCCCACACACACAGCCCAGAGAGTCAGCCAAGGGGGCAGAAGAAGGAGTCTGGATCACGGAGGAAGGAGGACAACCAGGAGAGCAAGTCTGGACGCAGCCAGGGAGGAAGGAGCGGTGACAAATGCTACCGAATGTTCTCATGGGATGGGCCTGTCTGCAAAACAGCACAGGGCCCAGCCTTGTGGACAACGACTCAGAAGTGGTATCATCACCCCTGATCCTGCCCAAGTGGCATCAGGGCTGCAGCCTTGTAAAGCTTTTTAAAAAATCTTTATGATGACCCTTCCTTTCTGTAGAGGGTTGACCCTGTTAAGTGGAAGTCTTGCTGCCTGGCGGGCACCCTGACAGGTTCGGGTGCACACCTGCAGGTTGGAGCAGCTGGGTGCTGGACTGCTCCGCGAAATAGAGGGAAAGTATTCGGACATCCAGGGGAGGGAGAGGGAGAGTACCAGAAAAGGAAAGGAGAGGGAGAGACCAGTAGGTGGGGAAGTTTGGGGGTGAAGAGGCAAGGCAGAATTTTAAAACAAGAAAGACCACTGCATGATTCTACATCATGTGCTGGGTGATGCGCATGCGGCCCCTCCCAGGTGGGCCGGAGAGTGTGCCCCCTTCACGGATCTTCATGTGCGTGGAACTCCTGGGTGTGGAGATAGAGATATGGGTCATGTGGGGTGAAAGAGAGAGAGGGTTCTCGATCTGCACCTGGAGAGCATGGGGCTCCCTGGGGGCCTGTGGAATTCTTTGGAGAAGGCAGAGGGGGCTTCAGAATGGAGATTTGAGACATCTGATCTAGATCTTCAGTGCCTTCAGCTGACATCTGGATCGTTCCTGTTAACTGCACAGCATTTAATAAAGTCAGAAAAAACTGTTCACCTTTCCAAAGTCCATCCGAGCCCTCTTGCATATCATTTCCTCAAGAGTTTTAAACAGGTAAGTGTGCACATCCACTACACCACGTGTGGTGTTTCCTTGCACTTGGCCACAGACCACAGCCACTCAGAGTTCTCGAGGCCACAGAGATAATGCAGGTGAAAGTCCATTTACAGTTGGGGCAATGGAGGCCCAGAGAGGGAAAGCAGCTTCCTCAGGACCACACAGCTAACTGGCCCAGAGCTAAGACTCACTTTTCCTGTCCCCGGGTTCGGGCTCTTTCCGCAGAGCACCACAGCTGCTTGTGAGTTAGCCTGTAGCCAATTTGGGTTTGAGGGCGATTCATTAAAATGTGTCCTGGGGGCTGGCCGCGTGGCTTAGCGGTTAAGTGCGTGCACTCCGCTGCTGGCGGTCCGGGTTTGGATCCCGGGCGCGCACCGACACACCGCTTCTCCAGCCATGCTGAGGCCGCGTCCCACATACAGCAACTAGAAGGATGTGCAGCTATAACATACAACTATCTACTGGTGCTTTGGAGGAAAAACGGGAGGATTGGCAATAGATGTTAGCTCAGAGCCGGTCTTCCTCAGCAAAAGGAGGAGGATTAACGTGGATGTTAGCTCAGGGCTGATCTTCCTCACAAAAAAAAAAACAAAAAAACACGTGTCCTGGGAGTCAGAACGGGAGACAAGGAGGGCTTGTTTCTAAGTGAATCTCCCAGGGCTGTGAGCGCCAAGCAAACACATTCCTGAATCCTTGCCACCAAATTTAAAACCAGAGCAGAAACGTTATAAATGGGCTTTCTCTCTCTACAGATAAGAGAACCACAGGATGTTAGGTCTGCGAGAGATGGGCTAGAGGGATGTTTCCCTGCCCGGACTCCCTGTGGCCTGGGAATCTGTACACTCCACCAGGCACCTTAAGAGTTCCATGGGCAGAGAAGAGATGTCTTTATTAGCTTCTTCAATGAACGCTGTAAATAAATCATTTTTATTTCTTTTATCACAGAAAAAACAACATTAGGCATTAAATGAATTACATTAAATGTTTTACAAAATTCTAATTTATAGCTCATCAAGAATCCATTTCTTCAAAGAATGGCCAAATGGTGATAACCATTGAAATTGGGTTCTGGATACAAGTGGGGGCTCATTATACTATTCTATTTTTATGGGTATTTCTTTTTTTTTTTTTTTTGGTGAGGAAGATTGGCCCTGAGCTAACATCTGTGCCAGTCTTCCTCTATTTTGTACGTGGGATGCCTCCACAGCATGGCTTGACAAGCAGTGTGTCGGTCCGTGCCCGGGATCCAAACCCTCAAACCCCGGGCCAGCAAAGCAGAGCGTGCAAACTTACCCACTACGCCACTGGGACGGCCCCTTTATGTATGTTTTTAAAATTCTATAATAAAAAAGTCAAAACTAGATGTATTTTTTTTAAAAGTCTGCTTCTTAAATAAGCGTCAGAAGTACGGACTTCCATCTTCAATATTTTGCCTGCTGGTTAAAAAAAACGCCAAATTGCTGTTAGCAAGCTCCAGTCTATAGACCCGGGCTTGTATCAAAGCTCTCGTTTTAAAGATGAAATTGACAGTGCTTCATTTAAAGTGGAAACTGAGACGAAGCAGTTGGAGGCTCTATATACCCCCATGGTAAGTTGAGGCAGCAACTACATCTCTTTACTCGTTGTCACAATCACTTCACACTTGTGGATATACACATATGCACACACACAAGCACACACACAAAACAATGGCAGTGTGTTGATGGATCTCCTGTCAATCACTCACACTTCTGGGCTCTCTGCCTCCCCAGCAGAAGCGGGTGCCCCCGAAGCACTGTATCCCTCCTGCTAATCTCTACTTGCCACGTTATTGTAGGATTCCTCACTATTTGTCTGTCTCCCCAGCTAGTCTCTGAGCTCCTTGAAGGCGAGGATGAGGCTGGCCCCTCTCTGGGTCCTAGGCTGGGACCCTGCCCCACGCAGAGCGAGCACTCCTTAAATAAATGTTAGATGATGTCAACATCAAACTGTAGCATTCTGGTCTTGAAGTAGAGTAAGGAGAAAGAAAGGAGAGAAGAGAGGCAAGTGGGGAGATGGAGCAAGATGTGTGCTCCTCATCCCAGCTGCACTGCTTATTATCTGTGGGCCCTCAGTCTCTCCATCCACAAAATGGGAATAATAAACTTTACTTTGCAGAGTTGTGGTGAAGAAGAGAGATGATAGATGTGCAGTGCCTGGCACAGAGTGGGTGCTAAATAAAAGGTGGCTATGACTAAAATGGTGACACTGGGATAAAGATGACATCAGATGCAGAGCTGGGGCAAAGGTGAGTGTTGTGAGCAGGAGCAATGAGGGGTTACCAGGCTGACGTTAGCCAAAACTCTAAAGTGCAAGATTTTTTTAAAAAGTCAGGGAGGAGAGGGGCCGGCCCGGTGGCGCAAGCGGTTAAGTGCGCGCGCTCCGCTGCGGCGGCCCGGGGTTTGCTGGTTCGGATCCCGGGCGCGCACCGAAGTACTGCTTGGTAAGCCATGCTGTGGCGGCGTCCCATATAAAGTGGAGGAAGATAGGCACCGATGTTAGCCCAGGGCCGTCTTCCTCAGCAAAAAAAGAGGAGGATTGGCGGATGTTAGCTCAGGGCTGATCTCCTCACAAAAAAAAAAAAAAAAAAAAAGTCAGGGAGGAGAGAACATTCACAGGTATTTAGTGCTTTTGTGTACGCCATGACTTTAATAAATCCTCAGGTCAACCTGTGAAGTGGGTTGTTTCGCATCTACAGGAGGGAAGGAGGAAACTCGGGAGCAGACAGGGGCAGTTGCTCCCCACGTGCTCTGGGGCGGGGCTGGTAGACTCTCAGGCATCTGGGGCAGGAAGTGTCTATGGGCTCCCAGTACTCTTCCTATTCTCTTTAAAGCAAATCAAGTCCTGGGAGCCACTCAGAGCTCACCCTCTTCGGGGCCCAGTCCCTGAGCCTTTGTTTAACAACAAACACGGTTTCATTCCAGGCTGGACTGGTTCAAGTTGACCTGGACAGAGCTGTTGCTTGGGGGCTGGGCAGAGCCTCCCTTTTCCTTCCCCCCGCGCAGTCAGAGGACACGACCCTCTCCCTTCTCCAGGCCCTGTAACCCCACTCACTTTGCGTTCAGCTCTGAGCACTTGACCCTCGGAGGCCTCTCCGCCCCTTGGAACATGGAGTGAAGAGCTTCAAGGGGTTCAGAGGCCAGAGCAGGGCCTTGCCTGGGCACCCCGAGGCAAGAGAAAGGACAAACCTGGGTGGACATCCCAGCTCCCTACTCACCAGCAGTGTGACATGTGGTCAAGTGACCGCACCCTGCTGTGCCTCAGTTTCCTACAAAATCGAGATAGTGGTGCTGCCTCAAATGTTGCTGTGCGAGCTTAAGGTGACAATGCGGAGAAAATGTCAGGCCCATAGCAGGTGCTCAGGGAACGTCAGTTTCCTATTCTGTCACCCAGAGCATCCCACGTTCCACCCCTGTGGCCTTTGCCCTTTCTGTGCACCACTAGTATGAGCCTTATCCTTTTCTATACATGGATTCACTTTTAAAACCCGATCTCATTTCCACAAATAGAAAAGCAGCAGCACTTGGAAAGCATTTATTCCTTTGTTAATCGATATTTATTGAGTGTCCATCATGTACCAGGTACTGTTCTGGGTGCTGGGGGTACAGCAGTGGACCAACCTGGCCCCTCACAGCGCATTCCCATGGGGCAGACAGACAGCGACCAAACAGAGTATGACATCGGGTAGCATTGCTCACTGTCAAGAAAAAGACACCAAGGTACAGGGCTACACCAGAAAGGCAGGGGTGGGGTCCCTGTTGCATGTGGCGGGGCCAGCAGAAGTGGACTCACCCTGAAGCTAATCAGGCTTAAGCCTCAGGGCTCTTTGTGTGTTAGGGCCCCTCCTTGTTTCCATTCTCCATCCCTCACTACGAAATTTTGTACCCCTCTTCATGGATTCTTTTTTCTAAAGAGCACTCTCAAAAATTAGATAATCTCCAGGCCCCACGAAGTCTGGTTCTGCACCTCGTGGGCAGGAATGGCCTCTCTGAGAAGGTGACATTTGAACATAGACCTGAATAAAGAGCAAGTAACAATTAAAATGAGCAAAACAAAATTCTTGGCCCTGAGGGAGCCAGTGATTCTAAAAAGTCCCTCATCTATCTGCTTTGTTGAGTTGAAAGGCTGCGTGTGAAATTACATCTCAGTCCAGGTCTCCAAAACAAGTTGAGTCTGAAAGTTTCTATGTCTCCCCAGACCCCACCCCCCGCCACTGCTCCCCCAGCCTGTTGGCCTAAGGCAGGCCTGAGAAGCAGGGCAGAGAGGGTGGGAGAGCCTGGGAGGTTAGGAGGCATCCGCAAGCTTGGTCTCCTGCAGCGGCGGGGAGTGGAAACCAGTAGGAGGAAGGAACCCAGACAGACAATACCACCTGCTGATGAGAACGTGGAGCCACTGGACCCTCATGCTCTGCTGGTGGGAATGCAGACCTGGTGGAAACGCAGAGCCATCCAGCCACTTTGGAAAACAGTTTGGCAGTTTCTTACCAAGTTAAACACATACTTAACCTATGACTCAGCAATACTTTCCCTGGTATTTACCCTGAGAAATGAAAACTGATGTTCACACAAAAACCAGTACACGGATGTTCATATGCGCTTTATTCATAATTGCCAAAAACTGGGACAAAGCCAGAACAGCCCAAATGCCCAACCACAGGTGAATGGATGAACAGATTGTGATCTAGCTATGCAAAGGAATACTCCTCAGTGTTACAAAAGCACAGACAACTGATACAGCCAACAAGGCGGGTGAATCTCACAGACACTATGCGAGTGGAGGAAGCCAGACACAGGGGAGTCTATCTGTTGCATTCCATCATGTGATGTTCTAGCTATAGGAACAGAAAACAGATCACCGTGAAGGGCACCAGAGAACTTTCTGGGGAGATTGAACTGAACCTTGATCATGATGTATACATTTGTCAAAACTCATTTTTTGTCAACACGTTGTCTATTGGAAAGACCCTCCGTGAGCTGAATCATCCACCCCCTACTTTACATATCAGGAAACTGAGGCCCAGAGAGGGGCATGACTTTCCCAAGGTCACGCAGGGAGTCAGGACTGTTAACAGTGAGTGCTGAGCAGCTAACTGAAGTTCACAGAGCGCCTTCTCCTTCTCCTCTTACTTAGCGCTTGCTGTAGCTCTGTGAGGCAGCAGCCCGGTCACTATGCCCAGGTTAGAGGTGAGCACACTGAGGCCCAGACGGTCTGCAGACTCGCCCAGGTCACACAGCCAGCTTCACTACGGCCCACCCTGCCTGCGCAGCTGCTGGCGGAGCAGGAATGCAAACCCAGGTCCTCTGCTCTCACAGCCCAGTTCTCCCATCTTCCCCAAACATCCTCCTCCTCGCAGAGGGACGTGAGCTGGAGACCCTTCCCTGAAGCCCCAGGGCCCGGAGCCCCGTGCTGGGGTAGGCAGAGCCCATGGTAAGGAAAATGTGGAGCCCTTGTGAGCTGTCCACTGTGGGGCTGCAAGCTGGGTACAGCTGCCCTCCTGCAGAGCATGCCCAGTGGTGCAAGGGAGCCGGTGGGGAGAGAGCCTGGCTTTGCTCAGAAAGATCCGGTTTCCCCTGGATGCTTTTTCCAGCGTGTCTTGCCAGGAGAGATTAAGATCTCAGAGAGCAACATGATGCCGCTGGAGGAGATTAGTGGGTTCCTGGGTGTTGGTCTCCCGAGAAAGGCGGTTTGTTTGGGATCTGACTCCAAGCCATGGGATAAAGCCGTGCCAGGTCCCATTGGAGCTGACACGAGGAGAGAGAAGGCCCCTCAGGCAGGGAGAGACAGGGAGGCCAAACCTAACAGGACTGGGGTTTCCAGAATCCTGAGAGGACCACGGAGGGGACTCTGGGGTCCCGTGTAAGCCCGGCTCCAGTGTCTCCTGCCAAGGCCAGACTCTGTTACAGGCAGCCCCCTGGGTTTGCTGAAAATGCAGATGGCCTCCACCCCGCAGAGCTGGCCTGGGAGGAACCTGATTTGTTTGCTCCGAGTGGGAGGACTGGGCCCCTGGGGGTAGAGGGTGAAGAATAGCCAATTAGCATGGAAGCTGGCAGAACTTTTTAAAAAGTAAAACGTATAATGTGAAATATTACTGAGGTTATCACTATAAGGAGGACAATGAGGCACCTCCCGGTGACCCAAGAACCTTCAGTAAGTTTCTACTGCCTGCGTGACTTTGGAGTAGACGATCAAGGAGAAAGACCTAGGCCCTATGTTTGGGTCAAGTCCAGGGAAGAGAGAAGGGAGCAGCTGAAAGGAATATTAGCTCCCACAGAGGCCAGAGTCTGGAGCCAAAGTGGATGGTGATGATCTGCAGGAATTTGCATCTTAGAGGGCTTTGTTTGGGTTCCCCAGGGGATGAAATAAGGTTTCATGTTTCCAGGGGCTGGGGACTCCGGCTGCCTCTGAGTTACAAGTGCTCATGCGAGGCATGGTAGCGGGGTCAGGGAAGACACGAAAATGGATGTGGCGTGTCTCCTGCCCTCAAGGAGCACCCGGTGTAATTCAGCAGATAGGACAAGCTCGCAGCAAGGGTATGAGAGTAGGAAAGGGCACGCGGTGGGGGGAGAGAGAGAATGATGGAGGAGACAGAGGAAGAAGCAGAGCAAGGAAGGGAACGGAGAGAGAGATTGCTTTTTTTCCCAACCTGGAGAAGGTAACATAAGGAAGCCTTCTGTAGGAGATCACATACAGGCCAAACTGTTGAATCAATAGGATATGGCCCTGGGGCTATGTGGAAAGGGCACTCCCAGCAGGGGAACAGCCCAACAAAGGCACAGAGGGGTGGAGGCTGGGTGTTTCCAGAGCTGAGAAGCTGCAGCAACAGAAGGACCAAGCGGGAGCCCTGCATGATCAGGTTGGCTCAAGTGTTGACCCTGGTCGTTTTTTTATTTGTGAGGAAGATCAGCCCTGAGCTAACATCCATGCCAATCCTCCTCTTTTTGCTGAGGAAGACTGGCCCTGAGCTAACACCCGTGCCCATCTTCCTCCACTTTATATGGAATGCCACCACAGCATGGCCTGACAAGCAGTGTGTCGGTGCGCGACCGGGATCCGAACCAGGGCCGCCAGCAGCGGAGCACGCGCACTTAACCCCTATGCCATGGGTCGGGCCCCAGACCCTGGTCCTTGCTGGTCATGCCAGGAGCTTGCTTGAGGTTTGCAGTCTAGGGAGGGAAACACATATTAAATAATAGCACAAATAAATACAATGTTATAAATGATGATAGTGTTACAAAGATACAGTTTAAAGGCACTTTCAGAGCCAATATCAGAGAGCACTAACTTTGTCTGGGCTCAGATCTGAAGGATGAGCCACTTGTACTGATCGCCTCCTGGCACCACTTCAGAGCCCCTGAGCTTCATTTCTCACCCCACCTGGCCCCCTGGTCACCAGTTCCACACAAGCTTTGCTCAGATTTGTGAAGGTGCAACCTACCTGAGTCTGGCTTGGGTCCTTATCGCTCCCCCCTCCTCTCTCCTCCTGCCCCAGGCCTTCCTGCCTGGGAGGCGAGGATGCCTGCAGGAACCCCTTGATGCTCATGCAGTGAACTCCCCAGGGTAACCCTGGATCAAAGGGGGATGAATGAATGGTATCCCTTCTTTCTGGCAGGCCATACTGAGACTGATTTTACAAGGCTTTGCAGAAGGCTCTGAGAGATGGAGCAGAGGCAACTTCATCTTGCATCCTGTACTGGTTACCCCTTCCCTGCCTCACTCCTCCATCCTGCACTCTGCTTCCTGGGAATCACATTCTTGAAGAAACTCCTCCCACATGGGCCTCTAACGTGGGCTCTGCTTTAGGGAACCCAGGCTAAGATGCCTCCCCATCAGCATGAACCTGCATCTCTGCCCAGGAAGCAGCTCCCTCTGTGACCACGGGCTTGGCTTTCTCTAAAGCAGGGGCTGTCCCAAACTCTCCTCATCTCCAGCAACACGTGCAGATGGATGTTTCCCACCACTGGGCCCCCAGCCCCCAGCCTTTCTACTCAGCTGCCACATCTCTGACTTGACCGTGTTCAAATGTCCAGCCTGGTCCCCATGCTGAGTTCCGTAAATAGCCAGTTGGCGTGCTTATCGAGAATGTGTTGACCCTTACTTTCCAATGGCAGGGACAACATGATACACAGCTTACTTGTTGTTTGGAGGTTGCTTGCTCAAAGGCAAAAGGACCAATCCCCCAAACCTGTCTGGTGGCCTGTATTTCCGCCAACCACTCCAGTGCCAGCCTGAGGTCCTGGTGCAGACCCCAGAGCCACTGCCTGGATGCCAGGAGCTTGGGCTCCTAGCCAAATTCGGCCATGGGTACTATGTGACCCTAGACAAGTCCTTGGACCCCTTCGTCTCTTCTCTGTGAACTGAGGAAGGATGGACATTCTCCAAGGTCCTTTGAGCTCCCACTAGGGGATCATGCTCCCTCTAGTGCCCAGAGAAGATCAAGTTCAGGTCTGCCCCGCAGCCACATCCCCAGTTAACATTCTCGCTGTAGATCACTCCTTGATAAAACACATGTATCTTCAATACAAGATTTTGGCTGGTATTTACATGGAAGAAAAAAGTGTGTGTGTATGTCTCCAAAATGCAATACAACATTTTTTAACGAAACAGGGTGCAGGAAAAGAATCGAGATGCATTCCGAATACAATTAGCAGATCCAAATCAAGTTGTGTTTTGAAAAACATGAAAGTAGCGATGAAGTGGATGGTGCCTCTTGGCTGTCGTGGTGCTAAGGAGGCCAGATTCCTGTGTACAGAGCAACTGCTTGTTAATATCCATACTAATTATGGGGTCACCAGGAAGCAAAGCTTTGCGCATTTTACAACCTAACATGATCGTTTGTTACATATAGAAACATTCTACTGGATTTTAGTTATCTAGGAAATTAGTTAAGGGATTAGAGTTGACAGGTAATGAAATAATTCTCCTTTAAAAACAATGGACAGAAAATAAACAATATGAAAGGAAAAGAAAGGAAAGATGTTCCCAGAAGCATTTTCACAGAACAGCTCATTTTCAGGGCTAGATTACTGACATGAAGCACGAGCTACTTGGTGATCTTCCCAATTTACATGGTGGTAGTATTCCTGGGAAATTCAGTGTACATCAAAACCTTGCAAATATACTTGGTGTTTATCATGGAAAGCAGAGTTTAGTTTTCAGCTCAGATAATCATCTACATCAATGTCCTGAAAGACGTTCTGAAGCCATGTGGAAAGCAAGACAACTCTTCACTGTGAGATGGCCCAGGCAGTGCAGAACGGCTCCTCACAGGCCCCCCAGTGCCAGCGGCACCCGTCAACGTTGTGACCACCAGAAATACCCCCCCACGTTTTAAGTGCCCCATGAGGCTTTTCCGTCTTCATGGAGAAATTACCCTAAAGAACGCAGTCACCACATGCACTAGGGTAGTGAGGACGGGGCATGGGGAGGGGGCATTTATTATCCATCGAAGGTTTCAAGGACCCCACCATTCTTTCCATGGGCTTTTTCTTAAATTGAGATATATTCACGTACCATAAAATTCACCCTTTTAAAGTGTATAATTCAGTGGTTTTTAGTATATTCACAAAGTTGTGCAACTATCACCACTATCTAATTCCAAAACATTTTCATCACCCCAAAAAGAAACCTTGTACCCCTTAGTAGTCACTCCCCATCCTCCTCCCCAAGCCATAGCAACTGCTAATCTACTTTTTGTCTTTATGGATCTACCTATTCCGGACATTTCATATCAACAGAGTCATACAACATGTGGCCTTTTGTGTCTGGCTTTTTTACTTAAAAATGTCTTCAAGGTTCGACTATGTCGTAGAGCGTATAGTACTTCATTCCATTTAACGACTGAATAATATTTCATTATATCGATATGCCACAATTCATTGATTGATTCATCAGCTGATGGACAGTTGACTAATGGCTATTTTTAGCTATTATGAATAATGCTGCTATGCACATTTGTGTCTAAGTTTTTGTGTGGGTGTATGTTTTCACCTTTCTCGGGTATAGACCTAGTTGTTGCTGGGTCGTATGGTAACTCAATGCTTAACTTTTTGAAGAACTGCCAAACTGTTTTTCCAAAGTGACTACATTGTTTTAAAATCCCACAGCAATGTGTGAGAGTTTCAATTTCTCCACATTCTCACCAGCACTTGTTATTGTCTGTCTTTTTCATAATAGCCATCCTAGTGGGTGTGCAGTGGTATCTCATTGTGGTTTTGCTTTGCATTTCCCTAATGACTAATGATGTGGAGCATCTTTTCATGTGCTTATTGGCCATTTGTATATCTTTTTGGAGAAATGTCTATTCAAGTCTTTTGCTCACGTTTAATTGGGTCATCTGTCTTTTTGTTGTTGAGTTGTAAGAGTTCTTTCTATAGTCCGAATACAAGTCCCTTACCAGATGTTTGATTTGCAAATGTTTCTCCCATTCTGTGGGTTATCTTTGCATTTTCTTGATGATGCTTTATAAAAGCACAAAAGTTTTTCATTTTGATGAAATCCAATTTATCTATTTTTCTTTGGTTGCTGTGTGCCATGGACTTCTGAGCCAGCTGTCCCAGCAGCCCCACCTCACAGAGCCACGCCAGGGAATGGAGGCTGCTGTGATTTGAATGGAGGCAACATCTTTCTAGCTTCAAAGCCTGTTGCTGGGATTCCATAAACAGAGTTTAATTTCTCTGGATAAAAACTCTATCCCTGCCCAGGTTCAAATGCCCTACCAGTCGTTCATACCTTAGGGGAAACGCCTCCATCAGACTCTTCTCTCAGAGCAGACCATGCTGCGGGTATGGAGAAAGTGGAGGACCCTGACCCCGGGTGGGCACCACATGGGTAGAAGGACACAGGAAGGATGAGCTGGACAGTGAGGAAGGCCAAAGTCACCTCTTTGCTGAGGGAAGTCGCCACAAGCTGTCTCCATGAGCCTTATCTGGGAGCCTACCCATTCCCTGCCTCAGGCCACACTTTTGGGTTTCATAGCAAAGGGTCTGCTAAAATATGTTTGCAGGATGGGGACAGATTTCTAGACTGCTGATGCTAGACTGAGAGGAACCCCAACACTTATCTCTGGCAGCCCCTCCAGCTGTACATGGAGAAACCGAGGTCCAGAGAGAGTAAGAGATACAGTAAATCCACAGCAGGGCAGGGACCACGCTGCCGCCTACTCCTCACTGACCTCCACAAGCTGTTGGCCCGAATGAGATTCGTAGGACTCTGTCGACAAGCAGGGCCCTTGGCGCGTGGGCAGTTTGCTTGGGGAGAAAGAGGCACAGATAGGTGAGTGTCCAGAGGGTGAGCCCATTGAAGGGCCAGAGCCGGGGGGCCAGAGCAGCACAGGACCCTCGACCTTGGAGGGCAGGGGCCTCACCTCTTCGGGACACTACCCTGCAAATCACATATGTCTTAATAACAATGATCGCAGCCGTTCATTTGGTGCTCACAGGGTGCCAGGCGCCCTGCTAAGAAAGGTGCACGCATCATCACGTTCATCCTCCTGACAGTCTATGAGACAGATATTAATTTTTTTCAATGAGACCACTGAGGGTCTGAGAACTGAAGTGACTTGCTCAGGATCTAGAAAGAGCTGAGCAGGCTTTCAAATCCAAGTCTACCAACTTCAAAGTTGGTGTTCAGAATGCCCATACGGACTGATTTCTGGAGACCCCTTTAGTTCTCAGCTCTCGGGGGAAAGATCCCTGAGTGGACAGTGGGCTCCTGTCCCGCTGCCTGCCTAATGCAGCTGAGCTTCGCTCAGGAGCTGTCAGAGTCCTGGGCTGTTCCCCAGGGAGGCCTGGGCTCTCCTCTGGTGTCACAGCGCCCCCTGCTGCTCACTCCCGCTCTCTTCTGCAAGATGTTTTAATGCCACAGGGCTGCAGGTCTGCCCCATTCTCTCACTAACACCCCGTTGTCTTGAAAATCCTCCTGGGGCTTGGGGCAAAGCAGAGAGAAAAGTACGAGTGTTTATTCTGGGCTTTGAGGTCTGTGCATAGGGGCCCCCAAACCCCACATCTTCCTTCCTCCTGTCACCAAGCAGGCAAAGAGGAACTCTGGACTTTGTGTCAGACACTCAAGTCAGCAACCCAACTCCAAGTCTCCACAGTCCTGCAGACGTGTGCAAACTGAGTCCCAGTTCCCTCGTCTGCCAAACGGAGACAAGAGTGCCTCCTCTCTGCTGGGGAGTGTCTGGAGTCCCCCACACAGCAAGTACCCAAGAGTTGAGCTCCTTCCTCTCCTTCCTGAGCCTCAGTTTCCTCATCTGCTGATGTTTACTGGGCACCTGGCCTTCACCTGCATTACCTCACTCAGTTATCACAGCAACACATGAGGGAGAAAAGGAAATCCAGGCTCAGAGGAGTCAAGCAATTTGCCCAAAGTCGCACAGCCTGCAAGATGTGGAGGCAGGATTCCAACCTAAGCAGCTGGCTCCAGGTGCCAGCCTCGTAACCACCATACCACAGTGCCTTCCAGTGGCGAGATGCCTTATATACTATGAAATGAGCAGTCTGTGCAGGGCTGAAGACATGGAGGAGGAAGAAATAACTAGTAAGTAGAAAAATTAGGACACAAGGGGAAGACTCCTGGGGCTTGCATCCATCTCGGCAGACTTCCTAGAGGAGGTGGGGACTGAGCCAATCTCACCACATCAGAGGATCCAGCGGTCAGAGTGACCGGTGGACAGGAGCCTGGCGGCCCTCCCTTTGCCCATCTGGAAAGGATGGTGTTCCCCAGCCCCAGAGGAACTGAGAGAGAAAAAGGCATGATGGGACTGTCATGATATTGAACACATTCATTGGGTGTCTAGACAGACCAGGCACAGTACTGAGTGCTTTATGTGGATTATTTCCTTTCATCCCCCAGGGGCCTTGGGTACCTTTTATATGGCCCCTCTACGCTTGAGGAAACTGGGTTTTCCGAGAGATTAAGTGGCTTTCCCAAGGCCTCACAGCAACTAAGAGGAGGAGCCAGGATTCTAACCCAGGCAGCCTGACTCAGCCCTGTGCTGTATGCTCAAGCCACAGAGCTACACTTCCCCGCTAAGAAAGCCCCCAAAGGGAGCCTCACTTTCCTGTCGTCCCCACGTGGACAGCCCTCCTGGACGTTCTCCCTGATGACTTTGCTCTCAGCTGAGGCAAAACGGGAAGAAGAAGAAAGCCTTCCTTTCTCCCTGGTCCCAGCATCCAGAAGGTGTCAAATGGAGGATGCTTAGAGAATGAACCGGCCTTGCTTGGGGAAGGACTGATTATCTATGTCTCTGTCGCCCCCTCCTGCTCCAAAGGGGAACTTCACAGGACCGCAGCCCTCGGCGAGCACCCAGTGCAGGCTGGAAGAGGGGCCAGCAGCGGGGCTTCCCAAGCCATTCAGGAAGAAGGACCAGGTTGTCGTTTTTTAATCTTCCAATCTGTCGTGGACCATACTTTTTGTAAAATGCAATAAAAATGACTTAGAAAAAAAATGAAATGCTGCTTGAATGCTGCAGCCATGTCAAATCGCTATGACAGCTTCTAAATGCTTGTTCCCAAGTTCTCGGTAAGTTACTTCCTGAACGTGTCTTCAGGTAACAATAGTTCATGAGCCAGCACGGGTCCAGGGACCACACTTTGAGCAGCACTGGTCCAAACGGCCACTGGACTAAAGGCTGGCCAGAGGTCACGTGGCTAGTGATGAGGAATCCATTCCCTGGGCCATGGCCTCAGCAGACGGCAAGGACACCTGTGCCATTCTGAGACTCAGGCCCTGCTGCTGACTTGGGGTGCAGCTCAGGACCTGCTGCTGGAGCAAAGGGGTAGCTTAGGCCCGAGAGAGCCCCAGGGACGGTGCCCCAAAGACGGTGAGCAGCAGCCAGGCCCTGGGCCCTGCCTGCCCTGTCTGTGCAGAGCAGGAAGGCTGAGGCTGTACCAGCCAAGGAGGCCTCTGGAAACGCAGCTCCTCCCCATGGCAAGCTGGGGGGTGGAGGGTGGGGGTCATAACCTGATGTGGGGCAGGGATGGTGGACACCCTGGTTTTGAGTCCAGAATTGGACAGCCACATCACCTGGCCACTCTGAGCTTCCTCTTCCACAAAGGTACAGAAGGAGAAGCCCAGACACTCCCGCGGTCCTTCTAAATCGAACACACTGTGCTTGCCGGGGAAGATCTGCTGCCCGCCCTCAGCGAGGGGCAGCAAGGCTAATGCACCGCCAAGAGGAGAAGCCAGACCAGCAGAATGGAAATGAGCATTAAGTAGTGCATTGCAGGCTGCCCCCAGGGCTTCTTCAAGGACAAGGAGGATTCAGAGCTGAAGAGACCAGATAAGTCATCTCTGGTGGCACAGGTGCCACAGGGCAGGGTGGCACAGGGGATGCCTTAGAGGGGAGAGGTGCTAGGGACCAGCTGGGCGAAGGCACTTGCTGGAACCAAAGGAGCACTTGAGGGAAGTAAAAACGTTAGCCACCAGCCCACAAGGCCACACTGCCTTGCCCCACTGTCTCTGGCCCCACCCCTGCCCCTAAGTAAAGCAAACCCAACCGCTTAAAAGAAAGCAAACAGCTGTGGAGCAAGGAGCAAGCTTCCCACCCATTCCCAGCCAAGGTGAACAGGCCACGAGTTTGTTGACAGAGAAAAAAGTCATCAATTTTTCATTACCCGGTGAAGGCAACAGAATATCTCGGGATGTCAACAGTTTCCAGGCAACAAAGACAAACCAAATACACAGTCCCCTCACCTGGAAAGATGTTTCCTTTACAAGCACCAGCCTGGATGGGGGCAGGGGGGAGGCAGGAGGCGCAGCAGGTGAAACCACTTAGCAGCCGCAACGGCTGACTCAGACGTTGAGGGTTTGTGGTTGTCTGCAATGACCCCATTAGCAGATCTTGTCAGACTATGACTCAAGGCCAAGACTGTCTCTTGGGAGGATTCAGGCGCAGGATGTCAGAGCAAGGCTGGAGAGATCAGCTGGTGTGGCTTATTCACCATTTATTCAACAAACATTGTTGAGCCCTCTTAGGACCTGTGTTCCGGCCTAGGGCCCATTCCAGCTGAGGAGATGAGCATGTGGACCACTTCCCCTCACCTTACGGATGAGAAAACCGAGAGCCAGAGAGAGGAAGTGACTGTCCCAAGATGGGACGGCCACCTAGAGGCGGAGCTGTGCTTGAACCCACAGCCCCAGGTTCTCCGTGGCTGCGCTGCGGTTGCCAGCAGGCTGCAGGACTCTGCGCCTGGAAAGAGGCCCACAAAGTGGCTGGCACAGACGTCGTCTTGTCCAGAATTAACACAGCAAGCTTTCTGGAGACCTTTAGCAAAAGTGCTCAGATACTGAATCTAAAAAGTAAAAGGAGATCATTAGAATCTCTTATGGTACGTACATGATCGTTGTTTTTGACTCTCAAGGTGGTTCTAACCAAAACAGAAAGGATGGCCCTTTCTGGAGCACTTTGTCAGGCCTGGAGCTCCCAGGATGTCTCCTCCTGTTTGCGTTAACGTTTCCTAGTGAATGTCAATGGAGACTGAAGAATAAGTCAACAAAGGTCCTCACAATAAATGCCAAGGCTTGTTAGCAGAGCAAACCGTGTGCTTAGCCTGTCTTAAAAGAATCTTTGCAGAGTAAACAGAAGGAAGGCTTTACTTGAGAGTAAACAGAGCAGGAGCCGAGGAGCGCCCGAGGGCTGGAAGGTGACTCCACTGGCACAGGCGGCAGTCATCTCAGTCATCTTCGCAGGGCCCTGGGAGGGAGCTGGATTGGCTAAGCAGGAGGCAGAAGCGTCCTTGCAAGCCCTTCATGCCGGGAGGGGTGGGGGGACCAGAGGGGTCAGGGGGCTTATCTATGGTCACACAGCCAGTTGAAGCAGAACTAGACCTCTCTTACCCAACAGCCTCTGCTCTCCCAAGGAGCCATTTCTCATGAGAAGGCAAAAACCCAGACTCGGAAAGAGGCAGCTGGGGATCCATCTCATTTGCTCTGAGGTGTCGAGGAACTGATATCTTAACCTTCCCAGGACAATTTTTATATTTAAAGACGATTACAAGGAAGCAAAGCCCTAACGCTGGCATTTCAGACAGCAGTGGAAAAATATTTTTGGACCAAATAGGCTACCAACTTTCCATCTGGAAACGTGAACACTGATTCAATATTATCCTTGGTGGTAGTGGATAAGGAAATGAACCTTAATCGCTTCTGATCTTTCGCCCGCATGCATCTCATAACTTCCTTGATGGCCTTATTTACATGAGCTTCTCATTTTCCCAAGTAAAAAAACATTATGGTTTGAAATCTTTGACCCATAAACTTGTTAGTCTCAAAAACGCAAGTGCAACCACTCACTTAAAATCATCTCAAATAACTTCTCACCAAAAAAAAACACCTTCAAATATTCCTCTTTTCATTTAATGTATGGATCCTTCCCTCTTTCTTGAAAGGATGTGAGGGCATAGATCAAAGTGCAAATATGCAGTGAAGCTAACGAAGTTGGTGAAGTTACAAGATCCACAAAAAAAAATTTAAGTCAGTACCAAGAAAAGGAGGAGGAAGCAAATACATTATTCATTTGGGTCGATTTAATTGCTGAGATTGGGCATCCAACCTGGTGCTGTTTCTCAGCAGCTGAGGCAGAGGAGCAAGCAGGATAAGTCACAGAGCTCCTGCTGTTATAAAGGAGGCATGGTGACCTGTTCCCCAGAGGATACAAACTTTCTCCTGGCCCTAAATTTTCAGAGTTTTTCACATGAGACCTTATTTGGGGAACAGTAAGGACACAGCAGCCTCTATAAGTTTTATGGCAAAAGCAGAAGTGGTTTTCATGTGCTGTTTCTTCCAACAACCTTGGAGGAAAGCCCAGGGCACACCAGATGGCACAGCAGTTCAGTAATGTTCTTCTTTGTTTTTAGATAAGATGAACCTCAGCAAATTAAGGGGAAAAGTCAAATGTGCTAAGTAATTATACAGGAAGAAGGCCATAGTAAGTGCACTTGGTTTTCTCTTGGCTGGGTCACTGGTGGCCAAACAAACATGCCTTTCCTTTCCAAGGTGTGGACTGACTCCCTCACCCCAGGGCCAACAGCTGGGCACCCAGCCTGCCTGACTCACATGCCCTAGTCCAGGGTTGCTCTAGGATGAAGAGGCCAATTTATCCAAGTAGCCATTCCTATGATTGGCCACTATGAGGCAGCACTGAGCCAGCACCTGGAAAACAAACTTAAAAATTCTCTTCGTAAGCAAAAACCATCCAGTATGTATTCAATTCCACCAATCCACTAATTCCGTTAATCCTGAAAATCCAATATTTGGCTGTTTCCCACAAATATTTAAGAATGTAAAAATAAAACAGCCATTCCAATAGTAGGAATTATTTCTCAGGTTCTTTTTCATTTTTTGTGTCAATCCATCATATGAGATAGCAAAGAAATGCTAACATTTTTTTGAACAGAAACGATACTGAGTGTTTTACATGTACCATCTCATTTAATCCTACAAGAACTTTATGAGGTAGGTGTCATCAGTATCCCCACCATGCATATGAAGAAACTGAGGCACAGAGAGTTTAGACAACTCACCTAAGGTCACACAGCCCTATTTAGTGGCAGAGTGGGATTTGAGTCAACCCAGGTCGTGTGACATCAGAGCACTTAACCCTGCATACCGAAAGACCTGTGGGATCTCACAGCTGGAAGAGGTATGTAGTCCACACTCATTCCTCTAAAGCACCCATTGTCTTCTCCAACCCAGCTTCAGTTTAATGCCCAGCAACGTTTTTCCTTATTTTCCTTATTTTGAGCTAAAACTGTTTCAAAATTGGTCAGAGTTCTTCCCTCCTACAGCTGCTTGGAATAAGTTGATTTTCTCTTCCATGTTAAATTTCCTCCAATTTTTGAAAAATTAACAATAGTGTTAATTGTTGCCCCCCACTCCTCAAACAGCCCTATGACAAGAACGGGGTCATATTTCGCAATTTACAAATGTGCCCCATCTCATTCCTGCTGGTTAATGAAAGTGCTGTTATCTCCTGACATAGAGATTTCACAACAGATTAGTGGCCTTAATCCACTAAACAGCACTGGAGACCGCAATGCCATTACTAAACCAGACTTAAAAACTATTAAAGGTAATACATGGTTGTGGTTTTTAAAAATCCAAGCAATATGGAAAAGAATAAATTCAAATTTATCATCTCTCTCTCATCTTGTCCAACCCCTCCCCTCGGAGGTAATTACTGTTAATTGTTACTTTTGAATCCTCCCAGGATTTGTCTTTACAGGTATAGACATATACATGTGAATCCTTTTGTGTGTGTGTGAGGAGACCAGCCCTGTACCAACACCTGCCAATCCTCCTCTTTTTCTGCTGAGGAAGACTGGCCCTGGGCTGATATCGGTGCCCATCTTTCTCCACTTTACATGGGACGCCTCCACAGCATGGCTTAGCCAAGCAGTGCGACCGTGCACGCCCGGGATCCGAGCCGGCGAACCGGGGGCCGCCGCAGCGGAGCGCGCGCACCCAACCGCTTGCGCCACTGCGCCAGTCCCTGCACGTGAATCTTTTAGGGGTCATATTATGTATACTGGTCTGCAACTCACCTTTTTTACTTAACAAGGTATTCTGGATGTCTTTAATAGCAGCATTCCCGTTAGCAGCTACATGAAAGCCTCCTCTCATGCATTTTCCGCCCTTTTATAAATAATGCTTCAGTGAAATTGTACATATATTTTTGGATGGATTCCTGTAAGTGAAATTCCTGGGTGGAAGGTAATGGCACTTTTAATTCTGAGAGATAGAACACAATTTACACTCCTTAAAAAGTTGTAGTAAAGTACACTCAAAGCAACGGTCTATTTTCCAAGTGTTGTCAACATGATTTATTCTCCAACTGTTAAATCTCCCTTCAACGTCTGAAGACAGTAATTAATTCAGTCGTTCTTTCCAACAATGTTTACTATGCACCTTCTACTTGTCTGCACCGTGTGAGGAGCTGGGTTTCCTCAAACCCAGGAGTGCCAACCCTATTTAACCACCAGACTCTTCAAGAGAGCTTGTTAAAATGCAATTCCCCGCCCCCTCCCCGGAGGTCCTGGTTTAGGGGCCTGTGGAGGAGCCCAGGAAGCTGTGCAGCAGTTGTTTGTTTCAGTCGGTTTTTTTGTTTTGTTTTGTTTTGTAACAGCTTCCCAGGTGACTCAGCTAGATGACAGATAAGCAGCCAAAAGCAGAGCAAATCTCACTTCTCTCCCCAGGCAAAAACGCTTTCTGGAAATGAAGGTGCTGGGAACAGTCAGGATCCACTTCGCCAAAGTAAAAGAACAGGGACGTGATCTTAACTAGTAATGCCCAAACGCCGAAATCTACTGTCGCTGCCCTCTCTCAAAAAAACAGCTCTGGGCCGGCCCCTGGCTTAGCGATTAAGCGTGCGCTCCCCTGCTGGCGGCCCAGGTTCGGATCCCGGGGGCACACCGATGCACCGCTTCTCTGGCCATGCTGAGGCCGCATCCCACATACAGCAACTAGAAGGACTATGACATACAACTATCTACTGAGGCTTTGGGGGGAAAATTAATTAATTAATTAAATTAAAAAAAAAAACAGCCCAGGGGCAGGAACAGGTCATTATTCCCAATTTACAAATATGCCCCATCCCATTCCTGCTGGTTAATAAAGTGCTGGAATCTTCTGACAGAAAGGTTTCACAACAGATTAGTTGCTTTAATCCACTAACCAGCGCCCGAGACCGCGAAGCCGCCACTAAACCAGATTTAAAAGCTATTACAAGCGGGACGGCTGCCAATGGGCATACGCAAAAGGCCCCGAGGGCCCGCGCACGCCCCTAGCGGTCAATAGGCCTCAGTGCATGTGAGAAGTTCGGCTTCCCTCCGTCACACTCGGCTTCTAGCCCCGCCCCTCATCCCGCCCCTTCCTCCCAGAGCGGACGTTGATTGGCGAGCGGTAGACTATAAGAACTGGAGCGCGGAAGCGCGACTCATGCATCAGTGGCGGTTGAGGAGCGTGGTTTTTGGGGGACTTGAGGCCGAAGCGAACTGAGACTACATCTGGCCTGTCTCCAGGCTTTCCTGCGTCTTCTCCCATCCTGGGCCATGTGGACGTGACGGGGGAGGTGACAGGTCACCGTACCCACAAAGAAGTTTTCGGGCTCCTGGGCGCCACGCCTTGGTTCTGCTGTCCCACCCACTGAGAATTTCCGGTTCGATAAGGCCTGGCACGGGCATCACCTAGAGGAATCTCCGGACGCCCTCTGGGCAGAGCCAGGTCCTGCGGGTTTAGGATTAAGGAATGTGTAAGGCCAGACCTGGTACCAGCGTCTCGGCCTTGCGTCCTCATCTGGGTGGGTGGGTTCCCATCTCAGGGCTTGAACAGGGCTGGTACCCGGCAACCTGGAAAGTGCGTAGTAAGTGTGAATGCAGTGAATGAATGAGGCTTGTGGTGGGGAGCAGGACACGTTTTCTGCCCCTGTAGGCCTACTATAGTGGAAAGAGCATTTGCTGGTCCAGAGACTTGGGTTCCAGTTCTGGCTCTGCTAATCATTGCTTCTGAGCTAAGTCCTCCTCCTGTCTGGGCCCTGATTTCCTCAAGTGTAAAAGGAGAGGGTTGGACTCTGATAAATATATGTTGGACGCCAGCAATGAGCCAGGCATTGTGATAAGCACTGGGGATACAGGTGAGTGAAACAGACAGCCTTGATCCCCGAACTTAGCCTGTGAAGAGGGAGGAAGATATTGAACAAACTCACAAACACGTAATTACACATCTACTTTTAAGAAGTGGTAGTACAGGGAGCTTAGAGCCGAGATTTAATATAGCCTGCGGTGGGCTTCCTAAGGCTGGAAGGAGTAGAATTAACTGGGGTAGGTAGTCAAAGGGCCAGAGAGAGGGAGGATAGCAAGTGCAAACATCTGGAAGGTGAAAGATGCACATTTCTTATTTTAATTGAGCATCATAATAACCCTCAAAGTATACAAGTCAAAGGAGTGGAAGCTTCAGCGAGTTAAATTGAGTAGAACTTGGAGGCTTGTTTGGAAGGCCATAACTACTCGAGCAATCCTGTGAAAATCACATTGTTGAATCTGACCTGAACAGCCCAGGTCCCAGGATGCAAGTTGTGTGGTGTCTGTGATCTGACTTTGGGGGATATCTACTGGCTGTTTCAGTAGAACTAAACATATCAGTGCTCTCTTGAAAGCAGCCCATGTCTATCTCAAGCTGAGTTATCAGGCTTGTTTGCAAAGATAAGGACAGGAGGGAGAAGTGGCTTGTAAAGTGACAGAGAAAAAATCGAGGGCTGGTCACTGTACCTTACAAAAGCATGTGTGTGGAGGGGACACCATGTCATGGTAGAAAAAATGCTGGACTAAGACAACTGATGGGGCAGACCCAGCTTTGCCCAGCTTTGCCCTGCCCTGCCTTGAACTTGGCAAGGCCATCAAACTCTGAGCAACAGTTTCTTGATATATAAACAGGGCTAATTGAGTTCTGACACGGCAAAGTTTGGAAAGGGAGAACATGTGAAAGTTATTTCTAAACTACAAAGTGCTGCCCAACCAAATTGATAATCACCTGGCTCACATTATTCCGGCAGAATTTTATTGTATGTGCTCCTTCAAATTATGGGGGAGAAAGGATTTGACACATTTTATTTGAATCCATAGCAATATACCAAGTTGTTTTGTTGCATACATATTTGGACTTCTTTGATTTTAATTAGAGTGTTTGTTTTCCAAAAGGTGGTTTTAAAATTTCACATGTGGCTCTGTCATTTTTAGTTGAGAGAGAAGCAAAAGAAAAGAATTAGAGTAAAGCAGTCGACAGGAGCTTCAGATTTGTTTTTTTACTTATCCCATTGTGCAACATATTCAGTGACAATATGGATTTGTTTTTAAGTTGTTGTTCTTAGATGGCTTGTCAGCACGTCTGTTCCTAAAATTCTGCAGAACATGAGAGGGATCCGAGCCCTTACACCCAGTCCTGGCTTCCTGCTGATGCAGGATTGTTAAAGCGGGAGTGAGCCAGCCCTGGACCCGGGTATACTTTCAGTGGCCACAGGACAGATGTGAACAGAATTTTGAGAACAATGGAACTGTCTAAACAAAGTAACAAGTTTGGTGAACGATCAGAAGTGTGAAACCAGTTATGAGAAACCAAAGCTGCTGCTCCAGGGTGAAGGATTGGCGGGGAGGGGGTTTGAGGAGTGCAAGGTTAGGCCTGCTGGACCTGGGGATTCTGGGAACCTGGGACACCACCTGTGTTCCCTGTGCCTTATGCAGGAGGGAAGTAACATCGTGCCAGCAAGCATGGATGGGCATGTTCGTTTACTCTGTTCATTCCCCTACATGAAGAAGATATTATTCTCATTTTGCAATGAGGAAATCAGGCTCAGGAGACCTAAAAGGTGGGTGGAACTGGACAGACTTTTGTATTCAATATCAAATTAATAAAAGGTTAGCATTTCCGGGCTGGCCCAGTTGCTTAGCGGTTAAGTTCGCATGCTCTACTTTGGCAGCCTGGGATTCACAGGCCTGGATGCCAGGTGCGGACCTACGCACCGCTTATCAGGTCATGCTGAGGCAGCGTCCCATATAAAGTAGAGGAAGATGGGCACGGATGTTAGCCCAAGGCCAATCTTCCTCAGCAAAAAAAAAAAAGAAGAGGATTGGCAAGAGATGACAGCTGACCCCTGGCAACTCAGGGCTAATCTTCAAAAAAAAAAAAAAAAAAAAACGGGGCCCGCCCCGTGGCTTAGCGGTTGGGTGCGCACGCTCCACGACTGGCAGCCCAGGTTCAGATCCCGGCACGCACCAGCACACGGTTGTCTGGCCATGCTGAGGCAGCGTCCCACGTACAACTAGAAGGATGTGCAACTACAACATATATCTACTGGGGCTTTGGGGGGAAAAAAAAACGATTGGCAATAGCTGTTAGCTCAGGGCCCGTCTTCCTCAGCAAAAAGAGGATTGGCATGGATGTTAGCTCAGGGCTGATCTTCCTCACAAAAAAAACCCAGCATTTCTAGGTGTGTATGTGGGTCTCCTAATTTGATTATCAGATCATTCTTGAGAAAGATTTTTAGCTCTATTAGATTTTTACTATATTCAACGGTCCCTTTTTAAAAAACCGAGCCACCCATTAGGCCATCTGTGTCTTGCTATCATGGACAGTTGCAGCTGTTTGGTTGGGATTAACTGAATTTGATATTTATAACATCCCAATTTATCACTTAATTTTCAGCTGCTCTAGATGCTCTGCTTTCCTTTATCTTCTTAATGGCTCTTTAACCCATTCATAATATTTCAGCTAAGGGAAGTGGCGGCATTCCTTCCTTCCAACACTCGAAAGCTGGAGTGCAAGGAATTCCTGTTGCTATCTCAAAAGTCTCCAGAACCCTGTGAGGTACATACTATCATTACAGATGAGGAAACTGATGCAGGAGGGGAGAAAGTGGGAACGTGGGGAGAGATGCTGTTAAAAGAGCAGACTTTTGAGTCGAAGCCTGGTTTTAATTCTACCACCCAGTGACTGGTTTGTAACCCCAGGCATGTCGACCTCAGAGCTTCCACTTACCCATCTGTGACATGGTGTCTTACCACCATGGATTGTGGTGCAGAATATGACACACGAGATCTGCACAGCACTGGCCCTCAGTTAAAATATCAGATGAGGAATACAAGCAAGCACTTTTATCTGTGGGTGTAGATCAGTCATCTTTGTTTTATGATACACACTCCTCCTTGGTCCACAATGGTTTTCTAGTGTGACAACTCCAAAATTCGAACAGTAACAATAACATCTATGTACTTCTCACTGTACCCCCCTACTCAAGGTCCTAAATTTACAATCCTTTCTTTATTATAGTCTATCAGATATGTATACTTAATGCATCTCTTTTGAGTTTTATGAAAAGGATGTGTTGTATTTACTGGGATTTGCCTTTAATCTATCAGTAAGAATTCCTCTATCTGTAGTGTTTTCACTGCTATAATTTAGGACCATTTAGTTACTTTCTGATAGATGGACCCTTGAGATTTTTGCTATTTTAAAGTGCTGTTTTGAACATTCCCAGAGATGTATCCTGATGTCCATATGTAGTTTCTCTTGGGCAATACAGAGGAATGGAATTGTTGCTGGGTCATATGGTGCTCAGTTTTACAAGATACACCAGCCATTTGCCCAAGTGGTTGCAGTAACTTATACAAAGTCTTGTACACTGGAGTACAATGGGGCTAAAGGTCCTGCTCATCAACTCCTCAATCATACATCCTCACCTATTAAATGGACAAAGAGGTAAAGGCAACATGTTCAAGGGCCCAGCACATAATAGGCGCTCTGAACACAAGAATCATCTTATAAATCCAAGTCCCAGGATGTGCTGGCATTTTGACGAGTGAACCAATTGCCACTTCACACCATTGCTCAGTCACCCCCACCCACAAAAAAGCTACTTTACTTCTTAGTTTTTCAAATAAAGCTTTCAATTCTGGTTTTGACCATTCTGTGTAAGAGAATTTCCCTAATTTCTTCAGTATTGTTCAGCTAGACCCAGGGATACAGCATTTAATTTTCTACCTCAGATGACTCAGCATAGCCCAATAATTTTTAGCCAGGATTGTATCTGGGAATTACCCAGGAAGCTTTCTAAATCTGAGGTCTGGATTACTGTCCCCCTCAGCTCACCAGTGACTCTTATTCACGTCTAGGAAACGAGCCCTGTAATCATGAAGTTATGCAGGTAATCTGGGCAAGGCCTATGCTCTCTGATCCCCTCTCCTTCCACCTGTCCCCAGTTCTCAATGCTGCAATATTAGGTGCATTCTTAATAGTGTCCAGTTTGTGTAATCTTTTCCACAACTTGATGGTGGCAGGAGAAAAAACCCAGCCCGTGTCATGGCAGAAAAGGCTGAAGGCCAGCACTGCAGAAGTGAGATCTTTACCTAGCACACCCCCAAACTATTGGCAAGACCAAAGCAGCAGAGTTCACCTTTTTATTGAACATGTTACAAGAGATTTAGTCAAAAAGACCAAAGCCCATGTCATCATCAGACTCCTCAGATTCTTCTTTCTTTGCTTCCACTTTCTTCTCCTCAGCTAAAGGAAAAAAAGAGTCAATTATACACTTCTCAATATTTTAAACTCCAGGCCCTTTAACTTGCATGGTCAAAAATACTGTAGACTTGCCTTATGAAACTATGCCTCTAGATTTAGCATTTCTATACATCATCTACTCTTAGTAAATTAAGACCAATCTTGCCTATAATACTTATAAATCTCCACTC
This sequence comes from Diceros bicornis minor, assembly GCF_020826845.1. NCBI lineage: Eukaryota > Metazoa > Chordata > Mammalia > Perissodactyla > Rhinocerotidae > Diceros > Diceros bicornis. Next base: position 63,259,429 of record NC_080744.1, on the reverse strand, counting down.
CTCCCTCCAATACAAAAAAAAGTTCCCCACCTGGGGCAGCAGTGGTGGTGGGGGCAGGACCTCCTGCTGGTGCAGCGCCAGCAGCAGGGGCAGGTCCACCAGCCCCCACGTTGCAGATGAGGCTCCCGATGTTCACGTTGGCCAGGGCCTGCAACACACGTGCACACAGGTAAATGCTCAGCTCTGTCCTTTTCCAGCACTCACACAGGAAAAAAGGTACCTCCTTTTTGAACTTACACTGATCAATTCCCAATCCATGTAATTTATCTTCCTTCTCATTCGCTGAAATATACCAGTGCCATTTTCTCTGCTAAATTTTCTAAGACTTAGATAGGACAACCCACACAGCTATATTAAAAATAGTCACAAAAAACTACTCAAGCTTCAAATCTCATACTTGCATTACTGTATTTGAGTAGTAAAAGCACAACTAACTGAATTCCTTCCTTTTACAGATGAGAACACTTGCCCCAAAATGCTGGCTTTTAACTTGGTAGAAAATTCAAGCTTCCTTATACACTTAAACCAAGATTCTTTCCACAGTTCCATTTCTCAACAATGAATTCAATTTTTCAGACTGCTAAGTATTTTTTTCCAAGGGAATTTATTAAATATGATATAGGTACAATGTTTTCAATCTTTCAAAGCTCCTTGGAGAACACAAAGTGAACAGTTGGAGGCTATCAACTTCACTTACCAGAGGTAATAATCTGTACAACTGAAGGAAGCCAGTGCCAAGTTCCTTGGGTAGGAATCCTGCCTTCATTAGTCTTTTATATCTCAACACAGTACAAGTGGTACGTAAAAGCCGACTACACCCAATTTCCATTAAACCACACTATATACTGGAAAGATTTGCTTGGAACAGCACGGATGGTAGTATCTCCTGCGTGACCCTTAAGAATGAATGCCCTAGTAATTTCCTTTTACCATGGTTTCAGAACAGAAGGAAAGAGAAACCAGAGTCCGAGATCAAGAAAAGAGACAAAGACGACAAGGCAAAACTTTAAATTAGCATGTGGGAAAATATTACTAGTAGAGGAGGTCCAGTGGACTATTGGGACTCAAACACTTTTGCAGGTTTAGCATGAACACCTGCCTTAGTAATTTAATTAACAAGTCTTGCCAAATTTGCTTCTCCATCACTTTGTCACCACCACCTTACCTTTGCAAACAAGCCTGGCCAGAAGGGTTCAACATTCACACCGGCTGCCTTAATGAGGGCATTGATCTTATCCTCCTAAAACAAATAAAATGGCAGTCCATCAGAGACCAAAGTGTAGCTTTCATAAATGTCTCCAAAACACTGCAAATTGAAAACAAATCACTCAAAACGTGTGTACAAAGCCGTGTTTATCCAGCTTAAATATTTTATCCGTATTTCGTATATACTTATATGAGACGGCCATTTGTTACTCTTTTCGGCTATTACGAGCAAAAGAAATGTATCTGCTTCTGTGTGCCAGGCACCTGGCAAGGCGGCGCGTTCATCACTGCCATGTGCTAGGCTGGACGTGCCCAAGCCACGCAGCTATTTTAAGATACGAGTCGCGGCGGGAGGAGGAGCAGAGCTCACGTGCTCTCCTCCACGCCACGCAGCCCGGCCCCACAAGGCCTACTAACAGACCAAGGGAACGCAAAGCCGTCACGCCAACAGGAGGTGTGAAGGGTCCTGGAATATAACCAGGCGCGGATTAGGATGCCCAAGCGCTGCGGCAGTTCCTCCAAAAGAAGAGTCTCCAAGCCGGAGCGCGCAGCCGCAAGCGCGATGCAGGGCCTCCGGGGCCGGCCCGGGACCGCGGGCCCAGGCCGCCCCGCACGTGGCCCACCCGAGGGGCGCCCGCCCGGAAGCCGCCGCCGGGGTGTCGATGGCCCGGCGGGAGCCGCGGGAGGGCAGGAAGCCGGCCGCCCGCAGGCCACCCCGCCGCCGGCCCGGGCCCGCACTCACCGTGACCGTCACCTCATCGTCGTGCAGGATGAGGGCCGCGTAGATGCAGGCGAGCTCCGAGACCGAAGCCATGGTGCGGGCGAAGGCGGGGCAGCGCTGCCGGGCGCGGTGCTAGTCGCCGGATGAAGTGAGGGCCTCACCCCAACGCGGCCTTAGCTTCCTCGGAAGGACCGAGCACCTTAGCGGCAGCTGAGCAAAGAGAGCCTTACGCCTGCGCACAGCCTCTTATACGGCCACGCGGACCAATCGGCGCCCGCGCCTGGCGGAAGAGGCGGGGCGAGGGTCGCCCGCGGGGACCCGCTGGAGGCGCCTGCGCGGGAGTGGAGTCGCTCGTTGGCGAGTTGGGACGTTTCCGGGTAAACATAAGTGCTGACCGCGTTGGTTCGTGTAAAACTCAGGGCTCGTGGACAGGAAAAATTCCCATCCGCTGTAGTGCGTGTGACACTGTTTAGACAGTCATTTAATGACGTCGCCACCACCACTCCCGCCTCCCCCTTGCAGGCGGTGACCACCTGAAGAGGAGCAAAGTTTCAGCCTGAGGCCCCGTGCTTATCGCAGCGGTTCGGATGAAATGAGTGAATATAGGAGGAAATGAGAAATTTGCAGTGGAACGATAGCAGTAGCGTTTGAGCGTCCCAGGCTCTGAGCCACATTCTACAAGGATCCCTTTAATCCTCACACAGCATAAGAGGTAAGTACTATTATCTCCATTTTGCAGATGGCAAAACTAAGGTGTAGACCTGGTAACTAGCCCAAGATGACACAGGAACCGCGCTGTGGAGCCTCGATTTAGAATCTGGAAGCCTAACTTCAGGGTCTCCGGCTTGTGTGTGCAGAAAGGGTTGGGTTTGGGGATTATGAGTATGTTTCTTCTCTCCCCCCCACACCAAAATATAAAAGATATTAGCATCGTAGGGAAACTCTCCACTTTAACTTTATTTTTTATAACTAACGCAGCGGTGATTGGGTGGAAATGCCTTGAGACTGCACTTGAGCTGTTTCAAGACCTCTTGATGCACCTGCTGTCTGGTTAGGTGCTGTATTGCCATTTTGTGTCCTTTGAAGCTAATAAAACTGATGTTGGGTTCATGTTGAGAGCATTTCTTTTAAAAAAAATTTTTTTTAATTGAGGTATAACTGCCATACAACGTTATATTAGTTTCAGGTGTAAAATATAATGACTTGACATTTGTATACATTGCGAAATGATCACCACGCTAAGTCTAGTAAACTTCTGTCACCATACGTAGTTACAAATTTTTTTTTCTTGTGATGACTTTTAAGGTCTACTCTCTTAGCAACTTTCAAATATGCAATGGAGTATTATTAACTATAGTTACTATGCTGTGCATTGCATCCCCATGACTTATTTATTTTATTATTGCAAGTTTGTGCCAGTTTGTGCCTTTTGACCTTCTTCACCATTCCCCTCAGCCGCCAATCTGTTCTCTGTATCTATGAGCTTTTTTTTTTTAGTTTCCACATATAAGTGAGATCATACAGTATATATCTTTCTCTGTCTGACTTATTTCAATTAGCATGCCCTCAAGGTCTATCCATGTACAAATGGCAAGATTTCATTCTTTTTTATGGCTGAATAATATTCCATTATATATCTATACCATATCTTCTTTATCCATTCATCCATTGGTGGACACTTAGGTTGTTTCTATGTGTCGGCTGTTGTAAATAATGCTGCAATGGGGGCTGGCCTGGTGGCATAGTGGTTAAGTTCACGCACTCTGCTTTGGCGGCCTGGGGTTCACAGTTTCGGATCCTGGGCGTGGACCTACACACCACTTGTCAAGCCATGCTGTGGTGGCATCCCACGTACAAAATAGAGGAAGATTGGCACAGATGTTAATTTAAGGGCTAATCTTCCTCAGCAAGAAGAGGAAGATTGGGGGGCTGGCCTGGTGGCGCAAGCCGTTAAGTGTGCGCAGTGTTAAGTGTGCGCGTTCCACTGCGGCGGCCTGGGGTTCGGATCCCGGGCACGCACCAACGCACCGCTTGTCAGGCCATGCTGTGGCGGCGTCCCATATAAAGTGGAGGAAGGTGGGCACAGATGTTAGCCCAGGGCCAGTCTTCCTCAGCAAAAAAAAAAAAAAGAGGAGGATTGGCAGATGTTAGCACAGGGCTGATCTCCTCACAAAAAAAAAAAAAAAAAAAGAAGAGGAAGATTGGCAACAGATGTTGGCTCAGGACCAATCTTCCTCACCAAAATAATAATAATATAATAATACTGCAGTGAACATGGGGGTGCCTATATCTTTTTGAATTAGGATTTTTGTTTTCTTCTGATAAATATCCAGAAATGGAATTGCTGGATCATATGGTAGTTCTATTTTTATTCAATTCTATTTTAGTTCAATTTTTTGAGGAACCTCCATACTGTTCTCCATAATAGCTGCACCAATTTCCATCCCCACCAACAGTGCACAAGGCTTCCCTTTTCTCCTCATCCTCACCAACGTGTTATTTCTTGTCTTTTTGATAATAGCCATTCTAAGGGTGTGAGGTGATATCTCATGTTGGTTTTGATGTGCATTTCCCTGATAATAAGTGATGTTGAGCATTTTTTTCATGTACTTGGCCATCTGTATGTCTTCTTTGGAAAAATGTCTATTTGGATCTTCTGCCCATTTTTTAATCTGATTTTTTTTTGCTGTTGAGTTGTATGAGTTCTTTATTTGTTTTGGATATTAACCCCTTATCAGATATGTGATTTGCAAATATTTTCTCCCATTCACTAGGTTGCCTTTGCATTTTGTTGATGGTTTCTTTTGCTGTGCAGAAAGTTTTTAGGTTGATGTAGTCCCACGTGTTTATTTTTGCTTTTGTTGCCTTTCCTTTTGGAGTCAGATCCAAAAAATCATCGTCAAGACCTATGTCAAGGAGCTTACTGCGTATGTTTTCTTCTGGAAATTTTATGGTTTCCGGTCTTACATTCGTGTCTTTAATTCATTTTGAGTTAATTTTTGTGTATGGTGTAAGATGATGGTCCACTTTCATTCCTTTGCGTGTGGCTGTCCAGTTTTCCCAACACCATTTATTGAAGAGACTTTCCTTTACCCACTGTATATTCTTGGCTGCTTTGTCATAAATTAATTGACCATATATGTGTGGGTTTGTTTCTGGGCTCTCGATTCTGTTCCATTGATCTGTTTTTCTGTTTTTATGCCAACACTGTACTGTTTTGATTACTATAGCTTTGTAATGTAGTTTGAAATCAGGGAGCGTGATGACTCCAGCTTTGTTCTTCTTTCTTAGGATTGCTTTGGCTGTTCAGGGTCTTTTGTGGTTCCATACAAATTTTAGGATTGTTCTATTCTGTGAAAAATGCTATTGGAATTTTGATAGGGGTTGCATTGAATCTGTAGATTGCTTTGGGTAGTAGGGAGATTTTAACAATATTAATTCTTCTAATGCACGTGCATGGAATATCTTTCCATTTATTTGTGTCTTCTTCAATTTCTTTCATCAGTGTCTTAACTTCTCCTTTATTTTTGATATTTTTGAATTATCTACAACTTGCAGGTATCATTTATTACATGATCTGAAACCTAAATTTAATTCCTACCATGAGAAATAGTAATCTTTATATTTCCTCATCTATGTCCCTCTTGGGATTTGCCTAGTTTCCTGTGAAGGTGGTTCAATTTTCTTTTTTCCGGAACCTGCTTTGTTCAGTCAGTGCTATTATCTCATAATCATCCCTAACCAGACATTTCCATTGGAAGCCCAATACAGGGTTCTACTTGGATCCATCTTAGCCATAAATTTAAACAATATCTTAATAGCCTGAACTTTCTAAAAAGCTTTTTAAAAACTATCAAGCTTGCTAAAAATAAAACTGTTGTTTTGAGTTTTCATCCAAATCTAGGAAGCAATTTTAGTGGAATTTGGGTGGAAAAAGGTAAACCTATTGAAAAATTCAAATATTTCCAAAGCCAGAATAAGTCAATCCAAAACACAGTTCCCCCACCAGTATATGTTCTTAACAAAAAACTGATCTTTGGCGAATATAATACAACAACACACAGTAAAAAAAAAAGCTTTGCCCATCTTAAACTATACTAGTAAGAAACCTTTTTAAATCAAATTAATATTTTGTTCCCAAAATTATTTATATAACTGTAGTAACAAAACCTGAACCTAAGAGTATAAGAGAGGTAAATTGTAGGCTCTTCTCATTTATGAATGTAAACACAAAAATCCAAAATAAAATATTAATGTCAATTATACCTCAATAAATCTGGAGGAGAAAAAACAAAAGATTAGTGAATTGAATTCAGTACTACATGTAAAAATATGGTATATTGTGACTAAACAGGATAGTTCAACAATGTAAAATCTATTAAAAATAATTCACTAACAAATTAAAGAGGAAAATCTATACGAAATTCTTATAGATTCAGAGAAACCACTTGATGAATTTAAGTAACTATTCACATCGACTCTTAGAAAACTGGAATAGAAGGTAACATCCATATCCTGATAAGATATCTACCAAGAATCTATAGCAAACATCATACTTAATGGTGAAACTTTAGAAACATACTCTTCAACCAGGAAGAAACCAGGATGCCTCCTTTCTCTGCTTCTGTTTCAATTACTGTTTTAGAGTTTAGCCATCTCTATAAGAAAAGAAAAAGAAATAAAAGATATTAAAATTGGATACATGTGAACTCTCATTATTCCTAGATAATGGTTGTTTACCCAGAAGTTCCAAGAAAATCCATAGACAAATAATTCAAACTAATAAGTACTTCAGCAAGATTGCTAGATTCAAGATTAATATACAAAACCCAGCAGCATTTCTGCATTCAGCAAAAGTCAATTAGAAAATGTAATATTAAAAAATATACCTCATACAGTAGCAACAAAAGTCAGGTTCTAGGAATAAATCTAACAAGATGTGCATGACCATTATTTTAAAAATTATCAAACTTATGGAACAACATCAAAGGCAACCTAAATAGAGTGATATACAGTGTTTCACAGATGGAAAGACCTTAATGTGGGTAATTCTCTCCAAATTATGTAATTTCAATCAAAATTCCATTAGTTTTCAATGGAATTTGACAAGTTGACCTTAAATTTTAATGGAATGATTAAATAATAACCAAAGCAATTTTTTAAAGTATTGAAGGAAGATTTGCTTAAATTCCATTGGGGACACAAACTTTGGTTTGCCACTGCATTTCTTGTGCCTAAAACAGTAACTGGCACCTAGGAGGCATTCACATACATACTGAGTGAATTAAAACTGTGCTATTAATATACAAATAGATAAACAGACCAACAGAACAGAGAACCCAAAAATATACTCTCATACATATGGGAACTTGGTAGGGTCAGAGGTATGGCTTCATCAATGGTGAAGGAGTAGATAGGGGGAAGAGTACCTTTTTGAAAAAACAGTACTGGGACGATTGGTTTTCTAATGATATGGGAGTGGGGAAAGAATATTTGTAATTCCTTCCTCACACCATACATAATGTCAAAAACAAAACTCTAAAACTTTAGAGGAAAACGTAGAAGTTTATTATGATATCAGTGTATGAAAATTTCTTAAGGGACAAAAGATTAATATGTTTGATTACATTAAAATTGAAAACTACACGCCAAAAGATACTATAACCAGAGTTTGAAAAACCATCAAGCCAAGAAGAGCCTAAGGAAACACATGACTAGATGTAGTAAGGTTTCCTGGATGGGATCCTGGGACAGAAAAAAGACTAGGTAAAAACTAAGGAAATCCAAATAAAATATGGACTTTAGTTAATAACAATATATCAATATTGGGTTATTAACTGTAACAGATATACCATATTAATATGTGGTAGGGGATATATAATATAATTAATATAATACAATATTAGGAGAAACTGGCTGTGAGGTATATGGGAACTTTCTATACTATCCTCACAAACTATTCTAAAAATTAAGTTTATTTTAAAAGATACCATAACCGAAGTGAAAAAAACGTCAGATTAGAAGATATGAAGCCTAAAGTACCCAAAGGCTATATAAAGTTCTACAAACAAATAAAAGACTAACAATTAGTCCTGTTTTGTAAAACATCAGTAATTATCAACTAAAATTAACTATCTAGGGCTAAGAAACTTTTAGTTAAACTATGAAGATGAGACAATCATTAGCAAAGTAGTTAAAAGCTTTGATGTCAGACTTGGGCTTAAATATCAGCTCTACCATTTATGATTTTGGGAGTCCTTGAGCAAGTCCTTAACTCTCTCAATCTATTTCTTCACCTGTAAATTGTGGATAACACCTTTGCAGATTATCAGACACTGAGCACCCAACTAACCACAGCTGTCTTCAAAACTATTCAAGAAAAACATGAATTGCCCATGTGTTTTCCTGTATTTTGTGTAGTTCAAAGGCTTAGTGGATTCAACGTACTGTTACTTCAAATTCTACTGTCCCACATTCCCCGTCATAGTGAAAACTTCCTATTAAGATGTATTTTCAGAAGACTAAGCAGTATGCCATTTTAAAAAATAAAAGTAATCAAGAAATAGATTAAATCCAGTAGGGTCTACTGAAAAAGGTTTAACCTTTAGTGCTCTGAAGCATTCTAGAAACATACCTGTGACATTACTTACTACTATACTATTAGTGACAACTAAGTGGATTTTTTTTCCTTTAACCTTGGAATCTGCTTTTGGCCAGGACTAATATCGTACCTTCACTATTAATAAAAACAGATTAGGGGGCTGGCCCCATGGCATAGTGGTTAATTAAGTTCGGTGCACTCCGCTTTGGCGGCCCCGGGTTCACGGGTTTGGATCCTGGCCGTGGACCTACACCACTTGTCAGCCACGCTGTGGTGGCAACCCACATACAAAATAGAGGAAGACTGGCATAGATGTTAGCTCAGAGTGAACCCTCCTCAGGGAAAAAAAAAAAAGATTAAACTATCATTTTAGTAAAAAATAATAATAATAAATTCAGCCTCAAAAGAAATCCTAATTTAAGCAGAGAAAAATATATGTTCACCTAAAGAAGTGGATTTTTCACCATGATTTTCTTTTTTTTATAATTTTATTTATTTATTTATTTTCCCCCCAAAGCCCCAGTAGATAGTTGTATGTCATAGCTGCACATGCTTCTAGTTGCTGTATGTGGGACGTGGCCTCAGCATGGCCGGAGAAGCGGTGCGTCGGTGCGCGTCTGGGATCTGAACCCCAGGCTGCCAGCAGCGGAGCGCACGCACTTAACCGCTAAGCCGTGGGGCCGGCCCTCACCATGATTTTCAATAGTACTTTTTCTAATTTATGTTGTCCCCAAACCATGTTTTTTGTTTAAATGTCTAGAGGAGCATACTTAATACATAGATGTTATGGTTGTCACACAAAAAAAGACGTTGTCAATTTAACATCAAATTCCTTTATATTTTCTAGTGCTTTTTTTTTTTTTTTTTTACAATTGCAGAATTCTTTTAATTTTTTTATTGAAATATATTTGACATATAATGTGTAAATTTAAGGTGTACAACATGTTAATCTGATACATGTATAATAATATGATTGCCATTGTAGCAATAATTAGCATCTCTATCATGTCACATAATTATCCTTTCATTTTAGTAGTTAGAATAATTAAGTTCTAGTCTCTTAGCAGGTTTGATGTTTATAATACAGTATTGTTGTCTATATTCACTGTACTCTGCATTGTATCACTAGGGTTTATTTCCTACTCGTTATAAGTTTATACCCTTAAACAGCATCTGTCCTGTCACCCCACCCTCCATCCCCTAGTGACCATCATTTTATTCTCTGTTTTTACAAGTTTGGCTTTTTAAAATTCCACATATAAGTGATATCATACAGTACTTGTCTTTCTCAGTCTGACTTAATCTCACTTAGCATAATGTGCTCAAGGTCCATCCAGTGTTGTCGCAAGCAAATGGCAGGATATCGTCCTTTCTCGTGGTTGAATAATATTCCATATATATATGTACCACATTTTCTTTAGCCATTTATCTATTGATGGACACATAGGTTGTTTCCATATCTTTACTATTGTAAGTAATGCTGCAGTGAACGTGGGGGTGCATATATCTTTTTGAGTTAGTTTTTGTTTTCTTCAGATAAATACCCAGAAGTGGAATTGCTAGATCATATGGTAATTCTGCTTTTAATTTTTTGAGGAACCTCCATACTGTTTTCCATAGTGGCTGCACCAATTTACATTCCCACCAGCAGTGCACAAGGGTTCCCTTCTGTCTGCATCCTCACCAGCACATCTATTAGAATAGCCATTCTAATAGATGTGAAGTGATATCCTATTGGGGTTTTAATTTGCATTTCCCTGATGATTAGTTGGATTAGTTCCCTGATGACGTTAGAAAAGATGTGGAGCGTCTTTTCATGTACTTGTTGGCCGTTCGGATGTCTTCTTTGGAAAAATGTCGATTTAGTTCTTCTGTCCATTTTTTAAATCTGATTCTTTGGTTTTTTCTTATTGAGTTGTATGAGTTCTTTATATATTTTGGATATTAACCCCTTATCCTATATATGGTTTGCAAAAATTTTTTCCCATTCTGTAGGTTGCCTGTTCATTTTGTTAATTGTTTCTTTTGCTGTGCAGAAGCTTTTAAGTTTGATGTAGTCCCATTTGTTGATTTTTGCTTTTGTTCTTTGTGCTTTTGGTGTCATATCCAAAAAATCATTGCCAAAACCAATGTTGAGGAGCTTCGTCCCTACATTTTCTTCTAGGAGTTTTATAGTATCAGGTCTATGTTTGAGTTTTTTGATCTATTTCGAGTGAATTTTTGTGAGTAGTATAAGATAAGGGTTCAGTTTCATTGCTCTGCATGTGTTTATCTAGTTTTCCCAGCACTAGTTGTTAAAGAAACTATCCTTTCCCGCTTAGGTGCTCTTGGCTCCCTTGTCAAATATTAGTTGACCATACAGTCAACTACCCTGCATAAGCAGAGGTTAATTCTGGGCTCTCTGTTCTGTTTCATTGATCCCACTGGTCAATGTGGCTGTTTTTGTGCCAGTACCATACTCTTTTTATTACTGTAGCTTTGTACTACAGTTTGGAATTAGGAAGTGTGATACCTCCAGCTTTGTTCTTTTTCCTCAGCATTGCTTTGGCTATTCAGGGTCTTTTGTGGTTCCAAATAAATTTTAGGATTGTTTTTTCTATTTCTGTGAAGAATGCCATTGGTATTTTGATGGAGATTGCATTGAATCTATAGATGCTTTTGGTAGTATGGACATTTTAACAATATCAATTCTTCCAATCTATGAACACAGGATATCTTTCCATTTCTTTGTGTCGTCTTCAGTTCCTTTCCGCAAAGTCTTGTAGTTTTTGTTGCATAGATCTTTCACTTCCTTGGTTAAATTTATTTCTAGGTATCTTATTGTTTTGATGCTATTGTGAATGGGATAGTTCTCTTTATTTCTTTGTCAGATGTTTCATTCCTAGTGTATAGAAATGCAACTGATTTCTGTATGTTGTTTTTGTATCCTGCAACTTTAGTGAAATCATTGATTAGTTCCAACAGTTTTTTGGTTGAGTTTTGGGGATTTTTCTATGTATAGATTCATATCATCTGCAAATAGTGACAGTTTTACTTCTTCCTTCACGATTTGGATGCCTTTTATTTCTTTTTTTTTTTTTTTTTTGGTGAGGAAGATCAGCCCTAAGCTAACATCCATGCTAATCCTCCTCTTTTTTTTTGCTGAGGAAGACCGGCTCTGAGATAACATCCACTGCCAGTCCTCCTCCTTTTTATCCCCAAAGCCCCAGTAGATAGTTGTATGTCATAGCTGCACATCCTTCTAGTTGCTGTACGTGGGACGTGGCCTCAGCACGGCCGGAGAAGCGGTGCGTTGGTGCACTCCCGGGATCCGAACCCGGGCGGCCAGCAGCGGAGCACGCACACTTAACCGCTAAGCCACGGGGCCAGCCCTGGATGCCTTTTATTTCTTTGTCTTGCCTAATCGCTCTAGCTAGGACTTCCAGTACTGTATTGAATAGGAGTGGTGAAAATGGGCATCCTTGTCTTGTTCCTGATCTTAGAGGAAAAGCTTTCAGTTTTTCTCCTTGGGGTATAATGTTATCGGTTGTTTTTTGTATATGGCCTTTATTATGTTGAGGTATGTTCCTTTTTTACTCATCTGCCCAGGGTTTTTATCATGAAAGGATGTTGTATTTTGTCAAATGTTTTTTCTACATCTATTGAGATGATTTTTATTTTTCATTTTATTAATGTGATGTGTTACATTTATTATTTGCATATGTTGAACCATTCTTGCATCCCAGGGATAAATCCCACTTGGTCATGGTGTATAAGTCTTTTTATGTGTTTTTGAGTTCAGTTTGCTAGTATTTTGTTGAGAATTTTTACATCTGTATTCATCAGGGATTTTGGTGTATAGTTTTCTTTTCTTGTGGTTTCCTTATCTGGCTTTGCTATTAGGGTAATGCTGGCTTTGTAGAATGAGTTGGAAGTGTTCCTTCCACTTCAGTTTTTTGGAAGAGTTTGAAAAGGATTGGTGTTAATTCTTCTTTGAAGTTTGGTAGAATTTGCCAGTGAAGCTGTCTGGTCCTAGGGTTTTCAGTGTTGGGAGGTTTTTGATTACTGATTCAATCTCTTTGCTTGTTACCAGTGTGTTCGGATTTTCTATTTCTTCCTGATTCCGTCTTGGTAGGTTATATGTTTCTAGAAATTTATCCATTTCTTCTGGGTATCTAATTTGTTGGCAAATAATTGTTCATAATAGTCTCTTATGGTTGTATGTATTTCTGTAGTATCAGTTGTAATGTCTCCTTTTTCATTTCTAGTTTTATTTATTTGAGTCTTCTCTATTTTTTTCTTAGTCTGGCTAAAGGTTTGTCAATTTTGTTTATCTTTTTGAGGGACCAGCTTTTAGTTTTGTTGATCCTTTCTATTGTTTTTCTCATCTCTATTTCATTTATTTCCAATCTGATCTTTATTATTTCCTTCCTTCTGCTAACTTTGGGCTTAATTTGTTCTTCTTTTCCTAGTTCCTTGAGGTGTAAAGTTAGATTGTTTGAGATCTTTCTAATTTCTTAGTATATGCATTTATTGCTATAAACTTTCAAAACTGCTTTTGCTGCGTCTCATAAGATTTGATTTGTATTTCCATTTTCATTTGTTTCAAGATAATTTTTTATTTCCCTTTTGATTTCTTCTTTGACTCATTGGTTGTTCAGAAGTGTGTTGTTTAATTTCCACGTATTGGTAGATTTTCCAGCCTTCCTCTTGTTGTTGATTTCTAGTTTCACACCATTGTGGTCAGAAAAGATGGTGTGATTTCAGTGTTCTTAAATTTGCTGAGATTTGTTTTGTGCCCTATGATATGATCTGTCCCGGAGAATGTTCTGTGTGCACTCGAGAGGAATGTGTATTCTGCTGCTGTGGGATGGAGTGTTCTATATCTGTCTACTAAATCCATTTGTTCTAGAGTATGGTTCACTTCCACTTCCGTGTAGATTTTCTGTCTGGATGATTTATCCATTGCTGACAGTGGGGTATGGAAGTTCCCTACTTTTATTGTATTGTTGTCCATTTCTCCCTTTAGATCTGTTAGTATTTGCTTAATAAATTGTGGTGATCTGAGCCTATGTGTGTCTTTTCAGCTGAAATGAGTTTCCTGCAGGCAGCTTAGAGTTGGCTCTTGTCTTTTCATCCATCCAGCCACTCTGTGCCTTTTGATTGGTGAATTCAATCAATTTATATTTAGAGTGATTATTGATATGTAAGGACTTACTACTGCCATCTTATCGTTTACCTTCTGGTTGTTTTGTATCTCCTTTGTATCTTTTTCCCTCTGTTTCTGTCTACCTTTGTAAAGTGGTGGTGTTCCATGGTGACTGTTGGTTCACAGCCTTGGGAGCTTCCCAGTGAAATTGGAAACCGGCCTCCATACACGCAGGGCAGGGAGAGGCAGAAGAAAGAGGCAGGGCACTCCAGGTTGGTAGGTGGCAGGTTTAAAATGCAAGGGAACTTAAGTATGAGACTTTCTTGCATGGCCACAGACAAGTAGGTCTCTACATCCACCTGCCAGAATCTTAAAAGTTTATATAGAGGCCTTAACTGGGTCCAGGCACATATACCATCCAGATGGTCCTATAACACATCACTGTCTCAAGGCTGTGTCCTTGGGGCAGCTTCCAGCTCAGGGAAGGCAAGCGGACCACCCATTCCAAGGACGGGGGCAGGGTGAGGAGCCCAGCTGGTGGTCATGTCCTCTCCATGACCTCCTCCAACGCTGATTTGTTCACTCTCCCGTTTTTTATGTTTCATGACTGTACTCTAGATTTTTATTTTGTGGTTACTATGTGGCTTACATAAAGCATCTCATAGATAAAATAGTGCTTTTTATGCTGATACCAATTTATTGTCATTCAGCTATAAAGTTTCTACCCTTTTACTCCTCCCCTTTTATATTTTTGGTGTCACAATTTACCTCTTTTTAGACTGTGAATTCATTGAGAAATTATTGTAGCTATAGTTATTTTTAATGCTCTCTTCCTTAAGCTTTTGTACTATAATTAAGTGGTTAACACACCTTTCTAATATAGAGTTACAGTTGTCTAATTCTATTTTTCACCTTTGCTAGAATATTGTGTACTTTCATTTGCTTTTATGTCACTAATTAGCATCTTTTCATTTCAGCCTCAAGAATTCCTTTCTGCATTTCTTGCAAGGCAGATCTAGTGGTGATGAACTCCCTCAGTTTGTCTGGGAAAGCCTTTTTTTCTCCTTCATATCTGAAGGATAACTTTGCCAGATAAGGTATTCTTGGCTGGCAATTTTTATCTTTTAGCACTTTGAAAATGTCATTCCACTCTCTCCTGGCCTGTAGAATTTCTGCTGTGAAAGTGCTGATAGCCTAATGGGAGTTCCTTTGTAAGTTACTTTCTTTTTTGCTCTGGCTGCCTTTAAGATTCTTTATCATTGATTTTTGACAGCTTCATTATAACTTCTTTTGGAGAAGCTCTTTTAGCATTAAGATAATATGGTGTTCTATTAGCTTCTTGGACTTCTGTGTCCAATTCCTTCCCCAGGTTTGGGAAGCTCCCAGCTATTATTTCTCTGAGTACACTCTCTGATCCCTTCTGCCTCTCTTCTCCTTCCGGTAAACCAATTATTCTTGTGTTTGGTTTTCTCATATCTGACAGCTCTCCTAGGGTAAATTCACTTTTTTAATTTATTTTTAATTTTTTTATTTGTGAGGAAGATCAGCCCTGAGCTAACATCTGTCGCCAATCCTCCTCTTTTTGCTGAGGAAGACTGGCCCTGGGCTAACATCTGTGGCCAGCTTCCTCCACTTTATATGGGACGCCACCACAGCATGGCTTGACAAGCAGTGCATCGGTGCGCACCCAGGATCTGAACCCCAGGCCGCTGCAGCGGAGCGCACGCACTTAACCGCTACACCACAGGGCCAGGCCCCTAAATTCACTTTTTTTAAATCTTAGTTCTCTCTCCTCCTCTAAGTCGTTTCTAAATTCCTGTCTTCCAAATTGTTAATTCTTTCTTCAATCTGATCTGACCTATTTCCTAATGTCTCTAATGCATTCTTCATCTCATTCATTGAATTCTTTCAGCTCTAGAATTCTGTCTAGTTCTTTTTAAAAATTTTGGTCTCTTTGGTAAAGAACTGTTTCTGTTCATTAATTTATTCCTAAGTTGAATTGCCTTTTTAAGTTTTCTTATAGCTTGTTGAATCTCTTCATAACAGGTATTTTGAATTCTTTATTAGATCGCATATTCTGTGCCTTTGGGTTCAGTTGCTGGAGAGTTATTTTATTTTTGTGAAACCATATTACTGTGATTTTTCATAGTGTTTGATGAAATATGCCTCTGCTATCACATTTGAAGCAGCACACACCTTTCTCAGTTGTTTTCTTTGTTACAGTTCCAGACTGACAATTAGAAACTTTTCTTTTAATTTCCAGAAGGTGGCACTATAGCTCAAGTTTTTGGTTTCTCTTTACCTGAGCTGGCTCTGGGGCTGCACTCAGAAACGTGGGTAGAAAAAGCTGGCAACAGAGTGTGGGTAGGTGTCAGCTTAGACCCTGGGGCTTTGTGGGTGCCCACAGCCCGGTAGGAGGATCCTTAAGTGAGAGTACTCCCAGTGGTCTGTGGGTGGATCTCCTGCAGAATTCCCGAAGCAGACAGCAGGGAACATGTTCCTTCAACGCCCTGTTATTCTTGTCCGCCTCTCTTTCCTCTCCCTTCCCCCAGTCACGGAGGTCCCTCCTCAGAAATTTGTGCTGCTGGAGAGAAGTGGGTCCCTCTAGCTGCGACCCACGCAGCCGGGTGGTCAGTCACTCACTGCTTTTGCTTTCCACCTCCTGTGAGGGACGTCCCTGTTGTCACCAGCTAAAGCCCAGGGTGTTGCAGTGTCGCCCTGGGGAGGGGGACTGACTCCTCAATTCCTCCTTCTTCTCTGCCTCCAAACTCGTCTCTGTCCCGCTCTGACGGCTTGCCTGGCTCTCCCATCAGGCCGACTGGACCTCCACAAAGTCTCTATCTCCTTGCATGTCTGCCCTGTTGTGTACTCTCCCGGTTCACTTTTTCCCCAATTGTGCAGGTGGGGGTGGGGCAGGCTCACTGACTCCCTTGGATCCGCAGTCCCCTCTCGGGTCCTACCCACCTACTTTCTGAATCACAGGTGGGTAGAAATCTCCTGGATGTCCTGGTGTAATGTGCAGAGGGACTTTTGTTCCTTTATGAACGACTGATTAGTTGTAAATAAAAGGGGAGAGAAAAAAGGAATGACTCCCGGCTGCCATGATGCCGATGTCACTCTCTCCTCTACTCTTTATGTTTTTAAGTTAGGTAGAATATCAAGAATTAAGTCAATTGAATGAAGCAATAAAAGGGAGGATTCCAAGTCAGTCTGTGTGTGAAGGATTGTCTGTGGGCTGCACTGTGAGCTGAGGGGAGATTCCTGCTTCTTGGCAGGGGAAATAGTCGCTTTCAGAGCCGTTCCTTTATGCCCTAAAACAAGCACCCCAACATGAGAGAAACGTCTAGTGCTTTCTTTTAAGGCATCCCACAAATGAGTGCCAGCTAAATGCAAGGCATGATGCTAGGTGCTGGACTGTGCATTAAATGACTATCACACGACTTCGTATTCCTTAGTGTTTTTTATTTAAATCTTGTGGCATATCTAAATGTCAGAAAGTGAATATATACGTACAAAACAACTTCCTAAAATCGTTTTATTATTGGCCAGTCACTGACACCTTTATTTTGAAAGTTTGAATTGTCATATGTCTAAAGTGCATTCTTGCAGCTAATCAATAGCAGCATTTGTGTTGTTTATAAACCTTAAGAAATATTTAGACAAGAGCCGGAAAAGTCACAATAAAAAAGCGTGATCTAGATATAGTCTTCCTTAATCACCCAAGAAAAACACTTGCATGAATTAGTTTATAAGTATACAAGAAATATACAAAAAAAAATAGCATTATAAAAAAGTTCCTACAGCAATGAGAAAAGGGAGTCTTTCTCTGCAATTAATATTAAATACGGCAAGGCATATAATATAGTTTGTTGACTCCTAGAGGTCTTTGGAGCCATAGAGGAATCTCTGATCTAGGCCAGTGTGGTGTATCTGAGTTCTGTGACATTCAACAAAGCTGGAGTTCTGTAAGATGATTCAGAAGGCTCCTTCTGGTTTGGCTTTGGAGAAATCACCAACACAAACAAAAATGTTCTTTCCTTACTGAGACTTTCAGTTCATGGCTTCTTGCGCCTAAAACGTGAAAACCAGCACTTAGTGTTGAATTTTGCAATCAATGACACATCTGTAGCAAATGAATCTCTAGGGGGTGCTTTAAGATAATTCTTGTTTTATCATGGAAAAAGTTCAAATCCTTCTAAGAAAGCAAATAACTTATAAAATATGCTTATCTAGTATTAAATTTAAAAAACAGGACTTCCCATCTTTATCCTGTTGCAATGATTTCCCATATTGCCTAAGGAATACATGTGTTAAAAACGGACAAATGGGCTTGTATAGGTACATCTCTGAAAAGGAGTTTTAATAATATGGAAAAAGAATGGGCCAGACTCTTGGGTGTGTGTTTTGTAGAAGTCAAAGTGTGATTCCTTTCCCTACCATAAATTCCACCATTGCATTTTATTTTAGTGAACACTTACTGCTGTAACAAGACTAAGAGGTAAGTCAGGGAAGAATGAATTACATGAAGAGCTGTCGTCCCTGACTAAAGGCCTTAGCCTCCCCTCCTCACAGGTGATCTCAGTTCAGCCTCTGAAAGCTTTATATGAACAGGAGCGAGCCATCTCCCATCACGTCTGTTCTTGCAGCTCTAAGGGCTCTCATCAAGCCTTCCGAGGTCCTCAGCAGTGCTGCTGCCTACTGCAGTCGGCCAGGAGGGCCCAAGTATTCCAAGGGGTAAACAAAAATCACATATTTCCCCTTAAAACAGAGTGGATGGTAGGGAGAAGAGGTGGTGGACATCTAGCGGAGGGAAAACACACACAGAAGGCCCCGAGTCAGTACTCACTTGGGCTGTGCGTGATGCTGATAGCCAGGCCCCAGCAGAGATCCCGCTTTCATCTCCACAGCCACAGCACACTGACAGGGAGATCACAGAGAGGAAAGCGTCAGCGCCTCTCAGTAGCCCACAGAACACAATTCTGTTTAGATAGGTTCAACCAGGTGAGATCCAACACTGCTTCCCAGTTCAGGGAACTACGTTAGAACACCAGTCAGATACTTGCAATTTATTTGACATAGGCCACAAAAATTGTGTGCTGGAAGGGTCTTTAGAGATCATCCAGGTTAATTTCCTCATTTTAGACAAAGAAGAGAAGTTCTTGAGAAAGTTAGTGGCCAGGGCGAGAGGTTGGCCTCCTGACTTCCACCCTCCCGTGCCCTTTCCATATGAGCCTCTCATCAGGAATAACACTTCCTCAGGGAAGTTCTGCTTCCGAGAAGATTCTCATCAATCTGATGTGAATTCTTGTTATTCTAGGGTGATAGCATCTAACTTTATTCTTGGGGCCCATCCCTCTACACTGAAAACAGGGGCTTTGAACTGAAGAGCTCCAGTAAGAGCAGTCCTAAAGAAATAGAATACCTTTGCGGGTTTGCCAGGAACAGGCCTACAGGCTGCCCTGGCAATGTGAGATCAGACCTCAGCTGCTTCAAAGAGCATGAAAAGCAACAGCCGAGGGGCTTAAAACATGACACCCTGATTTTTACTAAGCAGACAAATATTTAATTTTTACCCCTACCCTTGTTTCTACATCAGTCCATTCAGACTCTGTACCATCTGGTTGGGCAGGTGCTGCTGTGGGAGATCTTCGTTTTCGACTACGGAAAAAGGGGAAATATAATGCAACAATTATTTTTGCACCTAAGAACAGGAAAAATATTAGAATCAAGGAAATACCCTCTACACTTCTTCAGAGAATCAGTGATACATTTTATAGGATATTCTATTCCTTTAGAATGAGCACCAAAGAAAATGACAGCCCTCTAAAGAGATACGTTTGATGATCACTCACCCAGTTGGTGATTCTTGTTTTAAAGTCTCAACTTCAGTAAACTGAACAGATTGTCCACCACCCCTTGTTTTATAAACATCACCCTAAAGTCAAGAGAAAAGGTCACTGTCAACACTTTGGTACATCCAATGATAAACACACATATATATACTTTAAATTGAACTTAACACTCTACTATTTTATGGAAACTCCCGTCCACAAAACCAGATGGTGCGTGGGACTGCTGGATCTGTATTATTAAAATATTTTAGAAATTTGAGTATTTATCTCTCACTAAACAAAGTTGTTCAAGGCAATATAATCAGTAACATTCTTAATTATGGAAAAAATATTCCTTTTTCTTCAACCTATAATTTAAAATTTAACTAGGCTAAGGATCAAGAAATCTCCCAGAAATTTCTAAATGTTCTAAGGCATTAGCCTTTCTTCTCTAGGTGCACCATCCCCCTCATAGTCAATTGACAACGTACTCTTAGTTGTAACTATAATTATAATAAGAACCATCCTCTAAATTGAATTTGAAATGAAAAACTTTTTCTTATCCAGTCTTGTCTTTTACTTCCCTGATTACTGACTCTGATTGAAGGAAATTCTTCTCAGGCAAGGGAAAGGGCTTTGAGTAGCTCAATACTAAGTAATTTTGGTGGGTTTTAATGTGGGCTTTTTATCTTGAACTGACAGAAAGCAGTGGGAGTTCTTTGTTTAGGTTTACTTTTTAAGTAAGGGTTAAAACTAAACATACATCAATTAAAAGTAAATAATAGATCTGGAGTTCCTCTAACAAACCTGAGACTCTAAGCCTCATTCAACAGAAAGCAGATTCAGTCCTAATTCAGCGGGTTCACAACCTAAGCAGTTACTTGAGTTCTCTAACAACAAGGTTTATGTTCCAGTTGATGCTGCCTGTGTGTCATCAAAAGAATAAATCATTTGTTGTTGACGTTTTTATATATTTTTTTCTCCTGTGTAAATTTGTTTTTACCTTAATGAGTTTAGTCTCAATCTCCCCATCGGAGGCTAGTTCCTGGTGGGTCAGCATGTACTTCTCACACTTAGCTAGTGCCTTTTCATTTGCAACAGATACTGTGATGGCATGAGGGACATGTGGCTGCATGACTGTTTCAGTTTGCACGTTAGAGGCAGGCTTATGATCTACCCATCTGTCTCCTGCAGAGCGTGATCGTCTGTGTCGGAGACGAATTGGTGGTACGTTCTGATCAGGTTGAAAGAGGAATCAAGAAACAAGCATAACCCAGAATTAATAGAAGCATATTATTAGAAGTGCAGCAGGTTTGGCTACATTAGTTGGTGACAGTATCAAAACAAACGCATGAACCTTTTCAAAAGCGAAATATGTCATTCAAGTAATTTAAATGTTCTCCTTTTTAAACACAAAACCAACAAACATCTTTTAACACCAGCTTATACATTACATACAGTCATGTGCTACATAACGACATTTTGGTCAACGATGGACCATGTATACGAGGGAGGTCCCACAAGATTAATACCGTAGAGCCTAGGTGTGTAGCAGGCTACACTATCTAGGTTTGTGTAAGTACACTCGGGGAAGTTCACACAACACAATCACCTAATGATGCATTTCTCAGAACGTATCCCTGTCGTTAAGCAGTGCACGACTGTATGCTATCAGGGAGCTTCCCTTTCAATAAAGAATGGAAGGAAAAATTCTGGTAATGCTGCTAGTCTTTTCTGTGTAGGTGGTGTTCTGGACAAATAATAATTCATTTTGCCTTCTCAATCAAAAACCAGTATTTGTGCCTGGTATTGTGAGGTAATCTCTTACGTCCACAACTATGTTAAAAGCTTCAATAAGATCAATAAAAGCCCTAAACATATCATAGACCTCTAAACAAAAGAGAAAACACTCCTTGCACAGACAGACCAAAAAAAAAAAAAAAGCTGATGGAGCTGTATAGTACAAAATGGTAAAAGCATAAGGTATAATAAGAATCGTATGTATAAAATGATTAAAAGAATGTAAATAAATACTTCTGAGTATTTTCAGGTAGGATTTTAAAATCTCAAAACAGAACTTAACGAAAAGATCAAAAACAATGGCTAAAACACACCAACAATTTTTTTCCCCAAACATTTCATAAAGGTTCCAAGAACCAAATAAAGAATGTAGTGTCAAATCAGTCTCTGTCATACAATAAAAAAACTAGTTGCTTCCAGTCAAATGTCATGTAAATTTGGGTAAGTTAAATTGAGCACATTTAGCCTGAGAGAAAATATTTCACATACAGGGCATGGTTAATAGTTCAAAAGAATGAGTTATCTTTGGGAGTTTTGCAAACATCTTCTGTTTCTAAAACTGAAAACAAATCAAACAGCCTGTCGCAGGCCAAATCCTTCAAAGCTGGTCAAGTATGAAGATCCCAATTTCAAAATGCATATCTGGAGAACTAGAGCCTTTCCCCTACATAGTTATAAGGAACAAATGAAGCACTAGTGACAAATCACGATACTATCAACATGGGCAATACAGTTTGCCACTAAGGATGCCCAGGTCTCACAGCAAGCAGGAAACTTGCCGTTCTTAAAATGGCTTAACATTGAAAAAGAAAGTCTGACTCTCATGATCTATCATTTAACAAAGGTGATGGTTTTCTTGAAACACATTTAGCAATAAAATACATTCTGAAACAAGCTGCAGAGAGATGGTAGTCCTTACAATCTACTATCATTTATGAAATAAAGTTTCTTCCTCACTGAAGTGTAATTCAGTCCACCGGACATAATTTTTGACGAACAAACCGAGATGCGTCATAGATAACTAGCCTAAACTTTTCTGCTGCACTTCTAAAGAAATTTTGATTTCAAGTGAGAAGTTAAAGGATCTCTAGTAAATCCTCTTAAATATCTCATAGCCAAAATTAGATATTATATTAATGTTGACAAGGCATAAGTAGGCCTTGAATCGTTTCCAGTCTATAAACTTTCACGAAATAAAGGGGATTTATTAGAGTTGATCAGAAAGACCAGTCACCATAATTTGCTCCCTAAAAAGGTTTAAAGCAAAATCTGCAAAGAACTTAAGACACTTGAGAGTCACCTGTTGCCTTGGTAAATACCTTGCAATTCATCACCATCCCTTAATAATCAGGAATGCAGACCACCTAAGTGAAATTTGTCTGTACCTTCAATTATACAAGAAAATCTAAAGCAAATATTTACTATAAGATTGATTTGTTTAGAAGAAAAATTCTAAAAGAGCTCTAGTAAGATTTTACTAAATGTAAATTCACAATATTAACTTGGTCCATTTATTCAGATTCAAAGGAAAACTTTACCTTAACCCTTAAGAAGAAAATATAAACATGAATTTGTTTAAACATCCTTGAATGAGGCAGAGCCCTTGTAAATTGAGATAAAGGTCTTGAGATTAAAAGCAATTTATGGGACATGTAAGCCTTCAGTAATTAAAACTGGCCTGGACTCTTCAAAAACACTGAATGTCATGAATGTCATGAAAATCAAAAAAAGGAGGGGGCTTTTATATTAAAAGAGATTAAGGAGACACAATAACCACATGTAATGCATTCACCTTGGTAGGATCATAGATTCAAAAAAGAAAAGCCATTTCACAACTGGGGAAATATAAACATGGACTGTATGTTAGAGGATATTCAATTAATGTTACCTTTCTTAGGTGTGATAAAGATTGTGGTTATGTAGGACAATGTCCTTATTCTTAGGGATGAAGTGTCACAAAGTCTGTGACTTACTTTTAAGGGTTCAAGAAACAATGTTTCCAAATGTATATAAAGTAACAATTGGTAAATCTAGGTAAGAGGGAAAAGATGATACTGTACCATTCTTTCAGTTTTTCTTTGGGCTTGAATTTTTTTAAAATAAGTTTGGGAAAACAATTTTAAAAAAGAAAGTTCAAAAGCAGCAAAAACTTTAATTTAGGGAAGGAAAATCAAAAGAAAAAAATGGAAAATGTGCTCTAAGACACTCACATTCCCTGAGTCTGTGGATGCTCATTAGTTTATGCAACTGAAAAGGAGTGTCCTCTGGGATGCGCCCAGCTGACCTGCGTTCACTGAACACGAGGCATTACTTCTGTTGCCAAATGTGTCTAGACTTTTTCAGATAATGAGCTAGGCCTCAACTGCAGGGTCATTTTGATCTTTCAAATTAACAGAAAAATTAGACCTTTATTTGTTATATTGGAGCACACCCATCTTTCTGTTGAACTTTCTGAACCAAAACAAAAAACAAGATTAAAATCTGTTGCTATGATGCTGTAAAATAATGCTGGCACTAACCCTGTAGCAGTGATCCTCTTCTATTTCTATCTCATTTCTGAGTGTAGGAACCACCTCCCTGCCTTCAGTCCAGTACATCCCTCGCCTTCTGTCTGACACGACACAAGTGTTACTTTGTCCTGGCTCCTGCTGCCTACGCCTTGCGATAGATGTGACATTGAGAGGTGTGTTGTACGGAGGTATTTTCTGCTCCCATTCCGTAATACAGGAGGCTACAGAAATGCTGCTGCAAGAGTTAGAGCGCCTATGTAGCTGTGGCTGGCTCATGAGCTGCTGGCCGCTGGAAATCTGAGCAATATAGTTACCAGAAAGCTAAAAAAATTGGAGAGAAATTAATGAGTGAGACTGAAAAACTGAGAGAAACAATTCATTGCTTTTCTACAATTTTAGCACATGACAACATTATAATTATTTGTACTAAGTTACTAAACTTTTTATATTAAATTTGTACTAAACTTGTTTATATTAAATTTAAAAATATTTATAAATAGAATAAAAATATTTACAAATAGAAATTTGAGAAATATAGTAAGTAAATATAAAACAAAGAATTGATTCACATAGAAATAGTCACCTAATCTGAACAGATTTTCTCTAGTACTACGTTACGACACAACTACAAATAACTTACAGGTAGTGGTGATGGAGAAACAGATCTTTGACTAACTTTTTCTCGATCCCGCTCCCGAGATGGTCTCTCCGGCTTTTCAGTTTTGGGCTCAGTGACAATAGCCTTCAGTTGTTTCAGTTTTTCATCTTTGACCCAGAGTTTATTTTGCATCTCCAACTGTTTGGCTGCCACTCGACGCTCCTACAGATTATCAGTGGCAATATATGTCCCAGTTCAGTTATACCAAACAAGTGCACCAGATTAGCAAACACTTTATTCCCTAAAAATGACAGTTCTCCAATTCTTCCTGAGTTAACTGTGCTTCATAATGTTAATTAATCTATCATGAATTTTAAGGGCAGAGAAAGGAAACAGAATGAACTGAATAGTGGCTGCTCTTGCCATTGCCACCCAAACCCTACTCCCCAGCACAGTAATTCAGAACACTGCACTGTGAAATGACTCATCCCTCTCGAGAGCACTACAGGACAGCACTCACGCATTCCTTCTCCCACTTCATTGTTGTTTCCGTCACCATGCCTTGCAACCTGGCTTCTAATCTGCGTTTGTCAGAAAACTGTCTCTGAAGTTTCTGATTCTGGGTTTCAAGTTCCTGTTGCAGAGTCCTCTTATCTTCTTCATAGATAGTAGTAGTTTTCTCTAAAATCTCAATCTGGGAAGGCAGACCATTATGTTCAGTATCTGGTATATAGATATCTCACCCAGCTGTAAAGAAATCTCTTTCATGATTTGCTTATGCAAGCACAGCTTTGGGAAGAAGAATCATGGAGGAAGCATTTTCCTCTGAAATTGCATCTGAATTCCTACTTCCATCCCTATAAATGAGAACTTTTAAACAAGTTTCTCACTGAAAGATGAGGTTATAATTGATTTCATGTGGAAATTACTTTCCTCTAAAATTAAGGCATAAAATTTTATTTTTTAGCCTATTTTCAGAATAGAGAACAATATATTGGTTGAGATTAGCTTCTTTCTAGAAGGAATGTGTGTACCCCCTAAGTGATCCTCTGTAAAAGAGAGAACAAATATGCATTATACAGTAATAAATCAAAAATCAAGCTATAACCAAAGCTAAACTCCAGAAAGCCCTCTGGAAGGCTCACCTGTTTGGGCCAGAGAACATTCTCTCCAATTGCTAAAGTCTAATTCATAAAATTAAAGAGTGTGTTATCCCTTTTATGCTTTCCACTCCCATTTCCTCTTTTTTGGGGTGGGATGAATACTAGTAAATAACCAAGCAATAACTCTCGGGGAGCACGCTTACCGGCCCCTACAGCAGAAAGGCTACATCAAGACCAGTGCTCAACAGCCAGCACATACATCCCTCATAATAATCCCCAAACAAACCTTATATTCCAAAGTTTTGTTTTTCTTCTCCAGTCGTTCTATTTCCAGTTTCTGTCCTGAGATCACCTTTTCTTTTTCACTTAGTTTTCCTTGAATGTAGTTGTCTTTATTTAAAACAGCATTGTCAAATTCTTGCAACAAAGCTTTAAAAGTAATCGCTGGAAAAAAAGCATGTGGGCCAAGTTTCCCCCAATTCCAAAATAACCAATGGAATCAACTTTTATTAGCTGTTAATAAATAAAATGTAGCTATTCAGGGCTATAATCACCAAGACAAAAAAACAACAAATGTTGGAGAGGATGTGGAGAAACAGGAACCCTCATACACAGCTGGTGGGAATGCAAACTGGTGCAGCCTCTATGGAAAACAGTATGGAGAGTCCTCAAAGAATTAAAAATAGAGATGCTCTATGATCCAGCCATCCCACTACTGGGAATCTATCCAACGAACCTGAAATCAACAATCCAAAGAGGCTTATGCACTCCTATGTTCATTGCAGCATTATTCACTATAGCCAAGAAGTGGAAGCAACCTAAGTGTCCCTCGACTGACGATTGGATCAAGAAAATGTGGTATATATATACAATGGAATACTACTCAGCCATAAAAAAAAGACAAAATCGTCCCATTTGCAACAACATGGATGGGCCTGGAGGGTATTATGTTAAGTGAAATAAGCCAGAAAGAGAAAGACAAACACTGTATGATCCCACTCATATGTGGAATATAAACCAACACACGGACAGAGAAAACTGTATTGTGGTTACCAGGGGCAATGGGGGGGGGGAGTGGGCACAAGGGGTGAAGGGAGACATATATATGGTGATGGACAAAAATTTACAACCCCAAATTTCACAATGATAAAAACTATTAAAACATCAATAAAAAAAATGTAGCTATTCAGCAAATCTCTCTTTGAGAGTTACTCTATAATCAGAAATCAAGTTTGGAAGAAAACCTAGAATTTGATTCTGAAGTCTAAAAAGAGCCATTCATAGAAGCTTTCTGTTTATTACTGAAAAAACACTAAGTCTTTCATTTTGCACCATGGCATCCCCTTCCCAACCCTACAGGTAAATAATTGGCTTCAGAACAACAAATACTAACAGAAAGAACACTCGAGTTAGGATGAGTTAGATCTGACTTGAAATCCCTAGTACACCACTTACTAGTTATGTGACTTGGGCAAGTTATTTAATTTTTCCAAGCACATTTCCTCATTTCAAAATGGGGATTCAAATACCACTTATCTCACACCTTTCTTATGAAGATTAAAATAAATTGATGATGATAAAAATAGATACATTCACTGAGCACTTAACTGGGTACCAGATTGTTCACTGTTCTACGTGATTTTCGTACATTATCTCATTTATCCTCACAACACCCTCTGAGGTAGAACAATTACAATCCCCATTTTGCAGACAGGGAAACTAAGAAATAGAGGATTAAGTAATTTGCCCAAAGACACAGTTATTAAGATGTAATATATGTTAAGTGCCTTACAAAGAAGTAACTAGTAGGAACTAAAAATAAAGTAGCTACTAGTCCTTTGTGTCCATCCCTGTTAATTTAAAAAGGGGAAGAAATACATACCCACTTTTTTTGTTGTTTTACTTTCTTGGAATATAAAAAAGCTGTGGGAAAAGTTCCTCTCAGTCCAACTGAACAATGCCTTCAGCACTACAAAGTACAGAGACAGAATAACCCTTCCTTAAAGATCTATCCCAAGGGCCGGCCCGGTGGTGTAGCAGTTAAGGTCATGCATTCCGCTTCAGCGGCCTGGGGTTTGCTGGTTCGGATCCTGGGCGCAGACCTACTCACAACTCATCAAGCCAGGCTGAGGCGGTCTCCCATATAGAAGAGTTACAACTCTACAGCTATGCTACACAACTGTGTACTGGGGCTTTGAGGAGAAAGAGGAAGATTGGCAACAGATGTTAGTGCAAGGCCAATCTTCCTGAAGAACAAAAAAAAGTTAAAAAAAAAATCTATCCCGCCACAGAACTCAGACTCATTGCAAATTCCTGGAGTTAAAATGACTGCACCCCGTTTTTGCCCTTACATTGTTTGCTGAACTCGTCAATCATCATTTGTCGGAGGTGATGTCGTTTCTCTAATGCTTCAATCAGCCTGGGAAGAGTCTGCTCATCATTGACATCCAGAATTTCACAAGATGGCAAAGGTGGAAAACTCTGTAAAATCACTTCTGTAACCAGTGGTTCTGGATTGAATTATAAAAAGTTACACAGGAGAGAAAGAGCTTATTTAAACAAGTTTAGCACTGTGATTGGAGCCCCAGTCCAGTTAATGGTGTACTTTGAGTTGTCATAACCATACTTCCTTAAAAATGAGAGTTACGAAAAAGGAAAAGTGAATTAAAAATGAGAGTTACAGTATGTAAAAAAGAAATCTCATTTATACTTGGGTTCAGACTTTTTTTGCCCTTGGTTCTTGAGGGGAAGGGAAGTAAACAGTTCTCTTATGTGAAATAGATTAAAAAAGAGCGAGAGAGACCGACAGACTAATCAGTGGGCAAATGACATAACCCCAAATCATACCATCTCCAACTGGACCTCCCCGAGCCTGGTTTCTGTACCGCCGGCCAGGCGTTAAACCACATATTGCCTTGTCTACTGGTCTTGCTACTTCCACTTCCTGGGTCACTTCTGCAAATCTCATGACTTGCTAAGATACAAAACAAATGGAGTTTTTTACAAATAAGCATATCCAAGTCCTTCTTCGAAATTACCAAATGAAACAATAGTAGATTGGTCATTCCTTCACTTCTGTAACTAATGGTTCTGTATCAATTTAAAAAATGTTCAAAATGTCATTCTTCACATCCAAATAGTAGTTTTCTCTACAGAAACTTTGAGACTTTATAGGATAAATACATTAAAATTACCAAGCTTTCTTCATAATCTTCGGCCTTTGGATTCACACACACGATCAGGCGTACTTTTCCTTCCCCATCGAAGTAGTTCTTGAACAGATGCGTTAACTTTGAATCTCGATATGGAACCATCTGTAAATACATTCAAATCCAAATACGTAAGGCCAAACCCGCACAGAATGAAACCACACAAACGATTAAAGGCTGCTGCTTACCTTGTTCGTTCCATACATCTGGTTCTCCCTCAGGACTTCCATACATGTTCTTAGCGTCATTAGTGACTGGTTAATGTTACCTGACAGAAAAATACACACAGAAGACATCTGAAAACAACAATAGAGTAGCTAGGGTGTGGTCTGTTTGCCTATAAAATCCCTACTTCATAGAACTATTAGATGGAAATTACAAATAACAGATTTTAGTGGCTCAATGTTTTTTTTTTGTGAGGAAGACCATCCCTGGGCTCACATCCATGCCCATCTTCCTCCACTTTATATGGGACGCCGCCACAGCATCAAGGCCTGACAAGCAGTGCATCAGTGCGCACCCGGGATCCGAACCTGGGCCGCAAGCAGCAGCGTGCACACACTTAACCACTACGCCATGGGGCCAGCCCAGTGTGGCTCAATTTAAAGAGCTGTCCGTGCATAGTCTGGCAGTATTTCAGGAGTATTTTAATAGCAGTGTTTCGGGAGAGGATAATGCCATCCTTCAGGGAGTCCATCAAAAGGATTCTCCCCTCAATGCTACATTACACTTCATGACCCATAAAGTTTCTCCCAAATCTGAAATTCTGTGAAAGAGTATACCGGATGCAGACGTTTAATATCCTCATATTAAAATATTTTCTCTAAAGCATGACCATTTCAGGCAACACTTGGCTCCATCAAGACAGTGAAGTCTCTCCTGCACCCAGAGGGGCTCACTGTTTCTAACAGTCAAGTGGTTTAGGATCCAGCTAACTCTGTCTGCTCTATGTCTAAACAAGGATTTTTTAGGGGGCATACTTATTACTTCTGACCACTCTTGTTTGGACTTCTGAGCCAAGGCAAGTCTGAGAGATTAATCAAGCCTCCAATAACGCAGGAGATTTCACCTCAAAGATTTCACCTCATAGACCCCAAAAGCACAGAAGAATTTGTTCATTTTGGAACCTTGATTAAGGTCAGCTAACTCCACTATGCTTTCATCCTTAGCCACCTCTCAAAATACAGAGCTCATCTGTATCCCTATAATATTCTATGATTCATGATTTCTGTTCCTTGACCCCAACTCCCAATGTCCGTTCTTCTTCCTTTGTGCTCTCCAGAACCATACTCCTGTTAGCATACTCCCATGCATCCTCAGCCCTCTCATAGAATGATCCAGTGTGCGATCCATGTTGTCCATGGGTACATTTCAGGGAGTCTACATACTTGGATAGGAAGTAAATTACATCTTTATTTTTACTGACCTCTGAAATTTAGCAATTCCTTCAATTATGAATGTAGGCCCAAAAAACACAGCAGTATTAGTAGTACCTGTGATTTTTATCAATAGAAATCAGATATTTTTATAGCACATTACAGTTTATTCCTGATCTCAAGATATTTATGTTCATTACTATGAAATTACGTAGCTATTAGACCTGCTGGTGGGTCTGATTTATTTAAGGCATCAGTAAAGAAGCACATAAGTTACTGTATGGCAAATGTTTTAAGAATACTTTTAAAAACGTATTTCAGTCTGATTGGTTTCCTTTATAATCCTATTTATTTTATATTATACATTCAGAAATATTATTCTGAGAAGTGTCCACAGGCTTGACCCTGCAGCCATGGCACAAAGCCCCGCAACTTCACCTTCATTCCCAGAAGGGGAGTACTTCCCCTGCAGCCCTGTAGCCTGTGTGAGTAAAAGATGCTTGTTTTCTAACACCTGACATTTTATAAGGATGGTGAGCACAGGGAGGCCAGCAACATGTTCCTGGTTCCTCACTGCTGCCTCCAAATGTTCCTCCTACTTGCCGGCACATGGGTCATTGTGTATCTCTGAGGAGGATCACCCTAACATGCTGTCAGAGGGCCCCAACTTCCTTAAGGCAGTAAATCTTTATCTCTTTACCAGTGTAGCCGCACAGCCATGCCCAAACCCGAGACCTTATCGCTCAGAACTGCACCACCTCTGGAAACCTGACACTGTCATATGCCCTGTGAGATCATAGAAAATATATAGTTGGTCTCTGCCTCTGGTTCCTGGCACAGCACTCCAAAAACCTGTGTAATTCCCTAAGTGATAAGAGCACTAGGAGCAACTTTTGTTCTGAGGTTACTCGGGAGGGGCTCCTGGATGGGGACTGGTCATCAGAAAGACCAAGCCATAATTAGAAGCTTGGGATTTTCAGCCCCACCGCTCATCCTCCAGAGAGGAGGCTGGAAATGGGGTTAATGATCAATCATGCCTACATGAGGAAGCCTCCATAAAAATCCCAGTAGCATGGGCTTCAGGGAGCTTCCAGGTTGGTGAATACATCCACACCAGGAGGGTGACTCACCCCAACTTCATGGGGACAGGAGCTCCTGCGCTCAGCACCCTCCCAGACCTCACCCTTTATCTCTTCATTTGGCTGTTCATCTGTATCCTTTATCATATCCTTCTATAAAATGGTAAACGTAAGTTTTTTCCTGAGTTCTGTGAGCCACTCTAGCAAATTAATTGAACCTGAGGAGGGGGTCATGGGAACCTCCAATTTGTAGCCAAATCAGGCAAAAGCTGTGGGTAACCTGGGCACCTGCTACTTGAGATTGGCATCTGAAGTGTGGTGGAGGCAGTCTTGTGGGACTGAGCTCTTAACCTGTGGGATCTGATGCTACCTCCAGATAGATAGTGTCAGAATTGAGTTAAACTGTAGGACACTCAGCTGGTGTCACAGAATTGCTTGGTAACCAGAAGTGAAGTGTTGTGTATAAAAGTAAAGGAGACACACAGGAGAGAAAGACGAAAGGGAAGAACTGTTTTTTCCCCAAAATAAGAAAGAGGAAAACTGATTTTTCCTTTATATGCCCTAACCACAATATCCTTTTCTTCTAGTTTTCACTGCCTATCTTTTGTCACACCTGCTCCTCATCCATATTAACATTGATAGTCCTTTGTTTTTTTTCCCCCAAAGTATCAGAACCCTCAGGTTTCTACTTTGCTCCCAATCTAGCTAAACCTCTTTTCCCATCAAGGTTAGTCCTTCCTCTTGTGATCTGGATTCCAGATTCTCTATCTTGTTATATACAATGTGTGTGTGTGTGTTATTTTTTTAGTCATTTCATAATCCCTCAAGTCACCTAGCTACCAACCTTCTCTCTCCTTCCCAAGCTCTTTAAATTAATCATCTCAAGGACTGTTGTTCCTCAAGGCTCTGCCCTCAGCTTGTTCCTATCTGTTCTCCATAAATAATCTTATCTCCCCCATCGCTTCACTGGCAAAACCTAAACCTACAAACTTCAAGTCAAATCTCTCCTTCTAAATCCATGTACCTCTGTATCTTACTAGGCACACCACTTGAATAAATTGACCACATCCAACACAAAACTCATTAACTGCCCACCTGCACCTCAAACTGCTTTTCAATCAAGGTCGTCTTTGATTTGTCCTCTCCCTTACTCTCCATATCGGGTAGACCTACTTCCTAGCTAGCTGTCAGTTTGGTCTGATGTTTGCCTCCAGGTCATACGACTGCTCATTTGAATTACTGCAAAAGACTCCTAACGGCTTTTCATTATCTCTAGACTTGCTCCTGGTAAATTAATTCTCTACACTGGGGAAATGATCTTTCAAAAAGAACTAATCCTTCATTGACTTTAAGGGGAGGCTGTATAACAATAGAAAGACACAAGTTTTGAGAGTCCAACCAACCTATGTTTGAACCCAGGCTCCAACTTTGGAAAATTACTTAACCTCTCCCAACCCATTTGTTCATCTGAAAAATAGGTATGATAAGTCAGAATCAAGAAATCAAGTTCATGCATAGTAGATACGGTGATACACACTAGTCCTTTTATAATTGGTAGCCACCATTATTCCTTCAAGATAAAATTCAGACCTTTTAATATGATGGACAAAAGTCTTCACTACCTTGCCTTGCTCTTCTCTCTCAGTTGTCTTGGTTCACCAACCCACACCCTCTACCCTTCAGCAACCTTGACCCTGCCATATTCTCTCAGGACGCGTGGTCTCTTTACAAGTGGCTGCCTCCTGTGTCTGGGATGATGCCTTTAATCGTATCATTCATATAGCCTCACTCCTCACTTTAAGTGTCAACTCTGTGAATCCTTCCCCAGACACCCCCTCACACACACCTCCCTGGATGAGACAGCCCTGCCCAGTACTCCCACAGTACCTTGTGCCCACTTCCATCATACTCTACTGGAACTGTCTAGTTATCTGCCTGTCTTGTACTAGCTGAGCTTTCTAGGGCAGGGCTCCATCCTTTATATCTGTGTTCAATTCCTGACACACAGTAGGTACTCCATAAATGTTAACATAAAACATAACATGAATGGCTATACTAAATGAAAGATTAAAAAAAAATAATAACCCACAAATTTCCTTTCAATTGGCTTTTGTGTTCAAATATTTTTTCCCATCTCCAGAAGTCGACTTTTACCATTATGAATGTTGGAATTATAGCGAAATCACTTAATTTTAAGGACCTAGTACTGACAATACTAACAATAGATATAACAGACTCTCTCAATATGAATATAACTTATTTTATACTTATTTTAGTCACTTTTCCTCATTCTTAAAGAAATGAGTGCACTGTAATAGATCAACAGCAAACCAGCATAACTAAAGAAACAGCACTGACCCCTAAACAGCCTCTAAATTATCAAATTGAAGACAGTATGCTTAAACCAGCTATCAATAATCAGATGACAAACTGGCACTGCAAGCTCTTGGACGTTGTAGCAATAAATAAGTACTGTGCTTGCTCACCGGCTTCACGTAATCTGTTCCCTTCTGCTTTTGTCCGGTTAGTTCTTTCACTTCCAGCAAGATCTACCAAGGACAACTGGCTTATAGTGATTTGTTCTTTTTCCTGAAGGGAAGATCATAATGCCAATAACATAACATGAGTTACAACTGGTTTACAATGTTCTTTAAATATATTCAAATCAGCAAATTATTGTCTTATGAATATAATATTTGCACAATACAAAATGTACAGGAGGGGCAAAGGATACATGTTTTGGGGGAAGAATTTGTGAAAAGCATATGATAACTATAGTCACGACATTAATGCTTACTCGCCCATTGTCTGGGCTTCTACGTTGTACTGTAAGCTCGTGAGAGCAGGGACTCTGCATCTCCCGCACCTTGCAGTGTCTAGCACTCAGCAGGAGCTCAAAAAAAAGTCCGCTATACAGTGAGTCTAGAACAGGGCTATCCTAAATTTTTCTGTAATCATATATTTAATAATTTTATAGTCTAATAATTTCATAATAGTCTAATTTTTATAATAAGAAATGAAAGTCAAGAGGCACATAAGTGATATTGTAATATGAGATCTGATTCAAAGGAAATCAAATGTATATGGAGCTTGACTTATGAGCATTTTCTAGCTAACAGGTATTGAGTGCTGACTGTAAGCCGAGCACAGACTAAGAACTTCACGTGCATCACCTCCTTCAATCCTCACATTATGAAGAGTTTCCTACAGGTAGGTCAGACAGCTAGTAAATTAATAGGAATCAGAATTCGAATCCTGGTGGTCTTCAGTACCATGCTGTACCATCTCCTCCTGCCATCTAGAAACCTTCATGATATATTTTGAATGGAATTATACTTTCATAGCTTAAAGTTATTAAATATTTATATTTGGGCTCAAGTGCTGTTACTGCTTGATATCAGCCTTGTAGCATGACAGGCCCAGCAGTAAATAGTGATCAGCAAATGGGGGGCCCTCCTGGCCTGTCAGCCAAAAGAAGAACAATTAAGAGTTGGCCATCTCCTGAGCTTGTACCTACCCTGGAAAGTTAATTGCTGACATTTTAAAACCATTAACTGAATTTCCACATACAAAATCAGTCTTCCGAGATAAAACGACTCACACATTCTTATTTTATCTCCTCTATTAAAGACATTTATAAAGATTTTGTAAACCCTTTTCACAGCAAAATTCCAGATTCTAAAATTTAACAGACAGTTTCCCAAAACTATGTACTCTATCTAACAGAACAATTAAAAAAAAAAAGTAATCACCTACATATATATTAACTCAAAAGCAATCTTCATTGCAGTGAAACCTCCCTGGTTTAACTCTAATTCCAAAAAGGATTCCATTAGAAGAAAAACTCACACACTACAACTTTACCTGTAAGACATTGTCTCCATCTGCATCCAAGGGAGCCTGAACTAATTTAATGTTGAACACGCTATGGGAACGGCTGGACTCACGATTCAGATGTGTGTTAGCAATACGTCTCTTTTTCTGGCCTATGATGACAGAGAAGTCATTGATCAAACCTAAATTCAGTCATGTCAGTATACACGCTTTCTACTAAAAAGTAGTGTGGTTAAATTACCGTGGCAACTCTCAGGATTATATTTATCATTTTATATATATTTTTTTCTTTTTCTTTTTGTGAGGAAGATCAGCCTTAAGCTAACATCCGATGCCAATCCTCCTCTTTTTTTTTTTTTTTTTTTGTTTTGATGAGGAAGACTGGCCCTGGGCTAACATCCGTACCCATCTTCCTCTACTTTATATGGGACGCTGCCACAGCATGGCTTAACAAGCAATGCGTCAGTGCACACCCGGGATCCAAACCTGCAAACCCTCCGGCCGCCGAAGCCAAGTGCCTGCACTTAACCGCTGCGCCACTGGGCTGGCCCCTATATTTTTCTAATTTTAGCTGTTTCTAACCTCTCCAGAAAACTTCAAAGGCCTCCTCAGTAGATTTCACTTCTACTTCTGTACATCCTGCAACATACATGTTATGGTTCTTATCTTCACGCAGCAATTTAGATTGTGGAGGTCTATGAGAAAGAAAAAAACATTAGTGTCCTAAGTTATAAGATACTAATATCTCAATTTAAGACTAGGACTACAGTGCCAGGCAACGTGACATCCATTCTTATAACGGGAAGAAGCCTAAGCAAGACCCCAGAAAAAATATTAAACTTGGATAAGAATAAGGATACATAGTCAGGATTAGTTACATAACAGAATAACAGGGACCTATTGTTGTAAAAGCTTTGCTCTAATTTGTTCTAACAGAGCACATGAAACAACACTTACTAAACAATTAGAGATCAAAGTATTAGGATAGCAACATCACATGCATAGGTTAAGCATCAAGATCTAGCATTTTCCTAATTTTAAAAGAACAACAGATGGAACTGGTTCTGACCTCAGTGTCAGCAAAAACAAATTCAGAAAGAGTTTGGTATATACCAGGAGTGGCAATCCTTTCAGAGTGGCTGGTCAGGTTCTAGTCTGAATGGTCGGATAAGGATGGGAAAGGGCGACTGCCTGTTGGCCTCAGTTGGGAATGGTGAGGGTAGAAACGTTTACCAGCCACCATCACGGAGTAAATGGCAGGTTCTTCAGGAAGTAAGAAGGGCTTAGAGGTAGTAGCCAGCCCAGTGCCAATGAACAAGCACCTCCATGCAAACATGCCACAGATGCCAACCACTAGTATAACTGCACCCTTCTCCTTAAGAAAAGAGTCAACACCATGACATACACCAAATCTGTGTTCCTCATGGGCGTGCTGCAACTGTTCCACCTACCAAAGGAATAAGGCAGAAGTTACTGTTTCTGCAGCAGCCATCTCACAGCAACATGTTCTGTCCCGAGTATGTGACAGTCACGAGTCATATCTTAAAAACCCTCCACTTGTAATATGTCTCCATTGTATTAAAAAATACTAAATGCTAAACAGCTCAAAAAAGCAGGTCAAACGCCACTCTAACAAATTAAATCTGAATTCAGTGCCCAGTAAGCACCCTGTGAGCTCATTCTACGAGTTACCAGAAAGGTTACAAAGCATACAAGTCGCATTTGTCATTTTTCCTTTTGTATAACTAAATAAAACCAAGATAGGCTCCTTTGAAGATAATCTCACTTAGAACAAACCAAACAGAAACCTGGCACATGTACAGACATGAAACTGATGGGTAGCAATGAATGACATCACAAACGTTTATGAAAATGGATACACAAAAATGATACTTTGAAACAAATGGGAAAGTAATTAGCCTATAAATTGTTTAAAGTAAATAAAAGTTGATATACCGACACCTGTTCTCAGTCTAAAGTGGGCTGTTTCTTCAATAATGTTCAATTAGACATACACACAAAAGTTAAAATATAAGACACGGGTCTTCATATTATTTACATCCTGAGGAGAGCCCCTAACAAAGACAGCATTGAAGATAAGCATTTAGCTTAAGAACAAAACCATCAACTCAGGAACAAGATACTAATGTTCAAATGAGATTCTAGAGTCAGCTCTGGCACAAATGCAGGTTTATTGGTTGTGATGCCAGGTTGTAACTGTCTTCAATCTCAGCAGGGCAAGACCCAAGGAAATGTAAGGAGTAGTCTTGTAACTCTGGCAGAATGACAATAACAGATGTCATACTAATCAGTGATAGAAGATCTGTGAGTATTAGTTGTACAGACAACAAGCTTTAGGCTCCAATCTGTAGGGATCACCAAGACAGATGGTTAAAGTGGCTACAAACTCCCAAGACTAAGTGTCAGGTTCTTGAAAGGCAGCCCCAGGGCACATCCACAGGGACTCTTCCTTATACAGTTAAGGTCCTTCCCCAAATATCTTAGCCCAGGGCCAAGAGTCTGCAGAAGTAATGTCTGAGATAAATATTTGGGCCTCTCTTCTCCTTAGATCTCTTAACCCACTGGTTCCCTAGTACAGCTGCATATCTAGTTAATAATAAAACTACTCATTGAGCACCAACCACATGATATACAAGTTATATTTCATTTTGAAGACAAAAGCAAGCATTATCTGCACTTATCATTGAGGAAACTAAGGCTTGCTGAGGTGAGGTGACTTCCCCAAGGTTAAGCAGCTGAGTAGGAGCTCTCTTCACTACTTACTTAGGCTTTATGGGATCAAAGGGCACCTCTTCCAACAGATCATATATGTAATTATTATATATTTCAATATAAGAGACAAATACACCGTAGACACTATCTTCATCAACTTCTTCTGCTTTGCAAAAGTCTTTTACATTTATCATATCTGCAAACTCTGGATCTACTTGTCGTCTGAAAATAGAAAAAAAAAAAGCCAAAAAGTCTGATCTTATACATTGTAAGTCAACATGGAAAGTAAATGATCCCAAGGAGAAACTAGAAGATATAACATAAATGACCTGCCATTACAAGCAGAAACGCACAAAGGAACTTTATTCATACTCAGTCAGCCCACCCCCATGTCCTCCCAGATACACAGAATCCGCTTTTACAGCCTCTCCCACCCAGAGTGGCACCTTCTCTAAACAGATTCAAGGGCAGTGTGCTCAAATCCAAAGACACCTCAGCAAGTAACTTACTTAAGAACATTCCTCACCTTTGACCTCACTAAAGTCAAACGTCATGCTCTCCATTCCCTACGCCTGAGGAAGCCACCGCCAGGGTCCCCCTCAGGCCAGTGTTGGGCACAGACGTAATCACTTACTTGCTCGAGGGGGTCTTGGGATTGGGCATGCCTTCTCGTTTCTGCCGCTCTAACAAGGCGTCAACTTCGCACTGTATGTCCATGCTATTCCGATCATTAGATTTAAAAACCTGAAGTGGGGGCGAAAATCAGACCAGGATTTTTAGAATTTGATTTAAATAGTGTTACAACAAGACACAGGCCCCAAATAGAGTCACTCTTGCTAAGCCCCATGTCACCAAACCCCCTAAAACTTAATTACAGTGTTGGCCTCTCCCTGGAAAGGAACCTTAAACCAGTCAATCTGGAATTACCTGGTCAGCACTAGTGAGGGCATCCGCCTCACAGACCCCTGCTGTCCCCTAAAAGAAGGTGACCTTACCACAACCAATCTGCTTTTTGCTAGTGTAACTTCCTTGTCCCACCCTCCTTCTGCCTATAAAAGCCTTCCATCTTGTACAGCTCCTTTCTATCTGCTAGATGAGATGCTGCCCGATTCATGAATCACTGAATAAAGCCCATAAGATCTTTAAAATTTACTCAGTTGAATTTTATTTTTTAACAATAGTAAGAAACACATATAAGAAATAACATTTAATATTTAAACATATTTAAGGTTTCAAAATGTATCCAATGTTTTAATTCTCCTTTAATACTACTGTATCCACAGGTATCTTGGTCTCTATGTCAAGTAAAATAGTCACAACACAAAAGAAATACACTTACATATCGTTTAGCTTGAAACGACCCTATACTATTAAAGATCATGTCCAAACAACGAGGAAGCAGCCCTCCTTCCCCTGGAGAACCAGTCATCGTGTAAGTTTTTCCACTTCCAGTCACACCATATGTAAAAAGGAGACCTACAATGCAGCAAGTCACACTGAATTAAGTCACACTTGGTTAGATCTTCAAAGTCCTCCACTTGTAATATTTCTTTATCATATTAAAAAACACTTAAAATTAACCAGCTCGAAAAAGCAGGTTTAACACTACCCTAACAAATTAAATCTGAATTCAAGGCCAAACATAAACCAAATATATAAATATCAAAAAAGTTTTATCAGGGGCCAGCCCAGTGGCGCAGCGGTTAAGTTCACGTGTTCCACTTTGGCGGCCTGGGGTTCACCGGTTCGGATCCTGGGTGCCGACCTACTCACCACTCATCAAGCCATGCTGAGGCCACGTCCCACACAGAGGAACTAGAAGGACCTACAACTAGGATATACAACTATGTACTGGGGGCTTTGGGGAGAAAAAAGAAGAAAAAAGGAATATTGGCAACAGATGTTAGTTCAGAGCCAATTTTCTTCAAAAAAAAAGTTTTATCAGAGGAGGAGAAAAAGGAAAATACAATAAAACTCTGAGAATCATACCATTTTTGCCATGAATGAGGTCATCTACCAAGGGATTAGCCACAACATCAAAGAGCTCCTTCTGGGTGGTATGAGTGCCAAATACTTGTTTAAATGAATATTGAGTCTGTGGAGAAGGAAAAAATAAAAAGCACATAAATGGAATTCCACTATATCTAAGCTAGAAATACATCTGTTTAAATTTATTCAGATGTTTCTTTATGAACATTTAAGATCTAGACATGCAAATAAAAAATATGAATGGTCTTTTGAACTTGGAAGCCTTAAAAAAGTCCTGACATACCTAAATTATATTAATGGTAAATTGGTAAACATTTACAGATATAACCACTGAAGAGAATGTAGAAAAGTCTAAGTCCACTAACGCTTCATCAACTTGGGCTGATTTTTTTTTCATTAAGTGACTAGATCAAAAGGTATTAACAACAATTCAGTCATAGACTTGTGAAAATTCTCAAGCATTACTTTATACAGTATTTTACTGCTTTCTAATTTTTTATAAAGGTGTCACTTAAAATGGCATAGCAGCATAAAACCAAGTGTTTGGATGTAATCTTTTTTTTTTTTCTTTTTTTTTGTGAAGAAGATTGGCCCCGAGCTAACATCCATTGCCAGTCCTCTTTTTGCTTAAGGAAGACTGGCCCTGAGCTAACATCTTTGCCAGTCTTCCTCTATTATGTATGTGGGTTGCTGCCACAGCATGGCTTGGTATAGGTCCGTGCCCAGGATCTGAACCTGCGAACCCTGGGCCGCTGAAGCAGAGCACACTCAACTTAACTACTACGCTACTGGGCCGGCCCTGATGTAATTTTTTTAAAACCAGAAATGAACTGTAAATATAATATCATCTGAGTTCTTATATGAAATCAATTTTAAATACATTGTGACCTTTGAAAAAGCAATAATACTTCAATTATCAAGTCTCTTTCAAAATATGATTATTATAAAGTATAACCCTATTACCAAAAATATTACCAAACTCCTACTTAGAAAGTTACATTGGGGTATATAAATATATTTTAATGTAGGTTCTATTATTTTTTAATTTATTATTATTCTATTATTATTATTTCTATTTTTGTTATTTTCTAGTTTTATTGGATTGCAGACATTGCAATTGTTTCTGTCAGTTTCCTGAATTTCTTGCAGTTTTTGCTTCATGAATGTCGATGCTAAGTTATTTGGTGCATGAGTATTCATTAGATTTTATTATGGATTATAGCCTCTGTCAAGTGGGCCCCTTTTTCTTGTTTTACACCCTTTACCTTAAATTCAACCTGCTCAGATATCAATATCATGTTTCTTATGTTTTTAAAACTAGTAGTTTCCTAAAAGGAGACATGTACAGTTAGTACTCAAATATATAATAATAACAGCAGCAGCAGCTGACACTTAGCACTGACTATGCCCCAAGCGCCACCTTAGCATGGTAGTGAATCATTCCGTTCTTAGAGCCTCTGATGGAGGTACTTTTATGCTCATTTTATAACTTGTTAAAGATCACACACCGCCTTCAGCTAGGCTAACTCTCACCTCTGTGGGAGTTTTTATTGCAATCCTGTAAAAGAGCCGTCGAGTTCACAAGAAGAACAAAGACTCTCGGAACTGAAAGGGTAC
Source organism: Diceros bicornis minor (assembly GCF_020826845.1). NCBI lineage: Eukaryota > Metazoa > Chordata > Mammalia > Perissodactyla > Rhinocerotidae > Diceros > Diceros bicornis. The sequence continues at coordinate 63,218,094 of NC_080744.1, read as the reverse complement.
ACACAGGCCAGTGCTGAGAGGTTAGTCAGATGACCTCCCAGTCCTCATGAACAAACCCCTCCTTTCCCCGTGAAGAAAACTGAGGCCAAAGGAGGAACTTGCCCAATCCAAATGCATGGAGCTAATGAGCGTCAGAGCCATTTCCAGTCCAGTGCTCTTTCCATTACCCCGTGTTGCCTTCTGTCACAAGGCAGTGAGAAACTTTAATCCCCACCAAACTTTTTGTACTATTTATACATACTCAAAACTAATAAAGAAATGAAATTCACTAAGTCAGTTTTCAACTATTTTACATCCTCAAAGGCTTACTCCTCCATGAAGTCTTTCCAGACTATTCATCCATGCTTAATCTATATTTGAGTGTTTAGAGAACAGGACAGATAAGGTGCATATCCCCATTATACCAGGGGAAAGAGACAATAAAGAAGTAAATAAATCTACAGATTGTGCTAAGTGCTATCAAGGAAGCATATAGAGTGCAGGCCAGGAGGGGTGGGGAGGGGTGGAGAGGTCTGGACACACTGTCTGAGGAGGTGATATTTAAGCTGAAACCTATGGATGAGGAGCCATCCATGCTAAGAGCCACGGGAAAGAGAAGTCCAGGCCAAAGGAACAGCCCTGAAGCAGGACTCTGGCTTACCCAAGGAACTCAGAGGATGAGTACTAAGAGATGAGGGTGGAGAGACAGACAGGAGGCAGATGAAGCAGGATTTTGACCATTTAAAGACTTTATTCCTTGAAAGGTTTTAAACAGGAAGATGGTAAGATCTGATTTATGCTTTAAGAGATCACTCTGGCAGCTCTATGGAAAACGGACTAGAGAAGAAGATCCAGAGAGGAAGCAGGCAGTCCAGTTAGACTTCAGTGATACTCAATAGTATGGTCAGCAAGCCAGTGCCCCTCTGAGAAGTGCGTGTTTCAGGCTAGGAGGAGGTAATTACAGAAACTGAAAGTAAATGTTGAGAAACTTTTGCAGTCATCTGACGTGGCTGCAATATCACAGCGTGTAATCAGTGCGCTCATCTCCTTGAGCAGATTGTAAAACCAGCTCTCAGTTATCTAACTCAGATGGTTAATTCCATGTGGCAAAGCTGCACAAAATATCGGTCACCATGCACTGAAAACAAAAAAAGCTGTTCCTTCACCCCAGATCGTTTGAGAAGCGCTGGTCTCATGGTTAATAACAAGGCTCAGACAAGGGCGGTGGCAGTGGAGACAGAAATGAAAGGACAGTTTCAAGACGCGCACTGGAACAGAACTGATCGGATCTGGATGAACGGGGTGCGAGGGTGACAAGAGAAAGGCAGGAACAGGGCTTCTGGCTTGAGCAAACAGACAGATGCTGGTGCCATTTACCCGGAAGAGAAGACAAGGGAGGAAGTGACTGAGGGGGAAAAAAATCAAGAGTTCTTTTGGACATGTAAAACTTGAGATGCCTATGTGACATCCAAGCAGTGGAGTTAGAGTTTAGAGCTAGAAAACAAGTTGAGGCCGGAGATAAAAATTCCAGGATTATTACCATATAATTAATTAACATAAAGCCCTGGAAAAGAGTAGATAGAGAAGAGAGTCCTGGGTGTAGCCCAACCGGTATTCAGAGGTTGGAAAAGGAGGAGGAGCCCACAAAGGGTGGCCAGTGAGGGACGAGAACAGAGAGTTAGAGGCAGGGGAGTGCTTCAGGAAGGAGGGTGCTGCTAAGAACTAGACGATGAGGAGGACAAAGAGGTGTCCATCACAGTTAGCAGCAGAGGCCACTGTTAGGCTTTTGATGAACAGTTTGACTGTAGTGTGCACAAACAAGTAAATGGCAGCTTGAAAGGAGAGACAACAGCCTGAACTAATCCTTTCTCCTGCATTCCCCGAGTCCACCTCTTTTAGCACACCTGTTTTTCTGTCTTATCTATGAGTTACTTGTTACCACCCGTGCCCCCAACTAAGCTGTAAGCTCCATAAAGGCAAGGACTGTGTCTTAACTCATTTTTAAAAATCTCCTTCCACCCTCCAGCTTACTGCAACGTGTTCATTGAACTGAATTGAACTCACTTTGCTCAACCTTTTACTAAAAATAAAAACATTCATAAGAGGTTGATTCAAGTACACAATGCCTATTAAATGTTATTTTAATCTCCACACACGAGATATATCTATATTTCTGCCTAGCACAATCATGTATCATTCCACATTAAACCATTGCTAACATATGTGCTAAAAAACAATACATATCCAGTACAAAAAATTATCTTCTAAAACCAATCCTCTAACTCAGGTTTACCAAAGGTGTGTCTGTCCATCGCAGAAATTAAAAACACTGTAGATATGGTGATTATAGTGAAGTTGTTAAGTCTTTCAAAAAAGTGGAAACATAAATTTTGTTAAATTTAAAAAATGGAAAAGGCATTCAGGGAAGAACAGCTTGATTCCAATAGGAATTACCTCCTTATAGTCTCCATTTCGGTTGAGTCTGTAACCCTCAGGAGTATGAAGTTGAACGGTTGTATTATTGATCACTTCTATGCAACACTCTTGATCAGGAAAGCTCAGTGGGCGCACCCTACAGTATACCTGAAAATACAAGCAGGCGCTTAGAGAACAAAGGTTGACTTTTTACCTGACTGTTCATTTAAGCTGCCCATTCATTCCCTCAACAAACACTTGGTCTCTCAATTTAAGAGATCTATATAAACGTAGTTCTGAAAACTAAAACCTGCTACCTGAAATTGTCAAATGCAAACAGATATATTAGATATGAGAGAAGATTTTAAATGCACATAAAATTAAAATAATTTTGGATAACAAAAGCATCAAATCACACAGCTCTTCACTATAATATTGGCACAAATTTAGTACAGTTATACTACTACTAATATAAAAATCTCTCTAAAAATAACATATCACACAACGAAAATTATTTGAAAAGCTGTTAGAATTCTTTGGAATTGGATGTCAATTAACACTTGCCAGCTTAACACTTAATATACAAATAAGTGCTAGATCTTAAATTTGGTCTTCTTAATCAGAGATAGGGTTGAGGAAAAACTGTTCAGCTGTATGTGCAAAGCATCTGGTTCCCTCTACTCAGAGGGACAGACACACTCTAGTGCCAGTGAAGGGGGATTTAAAATACCCCAGGGCAAACCCACCTTCTTTGATTGCCATTTACTTTTAAAAGCGAATTCCCAAGCCTGAAACTAGTGCAGTACACGCAATTAGGAGTAGTCATTAGACTAAATTATGCTGCTCTGTACCAGAGGCTTTATGAAACTCATCCCAAAAAGCATGGAGTTGGGGCTTTCTTTATGAAGCATGCCCTCAGTTACTATATAACCATCCAAAAGACAGGAGAATGCTCGTCCAACAGAAAGTTTCCCCCATCCCAGAGAGGATGAAGAATTCTCTGGGATAGTTGAATATTGTTCATTATCTAACTTTAAATCATAATTAGTTATAGGAGGTATGCAATCGACAATCAAAGACTTCATTTTACTGGACTATTGAATCCTACATAGAAACAAAATTTCAAAGCTGGAACCAGCCTTACCCATTTAACTAAATGTTCCTTGACTCCACTTCCACATCTCCGTCCCTTCCAAGCATACACATAAGAAAGAAAAGGACTGAAGAAAGAATACACACATGTAAATTTACAGGGAGACCTTACCCCAACTGGGTCTTTAAGACTCGTTTGGGATCCTTTCTTCACTAGAGGTTTCCTGGGTGTCTTAGTCCTCCTGGTCATAGATAAAAAAACATTTCAGTTCAACACGAACATACAAAAACCTCACCTATAAGTCATACAGAGACAACCTTCCTAGGGTTTATAAAATTACTCCTTAGCAATTCCAAAACACTACATCCCAAATAACATGAATAAGAATAAATTCCAGTAGAAGAGTGTTTGTGGCATGCATAATCCAAAAGTAATTAAAATAGGTTTAGGAGACGTTTCGCTACTAAGTGTACCTACTTACTCTTTGAATAGTTCTATATTTAAAATAGTTCTCTATGGAAAAATAGCTTGTATATTTTCTTGAGCAACAATTTTACAGAGGCACTACCAATTTGAAAAATCTACAGATAACTGACCACACTTATCTTGAAAGGTATTTATATATGCACACAAGCACACACACTGCGCCAACAGCCATTGCCAAGGCAGACTGACAAGCTATTAACTTCAATAAATTATAAAAATGCAGATGGAGGAATCCACCTTTTCATCAAGATTTATGTCTCTACTTTCAAGGAACAACTGGTTATTGAATTCTCAAAACTATCATCCTTTGTCCCCAAACAAAATGTGCTCCTCAAACTGCAATATCTTGCTCCCTTAGAGACAAAAGAAGATATTTTGACTTATTTCACCATTTCTCTAGCATGCCACTTTTTCCCCTCCACATTTATCTATAGGCTAGATGAACATTTAACACTAAAATTAATTGAAATTATTGGCTTGGACTATAGATCATTAAAATATTTTCTCAGTATTTTCCCAGATGAAACAGAAGCAAATTAGTGTTTTAAGTGCAAAGTATTATGGTAGCTTTACTTAAATTTTTTTTAAGATAAAGATCTTTACTTTGGCCACTTAAGGAAACAAGCTGCCTTTTGCAAACGACTAGCTACATGAGGATGATAATTATAAAGTCAACCCCCTTCTTTGCACAGTATTTCTCTACCCAGTAGCCGGTCAAGGAATTATGCGGCGCCTAAAACGTCACCGACTTGGTGAGGAGTGTGGGCGTGTGCGCTCGTGTAGGGGCGGGGGCCGTCTGCGGCCAAAGAACAGAAGAGTAACTGGCCTATATAAGGGCATGGGCTCGGCCTCGAGGACGCCAGGGCTCTCAGGGGACTGAGACCCCCGCCCCAACCCCCCACACCGGGGCACATCACTCGGCGCCACACGCGAGACGACCCCCGCCCACGTCGCCTCCGACCCGCACTAACTCGGCAAAATGCACCCCGGAGCGCGGGCGGCCAAAGAGGGAAGAAGAACCGAAGGGCGGGAGGCGGCGGTCCCGGAGCGAGGCGGACGGCAACCCGGCTACGGGGACGGCGTCGGGGCGCAAACCTCCTCCCGCCCCCCGGCGTGGGGCGACCTCTCCCGGCCGCGGGAGGCCAGGGCGGGGCGGCGGGCGCCGGCTCCGGGCGGCGAACGGACGGGTCTCGGCGCCCGGGCTCCCAGTTTGGGGGCCGCGGCCCGGGCAGCGCGGGGCTGGGGGCGGAGGGCGCGGAGCGCGGCGGGCGGCGGCGTGAGGACTGGGGGCCCCTGCTGCGCGGCCCCGTACTCACGCCGGCTTCATGGCGGCGGGCTCCGCGCTGCCCCGACGCGCGCGGGACGCCGGGCTCGATCGGGCGGACTGGCGAGGACGGCCGGCCGCAGGGACGGGCTTCGGCAAGCGGGGCTCGGCGGCTCAGGCGCGGCGCTGGGGGAAGCCGGACGACGCCGCGGCGGGCCCAGGTGAGCTCGCGCCCGGCGCATTTCAAACGGGCCAATCAGCGCTCGTCAGCGGGCAGGGGCGGGGCCGCAGAGGCGGTGACTGCTCTGCCGGAAGTGACGCTCGTCTCCTAGGCGACCGACGCGGGAGGGGGCAGAGAAGGCTGGCTGTCCGGGCTGCGGGCCTTGAGGGCGGACCTCGGATATGAAATCCCACCCCTTCCATTTTCCGATGAGGAAATTGACGGTTTGTTTTCCTACAGCACAAGAAGGACGGTGGGAGGGCAAGTCCCGGGTTGATTTAGAGGGGTCAGCAATGTCGTTCCCGCCCAGGAGTGTCCTGTTCTTGTGCTGTGCCCTGCCCAGAGTCTCAGACTCCCTCTCTGGCTTCTATATCGCTACATCATCTCGGCCTTCTCTCTCTCTTCTTCATCTTTCCTGGCCTCACCCTCTCTGGTTCCTCCAGCTCTTTCCTATATATACATTGTTTCCTCAAATTGTTATTAATATTTGATCCTGGGCATACAGAGATGAAAAAGATTTGGACCTTGCCCTCGAGGAGGAACGTCCTGAACCACTTTCTTAGTTAACTGATTCTTTCTCATTTCGACCTTTGCCCCTAAACTGATGGGTATCAAATATGCATCTACATCTGTGCCCTGGTGGAAGTCTAGTCCCATCTTCACAGCTTCCTACAGGACCAGACACCAGTAAGGATAGGCATAATGTAATATCCTTGGCCCATATTGTTTGACATAAAGATGGTTCTGATCTTTGCTGTTACATAGTTATGTGAATAAACTTGGAAATTCATCATTTTACACAATGCAAGTAAATCTGTAGGATAAATTCCTAGAAGCAGAATTGCTGAATCAAAGAGTAAATGCATGCGTAATGTTTCATAGATATTGCCAAATTGTCCTCCATAAATGTTGTCCAAATGTACACTCCCACCAGCCACGTATGAGATAGTGCCTGTTTCTCCACAATTCTCAGACAACAAAGTGTTATCAAACTTTTCAATAGATGTTGATCTAATAGGTGAAAAATCACAATGTAGTTTAAATTTTCTTTTCTCTTATGATGAATAAGGTTGAGTGTTCACATATTCAAGAGCCATTTGTGCTTCCTTCTCTGTGAACTGTGTTCATATCCTTTGCTTCCTTGTTCTGTTGGGGTTAGTTTTTCTTATTGATTTGTAAAAGCTCTTGATATATTAAAGAAACTGGTCCTCATCCAAAATGTGAATTCAAATATTTTTATAGTTCATAATATGGTTTTTAATTTGTTTATGTTGTTTTGTGACAGCCTAGAAAAAATTTCGGGTAACCAAATTTATCAGTCTTTTCTGTTATGGCTTCTGTTTTGTGTTATACTAGAAGTGTTCCCCACTCTGAGATAGTTTTTTTTTATCTTATATTTTTTCCTAGTGCTTTATGGCTGTTTTTTATGTGTAAGTCATCAAACCTTTAGAACTTTATTTGCTGTCAAGTGAGAGGTTGGGATCTGTATCGTTTAGAAATTGGACTTGGCTGCTGGCTACTTACCTCTTAGTTGCTCTTCAGTCTGGCTTTGGCCTTAGTCTCTCCACTGGAATTCTTCTTACCAAGATCACCACCTTCTTGATGCTAAATCTAATTGACCCTTCCCCACCCTTGTCTTGACCTCTCAACAGCACTAAAAAAATATTTCCCATTACTCTCTTCCTATACCTTTGCTTTTTCTCATAGCTCACTAGCCCGTTTCTCAGCCTCATTTGTGAGTTCTTTTTTCTCCCTTAAATGTTATGCCTTAGAGTTTTGACCTGGTCACTAGCTGGGCCCTCTCCCCAGACACTCCCAACCACTCCCATGGCTTCACATACCATTCACATTTGTACTTCTAAGCTCCAGACCCATATAACTAACTGCCTTCTGGATTCTCCACTTGGGTGTCCCACAGGCATCTCACACCTAAGACATCCTAATCTCTTCCCCAGACCTGCTCCCCCTCGGTGGATGGCATCACCATCAACCACCCACCCAAGTCAGAGGCTAAGGTACATTCTTTGACTTTCGCCTCTCCTGTTCCAACATTGAATCACCAAATCTTGACAGTTCTACCTACTAAATAGCCTTCAAACCTCTCCACTTCTCTCCATCCCCTTGGCCATTACCATGTCTCATCTGGATGACTGCAACAGTATTCTATCAGGCCTCCCTGCTGCTGCCCTCCAATCTAGGCCCCTCTTTGCAGCCAGCTCACCTCTGAATCCCAGATGGGATCTTGTCACTCCCCTGCTTGAAGCTCTGCAGTAGCTTCCCGTTACTGGAGACCCTCAACAGGGCCTTGGGGCTCTCCGAACTCATCATCATTACCCCCGCACTCCTCCAGCCTTGTTGAACTTCAATGCCCTGAACACACTGGGCTCACACGACATTCCTTCTGCTGTCAAGTTCTCCCTCCCTCCCTCTGACAATGCCTCTTTATCCTCAGTTCTCAGCAGATCTTCTGCCAACTACCCTGCCCTAGATACTGGACCCCTGCCCTGTATCCACGGTCCCCTGCACTCCCCCAGTCACTGCACCTGTTGATTTGCTTCAGTGCTCACATCCCAGTTTGCAGTCACTCTTTATTACTGTCTCCTCTCTGGCTTATCCCCACAACCTCACTAGATGGCATTGTGGCATCCCCAGTGCCTAGCCATGGAGGCACTCCACGAATGTTTTGAAGGAATAAATGAACCTATCCCTTCAGAGAACACCCCAGTCGAGGACCCAGTGACATTGCACCACCCCTAGCTTCTCTTCAGGCCGGTTTCCTCTTCCTCCCTCACTTCTATCTGTATTAAAGATACCTCTGGCTTATTTTCTTTAAAATGCCAATCCATTACATCATTTCTCTGGGTGTCCCACAGGCACCTTACACCTAACACTTCCTAATGTCTTCCCTTGAAGGGCTCCCCATAGCCAGTAAAAGATTTGCATTTTCCCCTAGAATTAGAATTAGAGATCCAGCTGAGGGTACAAGACAGGGAGGGAGTAGAACTGGGAGGCTTTTTTTAAAAGTCAGGTTTATTGAGGTATACAGTAAAATTTGCCCTTTTTAGTTGTGCCATCTTTGTATTTGACAAACATACACCATCCTGTAACCATCGCCACAATCAAATCTGTAATATTCCCATCACACCAAAACTTCCCTTGTGCTGCCCCTTTGTAATCCATCACCTTCCCCTCCCCCCAGCCCTTGGCAACCACTTTTCTGACTTCCTTCCTAGAGTTTTCTCTTTTCCAGAATGTCTCTTCTTTAACTCAGCATGATGCTTTTGAGATTCATCCATGTGTTGCATGTATCAGGAATTTGTCCCTTTTTTATTGCCGAGTAGTATTCCACTGTATGAATGCATGACAATTTATCCATTCACTAGCAGATGGACATTTAGGTTGTTTCCACTTTTTGGTGATTATGAATGAAACTAGCAGAATTATTTGAGTAAAGGTCTTTATGTAGACATGTGTTTTCATTTCTCTTGGATGAGGTTGCTGTTCTTGAGGTATGTGTAAATTTAACTTTACAAGAAATTGCCAAACTGGACTGAGAGGGTCTTTTGGGATATTCTGAAACCCAGTTTCCAACATGGGGGGGGTTCCCCATACCAACAAACAATTCTCAGACACTAGCAGGATGTCCAAGAATTCAACTCAATTCTGACACTATGTGCTCAGAGATTGCATCAGATCCCACAGGTTAAGGGTTCAGTCCTACAAGACTGCCCTTCCCCCACTTCAGACACCAGTCACAAGCCCAGGTTGTCACCTGTACTTCTGACTGGCTATAAATCAGAGGTTCTCATGACCCCCTCCTTGGATTCTATTCATTTGCTAGAGTGGCTCACAGAACTCAGAGAAACATTGCACTTACTAGATCACCAGATAAGGATAAAACTCAGGAACAGGCAAATGGAAGAGATGCACAGGGCAAGTATGTGGGAAGGGGCGCAGAGCTTCCACGTCCTCTCCAGTCTTGCCACGTTCCCAGGACCTCCACGTGTTCACCAACCAGAAGCTCTATGAACCCTGTCCTTTTGGGTTTTCATGGAGGTTCTATTACGTAGGCAGGATTGATTAGATCATTGGCCATTGGTGATTGAACTCCATCTCCAGCCCAGAGGTCAGGGGGGTGGGACTGAGAGGTCCAACCCTCTAATCACATGGTTGGCTCCACAGGCAACCATGCAACAAGCATCCTTAGGTGCTTTCCACAAGTCACCTCATTCACGTAACAAAGACACCTTTATCACTCTGAACACTTAGGAAATTCCAAGGGTTCTGGGAGCTGTGAGCCAGGAACTGTGGACAAAGACCAAATATATATGAGTCCTCTGAATGACCAAATATATATTTCTTATAAATCACTGTATTGCAGAGTGTCTTATGCAAATCACTGAAGACAGGCTGACACTATACAGGTTTAAAGCCATAAATTAATCCAGCTAGCCAGCTAAGCAAGTCCAGCTGTGGGAACCAATGGCCAGAACCTGCTGAAGCCCAGAGTGTTTGAGGGAAGTTGGTAAAAAGGAGACAGGACTACTGTGGGAGCCGGGACACACCCAACACACTCAACACACACAGTGAGAGAGTTCTGGCCCCAGCCCTGCTGCTCACTCAGTGGCCCTGGAAATGTTACAGCACAAAGGGCATGACCTGCTCACCATGAGACAAAAGCCAACTGTCAAGAGACAAGATAGTGGCAGAGAAAGGGCATTTTATTACAGTTTGCTAGCAAGAGGGAAGATGGCTGACTAATGTCCAAAAGAACCATCTTGTTTTTTTTGTGTGTGTGTGTGAGGAAGATGGGCCCTGAGCTAACATCTGCCAATCCTCCTCTTTTTGCTGAGGAAGACTGGCCCTGGGCTAACATCCATGCCCATCTTCCTCTACTTTATGTGGAATGCTGCCACAGCATGGCTTGACAAGCGGTGCGTCGGGGCGCACCCGGGATCTGAACCGGTGAGCCCCAGGCCGCCACAGCGCAGTGCGTGCACTTAACTGCTTGCGCCACCAGGCCGGGCCCCAAGAGAACCATCTTAAGGGGCACAAAGTCTTACAGCAGTTATATAGGCTGGTGGGTTATTGGGGAGGGGGTTAGGAATGTTGACCTTCTGGTCTTACAGACTGGGAGTGCCACACCAGATCCTTCAGTTTTCATTGACAATGGCTATCAGCATAGACTCTCTGGGGGTCATCACATTCCTAAGGAACTCAAAAGAACAAAGTTGTCATCTTATCGCAGCTGGGAGGTACATGCACAGGCAGGGGTTGTAAAATCTACAAAGCAGTTAGATCTTCTGGAGGCTGCATATCCAGCTGGGTTAGTTAGTCAGAGGTCATTCAGAGTTACAATAGGGTTTCTTTTCTACTATATGGCTTCCCTTATGTCAACCTTGTCTTGAGCCGGTATCATAATGGTTGGACTATATCAGTGCTTCTTAAACTCCTTTATATTAAAAATCACCCAGGGCTTTTGATAAAAATTCAAATCTCCAAGACTCACCCCACCCCGGGTATTTTGCATCTGTTCATTTGGACATGAAAATGTGCATTTTACATGAAACACATTTTTGAAAGGCCGGATTAAATTATCTTTGAGGTCCCTTGTTCCATGCTCTGGAGGAGGCAAAAGTTAAGCTAGTTTTAGAAATCTGTTGCCTGGCACGAAGAGAATGGGCATGATAACTCTCTGTTTGTCTGAACTGCATTTGTGACAGAGTGAAACATTCATACAAATACCAAGGGGGAATAGGAAAGCCCCTTGGGCAATCTCCCAGGAAGAACATTCAGGAGACGTTCCAGAATTCTTCAAAAGTCAAGTCATCCAGACGTCTTCTGGAGTTATACATTTCAGGAACGAGTGGCCTGGTTTCCATCCTTCCAACAGGAAAAGTGCCTACTGGCCTTGGGACCTTCGCTCTTACTGCTGCCTCGACCTGAAACACTCCCCGCCCCCCCCACATGCTGGCACAGCTGGCTCCTTTCTGCCCATCAAATCTCTCCTCAAATGTCCCCTTATCAGGGTGGCCATCCACTCTCGCCTGCCCTACCCCACCTCCCTATTCTTTCACCAGTCTTATTTTCTGTATAGCACTTACCACTCTCTGAATTTATCCATCTATCTTGTCTGACTGACCGATCAGAACACCAGCTCCGTGAGGGAGGGACAGCGTGGCTTTTGTTCACTTCCGTATCCCCAGTTCTGAGGACCGTGTTGGTTCTATATACACCAGGCACTAAATCAATATTCACTGAATGAATGAGGAATGCACATGTATACAGCAATGTCCCTCTCATGATGAATGAACATGTTTGCAGTGTGGCAGGTGAAACATAACCAAATCAAGTGGGAAACAGGACAACTTTATTATAATAAATAAATTTTATTTCTTTTTTCCTCCCACACAGTTTAAGAAAACCAGACACTAGTGTAAGTTGGAAGAACATCTCTGAGTTTGGACATGGGTCTTTGTCTTTTCATCCATAATGGATTGTTGACTAGAAAATCAGAGGCTGGCAGTCAACTAATATGTTATAAAGTGTTGTTAATACAGCGTTAATAGGTGCTTCAGATAAGAAGGGTATCATGGCCAAAACAAATTTGGGACACAGTAGATCCAAATGAAGGGTTTCTGCAACATATCTGACAACACCATTGTATTCCCCTACGCCTTCCTCAGAACCTCTCCTATGAGCAGGATTCCACAATAAACACTTGGACAGAGATTGCAGCAGACCAAATATTTAAATCACTTTGCACTAAAAAGGTTTCTAACCTTCCCACTTCTAATTCTAATCAACAATGACAAATTCATTTCTTTAGAAAGAAGATGGAGAGTTACTCTAAAAACTGAGCAATGGAAAATGAAACTCTACAGTGAGCAAAGGGGGATACAGTTGACTCATTCAAACCCATTCACGCTTTATCACAACATAATGTCTGGTAAGTTTAGAGTCGTGTTTCTCCAGCAAAGGCAGGGGGAAGAGGGACATCCCACTAGCAGTGTGCCTGCCCTCTACATAATCCCTTTTGAGACAGTGGCATGGTGAGCAAATTGCTACCAATGGGAGTATGGCACATGTCTAAAGTGTATTGAGACACCAAAAAAAATTTTTGTGGAACCGCTACCCTAAAAGGCATCTTCCCAGTGAGGTCTCCCACTGATGCACTGCCAACCTTTTTAATTTTCTGGGATGGCTGAGGCAAAACTACGCCCACGGTAGACTTACTACTTAATGATAATTAATATATTTGAACCCATTCTCACTCCACATTAGAAGCTTCCAGTGTACTGCAAACTGTTATAAAGTTTTAATTTGTAACACTGTCCAAAAGTATACCATGGGACTAAGTTTACCAAACTTATAAAAACATCACGATAGGGCCAGCCCAGTGGCGTAGTGGTTAAGTTCGCACTGTCCACTTTGGCAGTCCAGGGTTTGCAGGTTCAGATCCCGGGCGCGGACCTACACACTGCTCATCAAGCCATGCTGTAGTGGCATCCCATATACAAAATGAAGGAAGATGGACACAGATGTTAGCTCAGGGCCGATCTTCCTCACCAAAAAAAAAAAAAAATTATGAAACACTTGGTCTTATTTTGCTGATTTCACATTTCATTTTCATCATTAAGTATGATGAAAAAGCAATATAACCAAAGATTAAATAATCTAAAAGTCCTTCAAATTAATCACCCATTATCTTTCAACTATTTCTGAGCTTAACGAACAACATTATTTTACTCGCTACGAATAAGAGAATTTACGAGCCTTCATGTCTTTGGCATTACTAGAACAGGGACTTTAAACTTTGTACCTTTTTCGACCATAAAAAAGAAGTTACAATAAGATGAACTGGAAGTCCATGGACCCTGCTGGAGTAAAATTCTACTAACGATGTCAGACTGTTGCCAGAAAAACATTTTGTCATGCAGCTTGCAATTAATGTACCAAAAATTTACCAGCCCATATAATTTTATCAGTCTACCTCCCCCAGAGGAAGTAAACAGATAATAAAACTAATGAAATCATATTTCTTGACCACTCTCATCCAATCTAAACTGTTACTTGTCCTCAGAGGATTGGATGATGAGCTATTTACAAGGCCATTCAAATGTCAGGGCCAGTTAACCATAAAGTCAGTATTCTAAGATATGGGAGTGTTCCTGAGTCAGCAAAGAGGAGCCCGCATTGTGATGGATGGCCCCCTAAGTCATTAGCAAGTGCAGATCAGGGGTTGATGCCTCTAAAAATTGCTTTGCATCAGCATTTCTGTACTCCCTGAAAACACCATGAAATACTGAACTTTAATTAGTAATGCAACAGATGAGAAAATGCTCAGTGTTTTAGTACTATGCAGAGTAGAAACCAGGGAACACATCCTTAGGTGGTGAGTTGCTGATAATTAGATTAATCAAAACAAAGCTGAGAGGCCCAGAGTCTTCTGGAATTCATGACACCAGCATTTCTTCAAGTTTGGCCCATGGCCCTTCTGCATTAGAATTGCCTGGGGACTTGCTCCAGTGCAAATCTCCTCTAGGAAACCTACATTTTAAACCAGTAAAGCAAAATCTCCTGGTCTGCCCCAGGAATCTGCATTTGTCATAGGCTCACCACGTGTGTCTGATCCACTGTAAAGCTTGAGAATCACGACATTTGACCAACACTTTGGCATGGTCTTTAGCATCCTCTGCACATGAACACTACATTTTGCAGCATATTTGAAATGCTAAAGCAACATCAAATGTATGGCATTCCCAAATATAGCATACCCCAAATACAGGTGACAGACTAGCACAACCAACTGGGATTAACTCAGCCAACTCCCACAGTGTAACACCTTTTACCTACACTGCATAATACTTTGCAGCATCTAACTGGCAACAAGAAAACAGCAAAACAGAACTTATGACAGCCACCCATAGGCTGTGGGCTTTTAAGAAAATTCAAATCTACAATGACATGGGAAATTACACTTTGAAGCACAATGGACTTGTAGGAAAAGAGGACTCTCTTTCTATTCATTCTCTTCACTAGGTGAGGAAAGGAAGAAGACCCCTCCCCAAACCAGGTCTCCTCTTTCTGGAATGCCTTCCCAGTCCCCAGGGCTCCCACAGACCCAACTTCCTCTTTCTTAGGTCCCCCCACTGACCTTTCCAGCTCATACTCCTCCCACTTCAGGAGCTCTTCAGAGAGACTTTGCAACATGAAACTCATCAAATGAAGCAAGTTCCATTTTCAAAGAGCAATACTACAACCATATTCATAAAGCTTAATCCAACTGTTTAATAGTAAAGCTAAAACGCTAGTGTGCTTAATCCAACTGTTTAAATAGAATAGAAAAATCTGTTTTAAATAAATCTAAAACTTAATGAAATATTAATAATTTGTCTGAACGAGGACTTAATTGAACCCATGTTCCTCTCTGAAAATCACACATACAGAATCAGTGCAAATCTAGAGAAATTTCCCCAGTTAAATACCTTATTGACATGAACCCACTCAAAAATGCCAAGAAGCCAATCATTATGAATGTTTTAGGCCATTACAAATAGGTACCATGCCACCAGCTTAGGTGGTTCAGACGTTGTAGCTTAATGTTGACATCTGGCACAAAAAGCTTATGATCTGAATCATGTTTCTTTTTTACGTAATTCTGGCTCAGGAATCCGATACAGAGCAGCTGAGAAATAAATTATGTTGCTGAGGCTGAAGACAAGGCACAGAAGTATGGCTCCAGCTATCTGAGGGAAAGACAGGGGCCTGGAGTTGGCCAGGAGCCATTCCTTCCTCAGAGTCTTGTCCAGAAGTATGGCTTCCATCTGCACGTGTGTGGCCAGGATCACACACACATGGAACAGCTGGTGACTGTGACCTATGGCAAACACACAAAAGGCCACTGAGCTCAGCAATAAAAAGGAATGGACTATTGATACATGCCATGGCATGCATGCTAAAAACATTATGCTGAGTGATAGAGGCCAGACACAAGAGACCATATATTGTATGATTCCATTGACATCAAATGTCCAGAAAAGGCAAATCCATAGAGACAGAAAGCAGATTAGTGGTTGCCTCGGGCAGGAGGTGGGAATGGGGATTAACATTCATGGGCATAAGGGATCTGACTGGCTGATGAAAATGTTCTAAAACTCATTTGTAGTGATGGCTGTACAATGTGGTAAATTTATTAACAATACTATTGAATTGTATACTTGAAATTAGGGAATTATGTGATATGTAAAATATGCTTCAATAAATTTATTTTTAAAATGTAATGTGAGAAAAATAAAAAGGCTATCAGAGCAAACCAAATCCATTTTTGAAACAACTTGTCCACCAGTCCTGTTTTTCACATGAAAAAGTTGGGCCTCATGTTCTGGCAAAGGTCATCTCTTGAGAGGCAGGCTCATCCGCTCAGATTCTGACTTCAGTGCCAAAAGAGAAGCCAGCTACATTTTCTGTTGGCCACTTACAAGGTGGTCCTCTCCCTCCTAGTGGTCAATCCCAGAGATGACCAGGAGCTCTTCCTCCCCCATGACCTGCAGGACCCCAGCTCACCTGGTATGCCTCCACAGAGGGTGGGAGCCCACAAGTGGGTGGTGGGAGTGGGCAGGGACATGCGGATTTGGTGGTTGGTGACAAAAGAAGTCCATTGCCCAGGGCTGGGGACTGCTTTGGGGGACAACCCTCAAAAACCAGGAGTGAGATGAGAAGACCACATGGGTCATGGGCTGAATTGTGTCTCCCTCTCCGAAATTCATATGTTGTTGAAGTCCTAACCCCCAGGACCTCAGAATGTGACCATGTTTGGAGAGAGGGTCTTGAAGAGACAAGTTAATATGAGGTCACTAGGGTGGGGCCCACTATGATTGGTGTCCTTATAAAAAGAGGAGATTAGACACTGATATGCAGGTACACAGAGGGAAGACCATGTGAAGAGAGATGGAAAAGAGGGCCATCTGCCAGCCAAGGAGAGAGGACTCAGAAGAAACCAACCCTGCTGACATCCTGATCTCAGACTTTCTAACCTCCAAAATTGTGAGAAAATAAATTTCTGTTGTTTAAGCCACTCAGTCTGTGGTTCTTTGTTGTGGCAGCCCCAGCAAACTAATACAACATGAGAGTTAAATAAGGATACTCTTTCAGTACAAAAAAAAAAAAAAAGAGTTTGGAGTCATACCCCCAGGACTTGTCCCAGAGTAAGTATTTAACAAATATGTCCCAGGAAGGAACCAGCCTGGTCACCTGCACTACTCAACAGGAGCAGAGTTAGGAATAAACATTCAGGAGAGTTGAGCCTTCTCAAGTGGGTGGCTGATGAGATCCTACAGCAGGGAGGCGCCCGCCAGCGCCCCAGTCTCCGTCCCCCAGGAAGGTGTGCCTGGAGGTGCCACCCCTGCCTCACTCAAGCTACACTAGTGGGCTGTGTATGACTTCCAAATCTGTGTCTGATGCAGCACAGTGGTTCCTTATCCAGCAGAGAGCTGTGCTCTCCAAGGGCACAGGGCCAAGCAGAGAGAAGTGACAGCTGGGCTCACCAACTGAGGCTCAAACCTGTCTCCATTAGGGCATGAGGTAAGATGGGAAGAGCCATGAGCAGTGGACGCATCTGAAATGTGGCTGAGGCAGGAAGAGTGATTTCACCAATCCTGCCTGACAGGAATAGGGAGGAGCTTCCTGTGGGCCAAGGCTAACCATGCAGGTCCTGGCCCTTCCCACATGGGCTGGGGCTCTGGGGCTGGCTCTGGAGAGAGAGCCCCACATCCGGAGACTCTGTTATTTAAGGACAGAGAACTTTCCAAACCCTTTGTGAACATAAAGATCTGTCATTAACTGCTGTCTGGCAAATTCCCCCCATAGGAGTGTTTTTCTGCTCTGTACCCCTAGGCGCAAGAGGATGGGATAGAGGCGAATGAATAAAATGTTATTAAGAAGCCAGGGAGTTGGCAAAATAAGGTCCAGGGCCATTTTCCCTGCAGCCCCAAGACTTCATGCACAGCCACCCCTACTTCATCCAGGTGGGGCTGGGGAGGTGGACACGGTTGGTGAGTTCCTGTAGGCAGCTGCCAATTCCCTGACCCTCTCATCTCCCTCCTTTTTTGAAATCTGCCCTCTAAGCATTTTACTAGCTGTAATCCCTTCTGGCAGGAGCAAATAAGTAAGGGAGACAATACTCTAATCAGAGCGAACAAAGCAGATCTGGCCACACGTCTTAGGTGGGAGGAGGTGGAAAACTGGACGAAATGGGCTTCGGAGGAACCAAGGTTCCTGCCCACCATGTGGGGACAAGGACTGACCCGTGGACCCCCATGATAGCTTATCTAAGGAGCTCTCATCAGCCTCACCAGACATGATGCAAGGGTACCCTCTTCCAGCCAGTCCCAGAGCCAGCGTGGAGGAGACATTCTGCAGCACCCGCCCCACTTTCCTCGACAGAGAGGGAGGGAACTTCCCAGCAGGTGTAAACGCCTGTGGCTCTGACACCTCCTCTCCACTGAGCCACTTCTCTAACTGTAGTGAGCTCCGGCTCACCTGGAGAATCACACAGCCTCTGAGTGAGTGCTGGGCCCTACCCACCAAGTTTCTGGTTCAGGACGTCTGGGGTGGGGCCCGAGAATCTGCACCTTCCCAGATGATGCTGGTACTGCTGGTCCGGGGACCATACCTGAGCACCACTTCTCTACCATGATTCCCTGCCCCATCGCATCAACCTGAGCAAGACAAAGACAGACAAGTTCCCCTCCTCTACACAGCCCCCTGCCATCTGGTAGCCTCATCTGCACCCTGTCTTTCCTCTTCCTCTTCCAGGGCTGCCCTCAGTGTTCATCCAATAATGGGATTTGACATTCTAGATAATAATGGGACTCCCCTAACCCCATACCCCGTAGGAATGCTCTAGAATCCCAGACCTACCTGCTCTCCATCCTCCCCCACCTACCTGACAATTCACTGGCTACGTACATCCTGGCCTCTGTCAACTCACAATTTCACTCCCCTTGGCCTGTGCCTGGAGAACTTCCTAAAGAATTGCTTCTCCCCCTGCCCCTGCCTCCCTTTAGCAACTGCATGCACTGGTGTCAGGGACGGAACCCTCCCCAGGCAGGAGGGAGGGCTGGGCAGCAGGGCCTCCGCAGACTCACCGACGTAGTCGAAGCGTCCGGGGGCCAGGCGCTCCGGGAGGTGCGCAGAGTAGAAGAAAGAGGCCAGGAGGGTTATGGCCATGTGCTTCTGGTGGTACAAGGTCGCTGCATTCTGTGCACTCTCCCCCGGGAACAGGAATAGCTGCGGGTATTTAAAGAAACATCAGGTCTTGAGGAGGAGCCTCTTCCTTCTCATCAACGGCAGATATCTTTGCACAGGCGTGCGGCCTCCGCAGGCCAGGCCCTCACCTCCTCAGACCTGAAGCTAGAAAACGGAACTCTCAGGAACTGTGTGAGCAGAATTTCTATTCTGAGTGGGATCAACTGAGACCCAAGGCAACTGTATTTTAATCCTCCACATGCTAATGAGAGTCTTTGGGTTATTTAATTACAAAAGAAAGAGACAGAAAGAAAGAAAGGAAAACAAAAGAAGAGAAGAGGAAAGAAAAATCCTATTAGATACATTGCTATGCTTTCTTCTGGGAGTAACTATGAGTTTAGTAAAAAGTGGTCTATTCTGGGCCAGCCCCGTGGCTTAGCAGTTAAGTGCGCGCGCTCCGCTACTGGCGGCCCGGGTTCCATCCCGGACGCGCACCCATGCACCGCTTCTCTGGTCATGCTGAGGCCACGTCCCACATAGAGCAACTAGAAGGATGTGCAACTATGACATACAACTATCTACTGGGGCTTTGGGGAAAAAAAAAAAAGGAGGAGGATTGGCAATAGATGTTAGCTCAGAGCCGGTCTTCCTCAGCAAAAAGGGGAGGATTAGCACGGATGTTAGCTCAGGGCTGATCTTCCTCACAAAAAAAAAAAAAAAGGTCAAAAAAGTGGTCTATTCACACTTGAACTCACTTCTAACCAGCACATCCACTGAACTGATGCTCCTAATAAAGGCTTTAAGGCCTAGAAATCCCTGGAAGGCCTTCTGAGTCATCGAAAAGTATTAATTACAGCCATTATACTGTTTTGGAGTTCAGTATAGTTTTCGTATTATTGTTGTAAATAACACCAGCAGCCACCACTTACCAAGGGCACTAGGCCAGGTCTTTATTGCATCATTTGTCGGAGCCTCAACAACTGTCATAAGGCAGACTCTATTGCCCCCATTTTGCAGATGAGGAAGCTGGGCAGGATGGTGAATGCAAACCACTAATTAGTAGTGAAGTCAGGATCTGGATCCCAGCAGGCTGATTCCAGAACCTGTGTGCTCATCAACATCTCCATTTAGGATAAGACCGCCCCGCCCCCTGGCACTGCCCAATGGCTGATGCAGCCAGGCATCAGGAGCACACAGCACTCGTAATAATGCAGAATCTGTGCTGCATGATTTGGTAGCACATCTGACCGGCTTATTCTCTCTGTTCTGGTTTCCTGTGCGTGGTCTGTGTCCTTGAGGAAGGAGTCGGGGAAGACCCATCTCTGGGTCTCCCCCAGGACCACACAGGTGGAGCACAGAGCACGTGCTCAACGCCCCAGCTGGTGGAGCCATGTGCCAGGCATTGATCTGTTGATTTCATTAATCCCCTTTACCCCCCTGTGAAGGAGGTTATGTTAGCCTCATTTACAGATGAGGAAACTGAGGCTCAGAGAAGTTATATGCATTGCCTAAGGTCACATAGCCAGTGAGCAGTGGGACTGGGATTTGAACTCAAGTCCATCTGATTTGAGAGTACATGGACTTTCCCCCTTCTTGTCTTCTCATCTACACCCTCTTCCTTTGTGTTCTCCATCTAACTCCAATCTCTCCTTTAAGACCATCATTCATGCTTTTTCCTTCACTACTAATAATCTGTTAATTGATGATAATATATAATAATGCATTTATTGGACTCTCGGCACCAGCCAGCACTTTACACGTTATCTCAGGTAATCCTCCCCACAACCTGATGAAAGGAGGTGTTATTACCATGCCCATTTTACAGATGAGAGAAAGCAAAGCATAGAGATGGTAGATAACTTGCCCAAAGGTTTGCAGCGAGTAAGTATTAGAGATTTGCCTCCAGAGCCAGCTCTCCTGGTCACTCTACTAAACCCCAGGCTGCTTCCCTGCAGCCCTCCCTGATTGCTCCTGAGCCCCCAGTCAGTGCTGGCCACTGGAGCATCTCCTACGGTTTGTCAGGACCTCTGTGTTCATGCCGTCTCCTCACTACTCTGCGAGTGCCAGTAAGGGAGCACGTGGTCTCAACTCCCACGTGTCCTACAGTGACCAGCGTGGTGCTCTGACCCCCAGGAGCTCAGGAAACAAATGATTCCCTGATGCTGCCAACAAGCAGAGGAACCGGGCCCTTACCCTGTAGAAGATGGGGACGGAGTCCCAGATATAGGGATAGGCAAAGGCAAGGACGCGAAGCATCTTATAGAGCCTGGGCTTCCGGACTTCAAGAAACCTGAATTGGGGAAGGGAGGAGGGAGAGATGGGAATGAAAAGAGTTTCAGTAAATCACACGCGCGCACACACAGACACACACGCACTAAAAATAACCCAGAGCAAGCAGTCAGCAGGAGGCAAGCGTTGCTGCACAACCTCCTCCTGTGGCAGCAGCTTCTCCACCAGCCTTTTCCATTTCTCCCACCCCAGTGGCAGGGAGCCAACCCCAGACGTGAAAAGATCTCAGGGGAAACCATCTCCTGGCACCGCACCATGATGAGCAGAGGTTTCCATATGAGGCCAGGAGGAGCATGGGCCGAAGAAGCCCTTCAAGGGCCCACTTATCCAACTGCCCAAGAGCCTTTGGAGTCCAGGAGCCACCAGGACAGGGGACGTGTGGGGCACAGGTGGCCGCAGGGGCACAGGCTCCTGGGCGAGCGCATCTGTAAAGGTTGAGATGTCTTAGTAGTCAGAGCCGCCTGGGTGATCACTGTGCAGAAGGCCTGGGTTCACTCAGGTGTTTAATCACTTTGAGAGATCTCCAGAATATTTAATACCACACACAGGGATACTGCCCCAGGGAAACTGACTAAACGTGGTCTTTGCTTCTTTCCTCCATCACCACCCCCACCTGCCTCCAACCCAAAGATAGATGAAGCCAACATCAAAATGAGTGGTCTGACTGTCAAAGACAGGCAGGTCGTCCGGGACAGAACATGATGGGGCCTCAGCTGGGCTGGGCCCAGCATGGGGAGGCAGCAGCAGCTGAGGGTATGGGGAGCGGGTCAGCACCGATGGCAGGGAGGACACGGGAGGGGCAGGGAGAATCTCCACACCAAACCACAGCCCTGAACTGGGGCCCAGGTGAGGGAGTGCTGATGCCCAGGCTGATCTGCCAAGGTCAGGTGCAGGGCAGGTACCCACTTCAATATCACAGAGTGTTGTGAAGGGCTGGGTCCCCCCTTGGTGCTCACAGGCTGCAGGGCAAGGCCAGAGGCCCCCACATGGGGGGGTTGCAGAGCCAGGGTGCTGAGGCTGCTGGGATGGATGCTCTAATGTGGTCTGGAGGACAATGGAGGCACTCAGCCCTCAGTCTTCCCCACAGTTGTCCTTCATCACGCTCTCTGGAAGGGACAGTTCTGTGTCCCATTGCTGCTCCCCACCTCTGCTTCCCAGACCCCCTGTCCCAGCCCGCAGACCTCCTCTCTCTACCCACAACATGGTCTGCTGCCCCCCAGCCCAGGCCCATTTCCCCTGGCAGGGCTGTCCAGTGTAGTCAGCTGACTACACACCCCACTTCTGCCCGTATTCTTGGGCGTGCGACATGGCAGAGACTCCCACATCCGCCTCCCAGGCAGTTGGGGAACCCTCCTCAAGGGCAGGAGTTAGGTCTGCTCAGGTCTGGATCCCCCACACCCAGCTCAGAAGCGTCCTCTGGCAGGTGTGTTCTGCCTAGTCCTCAGGGCAGCCGAGCATGGGGATCTCTGTTCAGGGGTAAGAGGTGGCCATTGTGGGCCCCGAGAAGCCTCATGGCCACCAAGACAAGCCCCCACTTCAC
Organism: Diceros bicornis minor; assembly: GCF_020826845.1. Taxonomy (NCBI): domain Eukaryota; kingdom Metazoa; phylum Chordata; class Mammalia; order Perissodactyla; family Rhinocerotidae; genus Diceros; species Diceros bicornis. The sequence continues at coordinate 63,195,560 of NC_080744.1, read as the reverse complement.
TCAAGTTCACCAGCACGTCTCTCCTTCTTTCCTGACCTTGCCTGTAAATCAGAGAAGCACACGGCGGGCATCGGGTAGAGAAGGAAGAAAAGCTCAAGGAGGAGAAAGAGAAATAAGGGACCTCAAATCATCACCCCCCCAAACAAGAACCGCAGCCTTGGAGTAAACCACAACCCCCAGGCCAGGTGCGGTGTACAGTGCCTTGATTTTGCATGCACTGTTTGACCTGGACACTCTGGGTTCGAATCCTTTCTCTGCCCTTCGTGATCATGTGACCCCAGCAGGTTACATAAACTCTGTGCTCCTCAGAATCCTGGGGTGTAACACAGGGACAACAACTGTCCCCCCTCACAGGCTTGTTGCAGGGATTTGATGAAATAATACAAGGTGCCTACAACTGTGCAGCACAGAGCAACACTCACTAAATGGCAGCTTTTAAAAAACTGTGTGTTGTGGGGATCTGTTCTCTCCCCCTCCCCATCTTGTAGCTATGTGGTACCAGAAAATAGGAATAGGAGGGTACAGACGGTTCCAGGGGACCTGTCTAATAAGAGGCAAAGCTGGGATTGAAACCCAGGGCTGGGCCGGCCCGGTGGCTTAGTGGTTAAGTGCACGCGCTCCGCTGCTGGCGGCCCGCGTTCGGATCCCGGGCGTGCACCGACGCACCGCTTCTCCGGCCATGCTGAGGCCGCGTCCCACATGCAGCAACTAGAAGGATGTGCAGCTATGACATACAACTATCTGCTGGGGCTTTGGGGGAACAAATAAATAAATAAATAAATAAATCTAAAAAAAAAAAAAGAAACCCAGGGCTGTCTGGCTCCCAAGGTTCACACTCCCACCACTGCGTGGCCTCAGATCACTACCCAGCCTCTGTCCTTACCTGCACCCCCTCTGCCCCAGGCGGGAAACAGAACCCCAAGAACAGGCCCGTCTCGACAGCCTTCTCAGTCTCCCCTGGCAGACCCTGTCCAACACGGCAAGCCCGCTCCCTCCTTCCCCGGTCGCTGCCACCGCCTACCACTTCTGGGCTAATAGAGGCTCACTGTTAAAGCGTGCCCTTGCTGCGGCCACTTACACAGGAAGAAAGCCGGCTCTGGCTGGCGAGGGCCATCCCCCAAAGCATGGACCTCCTGTGACTTGAGACAACATTTCGCCCGGCCTGATAAAGCACTTCCCCAGGGGCAAACGAACCAGCCTCTCCAGCTGCCAAGCCGAGTCTACAGGGGAAAAAAGGAGAAAAAGCAGAAGAGAAAAGAGATAGCAACAGAGAATTAAAGGCAGAAGGGCCAGCAGCCACATAGAGGAGCCTCCCACTACCAAGGTGCAATTCCAGATCAGGCCACACGGTGTCGCCACAGCCAGAGATTACCAGCTGGAGGGGCGAGAGTCACAGAATCCTCCACAGCACCCCACGCCTAAAAGTCTCCAAGCCTGGGATAGCAGTCCCTGCCCCCAGGGTTGAGGGGCCAGTTTACAGGGAGTCAGGCCTCCTCTGCCTAGAACCAGGGTGGCAGGAAAGACTGGATTTTGGGACAAGCTTCCATCAAGAGAGGGTTGATGGAATACCAGTCTATTCTAAAACCTGATAAATCTTACTGCAACAAAGCTGGAAGGATTTGCAAGTGAATTCTGGAACTAGTGCTTGAAACTAGCAGGCCTTTGGAAACATCATTCTATTGCAGAGGTCTGTGTGTGAGAGGGGTGGTTATGGCTATTTTGTTGTATGGGTGACATGGCAGGAAGATGGACATTTCCGTATGCTGGCCCTGGCCCTAGCGGTACTTTGTCATCTGGCTGAGCCCTCTGACCTCCAGATGTGTCTGAGAACCAGTGTCTGCTGAGCCTCCTGTCTCCAAACCCCCTTCCAGGCTGCTCCATGCCGCTCTGGCTCTCAGGGAGCAGTTCACTTTCCACCAGGGATAAGAATTCATCTCTCTCCCTCAGCACCAACCAAAAGGCATTTCACTGAGTAAATATTTGTCAAAAAAACAACGGTTGGATGCTTTGGATGGATGAACAAGAAAGTACCTACAGTGACTTGTGATGTGCAGCAAACACTACGTAACTAACGTTCCTGGCGAGCAAGGACGCCTTCCTGGGCGTGTGGGTGCTCGGCAGGCATGGCAGGCCAGGTCTTCATCACCCCCACCTGCTCCTAGAGCCACAGAGGTCACACATTCTCTCAGTTCCCCTCTCAAATGCTCTAGACAAGAAAGCAGTTTTCTGGAACATGTTCACTTGAACTAAATTCCATGATACTAAGTACTAAAACTCAGTTAAGGGAGTCCATGGTTCTCTATGTGGAGATTTACCTTAAGGACATGAGATGTAATGGAATGAGCGCCATTTAGACCATGATGTTCCGGTAAGCACGTCAATAACTAAAAACTACTACTGAGGTTCATGGTCTCCTTCTGGGCTCAGGGAAGGAGAAGGTGGTTCTCTCTTGGCCACACCACGGACTGATGGAGCGGGAGGGAGACGCAGGGGTGGGTGTGGGGGAGGAAGGAGGCAAGAAGAGGAATCTTGGAAAAGACACGGAAGCACTGGCACTGTAGAATGCCCCAACCAGAAGGAACCCAGAAGACCTCTTCTCAGATGCCCTTGCTTAAGGAGTGGACACCGAAGCCCAGAGAGGGCCGAGACTGGCCCGAGGCCACACAGCAAGTCTGTGAAATCCAGGCCTCCAGATGGCCCTTGCCCTCCTCTCCACCTGCTTCTCCTGAAGTTAATCAGGGCCCGAGTCTCTCCCTGCACATGAGTCATCCTTCTCCCTCCTCAGACACTGAACACGGAGGCAGGAGACGCAAACAAACAGGACAGGCCTTGCAAGAGCAGGGACGCCACCAGCGTGGAAACAGGCCCCGTGAGAAGGAAAGCAGACAGGCCCCAGGAATGGGACATCCCACTCTCCCTCTGGCTCCGAGAACGTGGCATTCGCCCCCTTTCGCCCTTTCTGTTCCAGCACTGCCTCCCCCTGCCGCACTTCAGCGGCTGCTAACATGCCTGGAAGCCCCTCAAGTCCACGGAATTGTCTTCCCAGGAAGATTACTGTCCTTCCTGAGACAGGGCCAGTCCTCAGTGGGCACAGGCGGTCCCGCCTTTGGGGCCCCTCTCTAGGCACTTCCAGCCTTGCCGGCTCTGGCAGCTCAGAAGCTCCTTGCTGTCTCCCAATGCGGTCCCATCCTCTCCGGCCCCTTCACCCTTGACCGGGCTGTTCGCTCTGCCCACAAGGCCCTTCCCTCCTCTCCAGCTAAAGTATTCAACCTCCCTCAATACTCCCTAATGCCACTTCTCAGAACCCTGTGTATCCAAGCAGGTGTCATATTGTATTGCCATTATTTGTTAATGTTACATTCTGTAATGCTACATACACTCTGAAGGCCATTTCTCCCGGCCTTTAGAGGAAACGATGACTCCATCTGGGCTTTTTGGGGGTCTGCAGTCTGCCTCTCTGACTGCACTCTGAGGGCAAGGACTGTGCCTCACTCCTCCTGGTATTCCCAGATCTTAACATGATGCCTAGAGCGTGGTAGGCATTTAAGCAAAGTTGAGCGGTTGGTTGGATGGACAGATGGATGGTTGGGTAGGTGGATGGATAAATGGATGGGTGGTGATGGATGAATAAATGTATGGATAGATATTTGGGTAGGTGAATGGATGGATGGACGGATAGACGGACGGACGGATGGATGGATTGGTGAGTGGGTGGGTGGATGGGTGGATGGATGGATGGGTCGAGCGATGGATGGAGAGATGGGTGGATGGATGGGTGGATGGATGGATGGATGTGGAATAGCCACAGATGTGCCCTATAAATAAACAGAAATAATCCATTTCATTGATAAAAGAGAGGCCCCCAGACATGGGCATTTAAGAGATTCCTGGCCGACCTGCCCTGCCATACAAGTTTGTCCAAAGGTAACAGGCATGCCATATCCAAAGACCCATCCATTGTATCTGAACAATCAGGGAGGACACCTGGCTAGAAGAAAACAATCTACCCTGGTGGCTTAGAGGTGATTCACGAAGCTTAAAAAAAAAAAGAGGCAGCAAATGTTCCAAGAATTTGTACCAGGAGCTCATGATGAAGCAATCCTAGATCATGAACTCTGGGACCTTTTCTTCCACACCCATGAAGACTTCCCTGGCCCTCAGCCCACAGTGCTCACCTTCCTCTGATCTTAACTTCCAAATATCAGAGCTACATGGCCCTGCAGGAGCTAACCATACAGGACAATGACTGTCCAAGGACCAGATCCAGGTGTGTCACAGAGGACCAGGCCCCTCTGTGAGCCCACACATCCAAGCACTGTGCCCGCGGGGCATGCGTCATCTCTCTAGGGCTGTTTTTTAGCATCATTGTTACTTTCCTATGTGTGTTACGCCTTGTCTCACCCAAGTAGAGACCCCATCTCTTCCCCTCCCCATCCTCTGTGCAGCCCTCACAGCTCTGGCCTGGCACGGAGGCCGCGCTTCAGAAAGAGCTTTTAATCACCAGAGTCCTTGAGGAAATGGGGAGACCTGATTCTGTTTTCTACCCCTATGGGCAGACCCTATCTCCTCACAGCTTTAGGGGAGCTCTGTGATGTCCAGGAAGAGAGAAGAGAGAGTTCACCCCCCATTCCCACCCCCAGGCCTTTCCATGGGATGAAGCAGCACAAAACCAAGTGTTGAGACTGTGCCCAGAAAGGAGACTCACTCCCACGCAAAGCAACTCCACGCTTCCAACCTGTCTCCAGACAGATAAGTGGAGGGCAAGCTGGGGCAGGTGTTCCTGATGCTGTTTAAGAATCTATTTTTTTATTTCTAAGGAAAACCAGTTTGTCAAGTTTGTGAAACTTGCCTATCTCTCGATCCCACAAAACCTAAGTGTTACGCAAAGAAAGCTGGACCCAAAATCACTGCAGAGAAGTTACAGAAGCATATCTCTCCCTCTCCTGGGGAGGGGAGGCTGGACGGCTGCAGGTAATAATAATTCTTCGAGGCCTGCTGCTGTCTAATAGGGAGACGGCAAACTGGCTCACAGGAATCGCAGGCGGGGGGATGGAAGGTCAGGTGTGACCTGCCAGGCTGCCTTGGTGCTTTTCCTAACCCACTGAAGGCCCCAGCCCAGGACGCACCCAGCGTCCTGGCACCATCTAGACCGGGCTGTCGCCCTGACACCACCGTGTGAGAGGTTTCCTAAGTAATTTAGGGAACTGGAGCATTTGGGCAGTTCACTTTTACAAAGAGCTGATTAAACCAGAGTAGTTATCCTTAAAACAATGTCTCTTGCACCAACACTCCAATGAGCTATCTTGAGTGAAAAGGAAAAAAAATGGAGTTAGAGCCAGTGTGACTCATGGCCATGGGGCTTCCCCTGGGGATGTGTCGGACATCTGAATATCCTCTGTCACTCATCACATACATCTAGAGGCGGGCCCACTCAGTCACTGGAGCAGACTGCTCACTTATGGGGCACCTGCTCAGGGCCAGCTACGTGCCAGGTGTTCTGTGTACGTTACCTGTAATCCTCACATCCATCTCACAAGGTAGATGTGTTGGACCCATGTTATACATAAGCAAACTGAGGTTCAAGGAGGATAAGTGATTTGTCCAGCAACAGGAACAGCTGCATAATTTGTAGGGCCCAGTGCAAAATGAAAGTATGGGACCCCCTTGTTCAAAAATCATTAAGAATTTCAAGACAGCAACAGCAGAGCATTAAACCAAGTGTGCAGCCCTCCTGATGGCAGGGCCCCGAGCGACTGCAGAGGCTGTGTGCCCGTGAAGCTGGTCCTGCCCGGCCACAGGAAGTCCATCTGGAACTGAGTCCCAGGCCCCCAAACGCCCTTTCCGCTGAGCCCGCCTCATCCGCTGTCCCCTCCAAGAGTCCATGGGGCTACAAGCTCGGCCCCCTCCCCGTGCCACCTGGGACAGAGCAGCCAGGTACCTGGAGTAGCAGGAGAGGCCGGTGCTGATGATGGTGTTCAGCACAGCCAGGGTCACGTAGTAGTCGTGGAAGGTGGTGCGCACCAGCGCGTCGGGGAACGTATAGGCAGAGTAGGCGATGGCTGAGCCTGGGGAAGGAAAAGCAGCTGTGGGCAAGAAGCCAGGACGCAGCACTGTCTGGACTCCTTGGGAGGATCAACCCAGCATCTGGCTGAGCCCTCATCATCCCCACAGACCATGAGTAGTCCTGCCACTCCTGCCTTGCTTAGGCCATCATCACCCCTCCCCCAATGTCCTCCTCTCCCTTCTCTGCCTACCCAAATCCTATCCTGAGATTACCATGAGCTCAGCCTTGCTCCAAGGGCTTTACACATGTTAACTCACAGCATCTTTACAACCATCCTCTGACATAAATCCTGCACTTATCCTCATTTTACAGATGAGGAAACAGAGGCACAGAGAGGTTTAGTAACTCACCTGGGGGCACACTGTTCGAAAGCAGCAAAGCCAAGCTTCAAACACAAGCAGTTCAGCAACAGTCCCTGCTTTTAACCATGTGCTATGGCCCATGACAGCCCCGGTGTGCTCAGCTTTGCTCTGAGTATGCACATCTCACCTGCCTGACGACATGGGTGCTCCTAGTGGACAGATCAATGTTGGGGGGAGGGAGGGCCCTTGCCGAGGTGAGGCGTATCACATCAGTGGGCTGGGGGCCCGGCCAGCTGAGAGGCTGGGCGTAAGAGGCTGGCCTCGGTGTCTTGTTTTAGGTTTTGGGGTTTGTGAGAGAAGGGTTACCTAAGGACGTTCTAGAGACCTGTCTGCTGAAGCTTTTATTTGAGAGCAGGGGAGATTACTATCCTTTTCAAAGGGGCCAAGTGTGTCCAGCGGCCTGGACCAGATGGCCTCTCCAGGCACCCTCATCTGCTGAGGTCCTTCTGGGAGAGGCAGCCACAGGCCTGTCAGCCTAGGGCCTGAGGGATCAGGCCTAAGGTCACCTGTTATTCCAAAGACATAGCGAACCTTGGAATCCTAGCTCAAGGCTGAAATAGGCCTCAGGCCACGCAGGTCCAACCTCTGCCTCTGATCCATTCAACAGATGGAGTCTAGTGAAGCCAAGTGACGTTACGTTCCCAGGGTCACATAGGCAGAAAGGGCCAAGAATCACTGCCTCTTGGTACAGTGCTCACCACGCCAGCAGGCTGCCTGTGAGATTCCAGCGAGCAGACAGTCTCTTTTCTCAGCCCGATACTATGAGGAGGTTTCCATCTGGATCAGAACGCATTCGCCCTATCTATATTGACCGAGGCCAAGGTGTGTGCCAAGCTCCATGGGCAATACGAGAGCAAGGGAGCCTCAGACCCTGCCAAAAACTACAGTGGGAAGCAAAATGGATCAGCGCCTCCAGGCAGGTTCCAGTGTGAGGTGGGCATTCAGGAGAGGCGGGCATCCAGCAAGGGGCTGATGTTGGAAACATCCTTGGAAGATGGGGGACTCTGACAGGTGCCTGAGGGCAGGGAGGCTTTCCAGGGAGCAGGAGCGGGAGACAGCTCTGGATGCCAGACCAGGGAAAGTGAACTTCCTCCTTCGTGTGATAGGGACCCCCCAGGTTTTTGAGTGGGGGATTAGGATGACCCAAACCTAGTGAAAGTGCCTAGGCCAGCCCAGAGGGAGGGGCAGCTGGAAGTCAGAGAGGAAGCTGGAGCAAATGCCCCCCTCCAGGGACTGAGGGTTTCCACAGGGATGGAGGAGCGAGAAAGGGGAGGAGGGGTGGCTGCAGACAACGGAGCTGGGGGTCCCAGGTGGAATCCATGGGCTCTCTCAACTGATTAGACCTTCCTTCCATGTTTCCTGAGCACCCCCACGTCAGGCACTGCGCTACGGGCTGGAAAACCAAATGTGCAAGACACGTCGGTCCTTAGGGAGCTGTTCCCAGTGAGGAGCAGAAATGAAGGAATCACTGACAGGGCTGGGGGCCAGAGTTCCATGGAGGTGGGTCCAGCCTGGGGGTGTGGAGGAAGCCACAGGCAGGGCCCCTGAGGCTCCTGGGGTCCTGGGTCTGCCATTTACAAGCTGTGTGACCTGGTAATGCACCTTCACTGTGGCTCATCATTCTCACCTACAGCGGGGGCATAACGATAGTCCCTACCTCAGGGAACTGACGTCAGGGCTAACAGGATGATCGTGGTAATGGCCACCCTCGATGCTTACTAAGTGCCAGGCGCTGTCTGACATGCTTCACTTACAAAACTCGTTTAATCTTCATAACAGCCTACAAGGAAGATATTATGCCAATTTTGTAGATGAGAGAATTGAGGCTTGAAGAGGTTAAGAAACTTGCCCAAGAGCATATAACTATTAGGGGGTGGTGACAGTCAGGCCACTAAGCACAGCATTATGCCACCCCTCATGATGTGTGTCAGGTGCTCAGCACGGAGCCACGTAGTGATCACTCCAGAAGGCTTGCTCTTATCACAAATGAGCCTGGGGGAGGCGATTGAGGGCTACAGGAGGCGTACGGCTAAGGAGCTTGGACTTCAGCCCAGGCAACTGGGAACCTGAAAGGTTTTAAGTGCGAGGGGTGCCGTGGTCCGAAGGTGTTGTAGAAACCTCCCTGGGGCAGCTGGCTGGAAGTGCTAGCGTGAGGGTCTGAGCCAAGCCAATGGGGCAGAACCAAGTGAAGAAGATGCACGAGAGACTCAGCTGAACTTGCTACTGATTCCAGAGGATGGTGGAAGTGGGATGGGTGAGGAGGAGCGAGAGGGAGGGGAATTTGAGGAATAGTGACAGATTTCTAACTTGACGGGAATAAACGCAAGGGGCAGGGGCAGGGAGGACAGGGCCAGTCCCAGTCACAGGGCTCTACGTGACATGCACTTCAGGTGGGCAGTTTAAACTAGAGAGGGGGGTGAGGAGTGCCTCGTCCCTGGGTGTTAGGGGATGGTGATCACCCAGGGAGCTGGACCATGTGAAATCAGAGGTCCAAGGACTGATTCTGAGCTCACCAACCTATGGAGGAGAGCAGAGGAAGGGGAACCAGTGACAGAGCATGAGAACATGGACGGTAGGAGGGGAACCAGAGGCAGTGATGCAACAGAGGCCAGAGGAAGGGAGTGGGTTTGAGGAGCACAGAGGGGCCCCGTCAAAGGCCTGAGAGAGAGCCCACGAAGCCTGCATGGACTCTGGGAGTCCGGAGGAGGCAGGGCCTCAGCAACCACAGTTTTAGTGAACAGTGGGGACTGGGCAGCAGAGCACTGAGGAGCGGGAGGTGAGGCAGTAAAGACTCTGTGTACGTGTGTATATATGTGTGTAGGTGCATGTGTATATATGTGTACGTATGTGTGTATGTGCGTGTATGTGTGTGTACAGGTGTACTGTGTGCATGTGTATGTGTTTGTATGTCTGTACGTGTTTGTGTGTGTGTGTAACTTGTGAAGGAAGAGAGGGGAAGAAATAGGATGGAGGTGGGCTCCTCATAGACACCTTCTTGGGTAAGGGAGGACAATGACACTGCTTTCACACCTGGAGCAGGATCAGGAGGGAGAAGAGGCTAGAACTAGGATGTGAGGAGAGATGGACGCCCACCACTGGGGGAGAGGAGAGGAGAGGAGACGGAAGGAGGGGGCATCAGAGTTAAAGGAAAACACGAGGAGATGGGAGTGTCAATCAACACCCAACCTCACGAGCTTTGGTTTCCCCACACTATTCCCGGGCACTGTGAGCCAATCTCCAACTCCCCTAAGCCTCTCGACAAATGGGGTTCGGGACCCCATCCCTCTTCTCTGCCAGGCCCAACAGGGCAACACGGCTGTGCGGAGTTGGCTCACCCTGTTACAGTGTCAGAGAACTTGTGAGCCAACTGTTAAACACGGCCATCATTAAAAATTAAATGACAAACTTACAATTAAATAAATCATATTAACAAAAGTAATAAATACTCAATTACCGTATCTGTATAGAGGAATTACTATGTAATGGTGTGCTACGTCTCTCTCCCCCCGCCGTGTTCAGTGATGTCCTGTTGGTGGCTTGAAGTGGGCTGTGGTGGGAGTATTTACACCACACAAATCATCAAACTCCACAGATGTCCCCAGAGAAGCAGCTGTTACACATGTGCCAGCACACCTCTGGACAAGTTTCTTACAAAACACTCATCCGGAACCTGGACAGACACTGGCATTCCCATGACTCTTCTGCAAGCCCATCAAACCTTAATGGTGACCCCAGTTGCCAGGGAAAGGGGAAGGAGCCCAGTGACAGGGAGGGAGGGAGAGGCAGGGCCCCACGTACCCAGGCCAAAGAGGTTGACAGCGCCGTAGTCCAGGAAGTAGCAGATGTGCCGGGCGTTCTTGGACATGGAGCTGAAGGTGTGTGCACAGCTAGAGGCAAGGGGGTACACACAGCTGGTGCCCATGTACACAAGCAGAGGCCAGGAGTAGCTGTCATTCTGGATGTCTGTCACATACAGCACAGTCACAAACCTCCACATGAAGAACCTGGAACACAGCATGGCCCGCTCGACTTCCATGGCTGGGCCTCCTCTTATACTCCTCACCTGACTATCTCCTGCCTTCCATTCCCCTGGGGATAACTGATCCCTGTGTATCTCACTTTGGTAAACGCCGTGAGGGAGGCAGGGTGAGTAGGGTCCTTTTTCGGTTGGAAATGAGCAGGAGGGGCAAGAAGAGAACCTTTGGGTTTATCTAGTCCAGGTCCCTCCCCCACTCGTGGTGACAGAATCTCTCTTACAGCATCTTGCCCAAGTGATTCGCCAACCTTAGCTTGCATGCTTACAGGGATGAGGAGCTCACCACCTCCCAAGGCAGCTCCGAGTGTTGGAAAGTTCTTTGCTGAGCTGACATCTCTCTTCCGGGAATCTATCTCCATTTGATTAGCCTTAGGTCTCCCCATCAGGACCATCAAAACCACGTATCTTAAGGCGGTCTTCATAACTCCTCCCCACCTCTTTGAACTTTACATTCAATAACCCCAGTGCATCCAACCATTCCTCATAGGATCCACATTTGGCCTTGTCACCACCTGTGGTTTGTCTATGTCCCCCTTGCAGGCAGGCTCCTCAAACAGAAGCAGTACCCCAGGTAGGGCCTTGAAAGTCTAGAAGACAACAGGACCTTCTCCTCCTTCCTCCTCCACTAACATCACAATCACTTTTCTGAGTGGCCTCGTCCCACGCTGAGCCTAGATCTTGGGGCTCCATCTCTACAGATACCCCACAGTTCTGCCTCAGACCCGCCTCACCGATAACCCACGCAGGGGGGTCCTGCCCGCAGAGCTGCCCACTTCCACCAACCGCTCCTAGAAAGCCGGCCCCTGTTCCCACTAACTCTCCCAGGGCAGGAGACGACAAAGCTCTTCACACAGGAACCCAGGAGGGTCACTAAATCCTCTGGCTACCCCGTAATCTTTTTCCTCCTGTCCCAGCAGAAATAAAACTTACCCTATTCGCCCTTTCTCAAAATATATCCTTTTTTTGTGTGTGTGTGAGGGAAGTCAGCCCTGAGCTAACATCCAAGCTAATCCTCCTCTTTTTGCTGAGGAAGACCGGCTCTAAGCTAACATCTATTGCCAATCTTCCTCCTTTTTTTCTTCCCCAAAGCCCCAGTAGATAGTTGTCTGTCATAGTTGCACATCCTTCTAGTTGCTGTGGGACACGGCCTCAGCATGGCCGGAGAAGTCGTGCGTCGGTGTGTGCCCGGGATCCAAACCCGGGCCACCAGTAGCGGAGCACAGGCACTTAACCGCTAAGCCACCCGGCCAGCCCTCAAAATATATCCTTTCATCGTCTCAAGATCATTCCCCAGTCCCAGCTCCTTAGGGCATCTCACTCCAGGCTCTCCCAAGACCTTCCAGCTACTGTGTGTTGCTCAATGGGATCATCTCTTGGGGCCTGGCAGTGTAGGGGTGTCGTACGCAGTGGGGCGCCTCAGCCAGTGTGGCTCAGCTACAAAATAGCCAAGAAGTCACCCCAGGGATCCGTGCACAGGAGCTCGAGACCCACAAACAAGGATGGTCAGGCCAGCACTCTTTGTACAGGCACAAACCTTAAAACAGCCTAAATCATCCACAAAACAGAACACCACGCAGCTGTTCAAAAGCCTGAGAGGCACGTGGGTCAGACAGAGATCTCCGAGGGAAATGAGCAAGGGAAGAGCGGGGAGAGGAAGGAGCTGGGGGCTGGGTGCTCACACGTCACGGATGCCCACGTCGCTAGAAGAGCTCTGGGAGGACCGACAAGAAACAGGTCATCTGGCGACTCCAGGCAGGAGCAGAGGGGCCATGGGCAGACACTGACTCTATTCCCTTCTGCAAGTTATGATTTATCAGCATTTAGACTTTTTACTTAAGTTTTCTTAGGTTTACTTAAATTTAAAACGACCAACAGCCTCCTGGAGCAGGATCTTGCTGCCACTCTGACCAGTCTAGAGGCCTCAGGAATTCTTTACAGACGGCCCTATTCCACCCCAAGCCTAAGCTCTCCCTCCTCTCCCTGGGGAGAGTCCTGGCACCAAACAGCCTTCCCCTTCATTGTGGCCCTGGGCCTGCCTTCTGACTTCTGATCAAGCAGGCTGCCTTCCTCGGGCCCATCTCCACTCTGACACCCTGGGGTCCCTCCTACTATCTTGACTTCTCGACATGTCTGAGAGGGGGTGTCCAGAGGCTAGTCTGTGCCGGAACTTGACATGTGTATGTGTATGTATGCAAGCCACCCCCTTCTCTGGGCCACATCAATGTCAGCCACTGGTAGTCTCAGTGCGACAGTGGCCTGCATGACCTCTGAGGTCCTTCCGAGCCCTGACATACTATGATTCGGTGTTCTGACCCTGTCACCACTCTCCTCTCTCCCCTTGTTATGCACCTGCATGAAGTGTGTGAAGTTGGTGTTTGGCCCCCACCTTCCTGGCAACTCCCATTTCTGCGTATCGGCTCCCCAGAGATTTGCTCTTAGCTGCTCATTACAGTGCTGCCTGACTAAGTGCCTCACAGCTGCTGTGGTTCCAGAATGATTACGGGGCACCCACAGCCCTGTGCCGAGGCTTTTTCCAATGTCGTCTCCCATAATCCTCACGGCACCCCCGGGGAAGGTGCAGACTGTCGCTCTGCTTCGCAGATGGGAAAATGTGAAGCTCAGCGAGGTTAAGTGACTTGCTCAAGCTCCTGACATTTTAACCAGGGCTTCTGGAAGACCCAGAAAGCCTCCAAGACTGAAAGGGAGAAGATCAAGTCAGGCCCTGGAGCAGAGGAGCAGGGAAAGACTGGGGAGCCACCGGGAGCCCCTCGAATCCTACCGCAATCCATGCCCTAAAGCTCACCCCAGCTCCACACCCAGCACCACGGGGGAGTCCCCAAAATCCCAGCATAGAATCTCAGCCCTCCCAACCCAGCTGTGTTTCAAAGAAGCCCCAGTTCCCAGAGCTCCTCAATGAGAAGGCCAGTCAAGGGGCCTGGAAGGTACCAGAAAGGCAGCAAGTGAGTCCAGATGTTGAGAGTCTCATTGGTCATTTGGAAAAGGCTGAGGACACAGGCAGTGGCGGAACTCTGTGGATGTCGGTAGCCAAAGAGGATGCCCTGCTCATGGAACACCTGCAGGGGGAAGAGAAAGGGGCACAGAGGTGAGACGAGAGGGTGGCGGGAAGGTCTCAGGAGGAGCCCCTCCGGTAGCATCTAGTTTCCCAGGCTGTGCACTTGTACCCTTGAGCCTGGAGCACTTGACCCCAAGTCCTTGGCCTGTCAAGCTGTTCCCCTCTGTTCCTCCCTCCCTCCTGTAGCTTCTAAAATCCCATGTCCTTCAAGAAGCCCACAGCGAGCTGGAGGAGGGAATTCAGTCCCTAGCTCCCGTTGAGAATCCAGCCTCTCTGGCATTCCCAGATGCACTTACTCTTGTCATGAACATCGCCTAAGAATTTGGTTTTGCACCCTCTGCCTGGGGCCTACAGCCCGGTCTTCGGATGCCTTCGTGGTTGGCTGACATATATGCTGTCTGTCCGAGCCAACATGCCCCAGATGTCAGGGGCTGGTGGGAAGATCTCTGCAGAAGATCCCCCGGTGCTGGGATATATTCACCAAGGCGCTTCATAAAGGCCTTTTGATGATGAAGACTATGATGGCAATAGCCTGGGCCGAGGTAGAGGAGAAGGCTGGCCACAGCAGGGCCCGCACAGCCACCCCACCCCGTGCAGCCCACTTGGCAAGTCTCTCAGTAACCATCCCCATTGAGAAACTTGGGCCAGTCAGGTCAAATACAGGGGATCAACCTGCCTGGAGGACCGCATTACGTCCATCACAAACGGTAATTGTGAAGACCGGGCAAGATTGACAAAAGCACACGATGCAATATTAAGTAGAAAAAAAGTAGAATGTAAATCGTATTCCTGCCATGATTATAGAAACTATGGGAATTTAAGTAGACATGGTGGGGCAGAGGCTGGGAGGAACACAGAAAAGCGAAGTTTCATTGTTGAGGTGGCAGGATTTGCAGGAGGTTTTTTCCCTTTGTGTTGATTTAGATCTGGGTTTCTCAATCTTGACACTACTGACATTTGGGGCCAGATAATTCTTTGTTGTGAGGGGCTGTCCTATGCATCATTTAGCAGTATCAATGGCCTCTCTTTAATAGATGCCGGTAGCACACACCGTGCCCCCCTCCCAAGGTGTGACAACCAAAAGTGTCTCCAGATACTGCCAATGTCCCCTGGGGGCAAATGTCTCCCCCAGTTAAGAACCACTGATTTAGATGAATGTTGTATAACCTTGGAAGGTAAATCATAAATGAGTAGGTTAATTGGGGCAAATAATAACAATGATGACAATAGTAATCATAACATAAATCGAGTCACAATAAATTGTAAAGGTTTCCCTTTGATTTTCTAGGCCTGTGGGAGGAATGGAAGGCTGCGGGAATTCCCACCTAGCCATCCATCTCTCATTTGGGTTACCAATTCTTAGTCTAAGAGGACCTCGATTCAAAAACACACAATATATAACATAACTTGTACTCTCTCTTGAGGTCCTGAGTCAAGAGGGCACATGGAATAGTGGAGACAGTAAGAGGTTATCTGAGTAAAGAGTCATATCTGGGCCACTGAGGTGCCCTGTGACCTTGGCCACACTCTCGGCCTCAGCGTCCTCACCTATGACATGGGAGGCGTCAGCTAGCTGGATGGTCAGTACGTCCCTTCTCAGTTCAATCCTGAGTTAAACTGGTCAACTAATCATGAAGTTGGTTCATGGTCCAGTGAAGAAATACTATTTGAATTAGGCTTTGGTCTTAGCTAATTAAAGCGATTTGTTCCAGTTTTTGATCCACTGTTCAATTCTGCTGACGTCCGCGTTCACAGTGGACAGGCTTCTCTAATGGGTGGCAGGAATCTTGGCTTGCAGCTGCCCGCCCCACCAGGGCTGCTGACAGGGAGGCAAACAGGCCCATGGCCTTCAGCCTTTGATCCATGTGAGGAGGCTGGCGTGTGCCTGGTGGGCATGCGGAAGACCCTCCAGCAGAGACTATGGGTCTATCATTCTACTTCTCACATTTCTTTCTTTCTTCCTTTTATTTTTTATTAAAGCATTGGCCTCTTGTCAAAATGCAAAGACTCCAGAAAGGAGCAATTGTATTAATTACTCACTCCTTCATATGAATGAGCTTAGCAGATCCTGTGTAGCAGGGGATCCCATGACAAGGGGCCTGCAGAGCCCTCGGCATGTGGGAGTGGTGGCCCACAGGGAGGGAGCAGGGGGCGCTGCAAGACAGCTCGGATACAGTGACGGCCACAGGTGGGCTGGGGATGGATGGGAGGCAGAGGGGGAGACCACCTACACTTTGCCCCGGGTGACTCAGGGAGTGACCTCTGTTCTCTCTTTGGACCCTGCATTCTGGGAGGCAAGAGAGGATGCTGACATAGTCAAAGCCAGAGGGGAGCAGAGGGGCTGGGAAATCCACAAACTGGACAACGTGACCACACAAGAATCTGCCTCAGACCTGGGGAGGATACCTTACCACCAACGCCAGGCCAGGCCCAGATTAAAAGAAGCTGCTTCCCTCTGACCTGCTATCCTGACCCCAGACATGGACGGGAAGCCCATTAACCATGCCATAGCGGCAGGACTAAAGCAGCCCCTCCAAAAAAAGGCCAGATGGATAAACGATGGATAAGAGAAAGGAAATCCCTCTGTCCCAAACCAGCAATGTTCTGACCTGCCCCTCCCCTTTCCAACTTGAACCCGGGTTTATTAGGCCACATTGCTAGGTCCGAGCCCCTCTGAGCACGGGAACGAGGCACGTTCTCCATCTTCCTGCTCCCGCCTTAGCCAAGCACTTTGCAGCTAGTGGATCTTAACAGAACGCATGCTACATAAATCTAAACAACAAACGAAACATTTGAAAACAATTTTGTATTCACAACCAGTCTGACCCCAGAAGGCAAATTGCAATCATTGCCTTAATACGCTGAAGCTGGGCCTCGTCTCTAAGCGCCCCCAGGTTAGCAGGCCCGGCTTATTTGCACAGCCGAATTGATTTGCAGGACTCCGCCTTGCATCCCTGGTTGCAGGCTGGGCAATTTAGAGTGAAATGAATTCAAATTGTGCACAGCCTATTATTTAGAAGTGAGAACCCCAGGGCACCGGGGCGGAAGGCGTGTCAGCGGGGTTCCTTTTAGTGCCTGCCACGGGCTGGGCTTCCAGGAAGGAGCCTGTGCACCTGCCAGCTGATGCCTGAAATTCCACCGCGACCATTTTACACCCACAGTTTTTCTAGCTATTAAACTGCAAATCACCTGGGGAAAATAATCGGGCATTCTGGCTGGCGGTAAATAAGAGTGGATTTTGATAGCAGGCAAAGGGGAGAGGCAGAGGAGGGTCAGGCGGCCACAGCAGGGTCAGTGTGGTAATCTGCATTTCCTGTCCAAATCTCACAGAATCCTCACGACCTTGTGAAGGAGCGTCTTCTATTGTCCCCATTTCACAAAAAAGGAATCTAAGGCCCGGGGAGGTTATGGCATTTATCCAAGTTCCCAGAAGTAGTGGCAGCAAAGCTGAACCCTAAATTTCTGTGGTGTGATTTTGGACCATCACATACTTCTCTGAACCTCAGTATCTTCTTCTTTAAAGCTGTGTTATGGACTGAATTGTGTCCCCCATAAAATTTCTCTGTTGAAGCCCTAACCCCCAGTACCTCCGAATGTAACTGTATCTGGAGACAGGGTCTTAAAAGAGGTGATTAAGTTAAAATGAAGCTGTTAGGGTGGGTCCTAATCCAATCTGACTGGTGTCCTCATAAGAAGAGGGAATTTGAACACACAGGACGACCCCAGGGGTGCACACGCACAGAGGGATCACCTCATGAAGAGGCAACGAGAAGATCTCTCTCAGGAGAACCAAACCTGCCAGCACCTGGATCTTGGACTTCTGGCCTCCAGAGCTGTGGGAAAATAAATTTCTATTCTTTGAGCCACCCACTCTGGTACTTGGTTATGGCAGCCCGAGCTGACTGATACAAGTGGTGAGGTTGAGTGACAAAGTCTCTAAGCCAGAGCCTCTCAAACTTTCTTCTGCAGGTGTGTGCAGATCACCGGGGGCTCTTACTGCAATTCAGTGGTGCTGGGGTGAGAGTCTGCATTTCTAACCAGCTCCCAGGGCATGCTGATGCTGCAGCTGCCTCTGGCTTCACAGCCCAAGCTCCTGCCTTGGCATCCAGCTCTCATCTCCATGTCAAGAATCCAGTTCATCACAAAAGACGAGGTTCCCTTTAGGTAAGAGGGACAAGATGAACTCAAAGCCAGGGCAGGGGGTAGTTAGAGACCAGCAAGGAGTCCAGTGAGGCGTTTGTGGGCAGAAGGCATGGAGAGAAAGGCGGGGGGAAGAGGGCAGGCCATGAACTACTACATCAATTATAATCTGTCATTTAATGACTGCCTGCAGTGTGCCTGCACTGGGATGGACACTTAGCCAATGTCTCATGCAGGAGGAGCCATGCTTAGACCTGGCAAGAGAGAACACTTAGGTTCTCAATTAAAAGAGCATAAAACATCGCCTGTACACAACTCACATGCAATTACTAGAAGTGTAAAAAGGTTGAATTAATAGCCAACCATTGTTGGCATTAAGCAATTACAGGTAAATGCCAATTAAGAACATTGGTGTGATGTTCTTTAAAAGATAAGCATCCAATATTCAGTGAAGCATAAGGATGCTTTTCATACATGCTACACAATATTTATAGAAGATGATGGTAAATTTAGAAGACAATGGTAAATTTCTTCTGGCCAAACATATAAGATGGATAAAAAGTAATGAAACAAATTATCACTCTCTAGGATGAAAGATCCAAAGGATATTAGTACTTTAGTGAACAATAAAGTGAAAAAAAAGACACAAAAGTTTTTAAAAGTATATATCACTCAGTTCAAGTAGGGTGTAGCAGGGTGAGAAGTGCCACTGAATGACTAGCATCACACAGAGTGCTGACCTACAGAAGAAAGTGAGGAAGTTGAAACAATGGAGCATTCCATTGGTTTTACATTTTTTTGTAAAAATACAGTCTTTATGAACTAGGAAAACGATTTTCAGTTTTAGGCATTGATTTAAAAATCTGCCATGGGCAAGCTTGTGATAACAGTATAACATGACTGGAAAGTCTGTGGTAGGCAGAATAATGGCCCCTCCAAGGTGTCCACGTCCTAATCGCCAGAAACTGTGACAATGTTAGGTTATATGGCAGAGGGGAATTAAGGTCACAGGTGGTATTAAAGTAGCTAATCGCTAAAAGAGGGAGATTATCTGGATTCTCCAGGTAGGCCAAATATAATCACAGTGGTCCTTACAAGTGGAGGAGGGAGATGTGACTATGGAAGAATGGCCAAGAGATGCGATGTTGCTGGCTTTTAAGATGGAGGAATGGGCCAGGAGCCAACGCAGCTGGTCTCTAGAAGCTGGAAAAGGCAAGCCAGATTCTCCCGTAGAGCCCCCACCGACACCTTGATTTTAGCCTCGTGAGACCCATGTCAGACTTCTACAGAACTGTACAATAATAAATTTATCTTCTTTTTTTAAGCCACTAAATTTGTGGTAATTTGTTACAGCAACTATAAAAAACTAATACCAGGTCAGAATTTGACCAAAAATTCAAAAGCATTCTTAGAGCTGGAAATGGCAGCACATGGTTTTATGGTAGGAGAACTGATGACTTCCTTTGGAGCAATTCAAAGATTATATGACATTCTCTGAATCTTCCCCAATATGGGACATCTCGCTGAAATGTGTATCCAATTTGACCATAAACTACTCTTTCTCACATAATGGGAATACCAAAAAGATGCCGGTGAACACTTAAATTTAGACAGGATACAAGATGACCGAAAGCAATCAGTGAAACAACAGAAAGTCCTCAAATACTGAGAAATCCCATCTTTGGTGGGAAATGACATTAATTTTGAATCTGAGTGAGCTCTTCACAGATATTATAGGATGTGATGGGATGTTGTTACAAAAGCCTACAAAAAAAGCTAGGTTTGGCTATTTTACTTTTAAAGGGATTAAAAACATATACTTATTATTTTAAATATGAATAAGGTTTTTCTAAACCAGAGGAGCCACATGTGAAATATGCAACAGAAATGATATTTCAATAAAATAAAATTTTATAATTTTAAATTAAAAGGAAATTAAATAAAATTTTAATTAAATCATTATTAATGTAATAATTGATTATAATAGATTATAATTTAATTTATAATACAAATATATAAAAATATAATTTAATTATTAATTTTATATTATTAAAATTATTTTTTAAATTATTAATAATTTTTAAATTATTATTAATTTTTAAGAAAATTAAAAAGGAAACAAAAATGTCTGTGGACTATGAAAGATTCACATGCAAATAATTCTGAAATTAATTCCTATAGAAATTATTTTTCTAGATATTTAGACTGAGGTATAATTTTGAGCATAAGACTGCTATTTTCAGTTCTCTTTATAAGACCTTGTTTTCTTGATAAAGGAAAAATCAAGTAAGTACTATCTGGATCTACATATTGTCTTAAGGGAATGAAAACAACAATATAAAAGATAGTGATACATATGAAACGAAAATATTTAATAATTTTTCTACTTAATTATGATTATCATATGAAACCTCATTACAATGTTTGAACTTGATATGTAACATTTATAGTTCATTCTTGATTCTAAATGTGGCTTTAAGAATTTTTTTGATAATTCTAGTTGCTCTACATCAGCAGAACTGAGCAGAAACTCAGCAGAAATTTCCCAAAATTAATTTAAAAAAAACTAAGAACCACAATGACTCAAGAATAATGGTCTAATTTGGCATCACTGGTAATGAACACAAATTATGTGATAATGTTGATTACAACAATATAACTCATAATTTTGCTGAAATGAAGGCAAGAAAATTAAATTTTACAGAATAAACGTAATAATTTTTGAATTATGTACGTTATTTTATTACTCAAACATCACTAATCCATCAGCATACATCCACCATAACGTGCAATAATAATGAAATTTAGTTGTCTTTGATATTTTGCTGACTTTATATAAAAATCTATACAAAAAACTATATAAGATGAAGGGATCTTTGTCAAAGTAGAATTTACGTTGAGTGTTAGCTTCATTTGTGACTTCTACATATTTAGACATATGGTCTGTGGCCTCTATCTGTTCTCCTGATTCAGGCCCAGCACACAGTAGAGGCAGAGCTGGTTTCATTTGATTATGATGAGAGCACCGCAAGGTAAGAGTGGTCAACCCCATTTTACAGGAGAGGAAACTGAAGCTCAGTGAGATGAAGTTTCCAACGCCATAAGAAACAGCAGAACCAAGATGCAACCTCTACTTTGTTAGATTGCAAAGCCTGTGCACGCTTCACTCCATCCAGCCTAGTGGAAGCAGGGATTGCTACAACCATTTTATGGAAATGCTAAGTGTTATCAAAGTCTTCGGCAGGAAGAGATCACTGGACCCAGAGCGATGAAGGAAGGACCTGGAATAATGGCTGGAGGACTTCGGGTTCTGGCAGAATGATGGTCGATTAGATGTCACGAAGGATCCTTCTGACTAAAACAATTAAAATGCTGGATGAAGTCTGCATCGTATGTGTTAGCAAGATGGCACAAAAGCAAGGAAGTCACAAAGCCCCCAAACAGAGGGAAACCAGGAACACTGTGAGTCAGCTGTTTTCACCATCAGAGTTTCTGCTGCCAGACTTTGTAAATAAGAGATGAAGCCCAACGCCCATCAAAGGCAGGGAATCTAACAGGAAACCTCACCACTGACGCTAGGACTCTAAAGACAAGTGAATGTGAAATAAATCCCACCAGGCAGAAGAGACAAGAAGATGTTACTCTGAAAAAAATCTGTCCCAAGAATTCAGACCCATCAGCTAGTTTTCATATGGGTTTGTGATCCTAATCCACACTACCTCTGTGGTCCAAGAAATCTCAAGTGGAAAAATTAAATTGGTTACAAATAAATAGAGGTCAAAGTTTTGTAGCTCCCTCAGGTAAGTAACAAAAGCAAATATAAATCCTCTCTGAAGAATCTGTACTTAATACAAGGATGCACACAATTGGAAACAAAACACCATGAATGAGAAACAGTAAAAACGATAGACAGCAGAAAGAGAGCTCAAAGAACAGCTATTGAAATATAAAATAACTATGTTCAATATGTCTAAAGAAATAGCTTAAAAATATAAACAAGAGGCTCTGCCCAGTGGCGCAAGCAGTTAAGTGCGCATGCTCTGCTGTGGCGGCCCAGGGTTCGCTGGTTCGGATCCCGGGCGTGCACCGACGCACTGCTTGGCAAGCCATGCTGTGGCGGCATCCCATATAAAGTGGAGGAAGATGGGCATCGATGTTAGCCCACGGCTAGTCTTCCTCAGCAAAAAGAGGAGGATTGGCAGATGTTAGCTCAGGGCCGATCTTCCTCACACATACACACACACACAAAATATATATATATATATATGAACAAGAAATAGATTTTAAAAGAACTCAATGTAACTTTTAGAAATTAAAAAAATAATTGAAATAAAGAGTCATTGAAAGGATAAATAGACTAGACCCAGCTGAAAATTAGTCAACTGAAAACAGATCCAAAGAAAGTATCTGGAATGTAGTCCAAAGAAATTAAGAGATGGTAAATGTGAACAAGCAAATAAGAGACATAGAGAATATTTCTCGAGAAGAAGAAAATATAAGGTTTTATTGTGATATGTGAAGAGATAACTGATAAACTTCTAGAATTGTTGAAAGTCACCAGTCTTCAGATCCAAGAAGTTATGTTAGGTATGGTAGAGACGGTGCTCACCAAATATTCGATGTGCTTTCCTACATTTCTCAGACTTTCTTGCAGTTAGGTTGGATCATGTGACTATTTCTGGTTAATGTTATTTCTAGGCCAGGGCAGTTAAAAGCAGTATGCCTTCTGTAGCAGATACCGCAATGCACTTAGGAGGGAATTCTTCCCCCCTTCAGAACTGAGCCACTCATCTGTCTATGAGAATTGAGTTTAGCCAAAGGCCTCTACCCTTGACCACATTATCCTCCCTGCCCAGGAGCAACACACATCCACTGATGATGGATACGAAGACCTGGGCTGCTTTTCTCATTTGGGATAAGTCTGCTAGGCCAACCTCATCCCAGAATGCTCTGTGTGACTGTCTGAGGCCTCTAATGCAACTTCTCCTACCCACATCCTGCTTCCCTCACCTCCTTATAGGTGTTGTTCCTGAGAACTCTCCCTGATAAACTTCCTGCCTGGAAATCTCTGTCTCAGAGTCTGTTTCTGGAGAACCTAACCTAAGACATCTCTCTCTCTCTTCCCCTTCTGTGGTAAAATAGGAGGCAACATGTTCCATATGGTGCAGCTATGAGATGGTAGATCTCCCATCTGCCTAGGTCCCTCACAGCTCCCCACTGAGCACTTAGCTATGAAACGTGAGTGTGAAATAAACCTTTGCTATGTTAAGTCATTGGCTATCTAGAGGATTTTTAAACTCAGCATAGCCTAGCCTTTCCTGCCTAGTACAGTTATTCATGTTAAACTAGCTGGAGTAGCTACTAAATTAGTAAATATACAGCATATTTCTAGATATTAATTATAAAACAAGTGGAGGGGAAAATAAAATATTATAAGGAAAAAAGAAAACAAGAATGTAAAACTTAATCCAAAGAAAGCAAGAAAGGATAGGATAACCAAACAGAGAAAACAGGACAAATGGAAAGCATATAAGATGATCAAAATATATGCAAATATATCAATAATCCTTATAAATAGAAACAGACTAACTGTCCAGTTAAATGACGAATATTGTCAAACTAGACAAAATCCAACTATGTGCCATTTACATGAGACATGGTTAAAATATAAGGATAAGGAAGGATTAAAAGTCAAAGACAAAAAAGAAATAAACCAGACAAATAACAAAAACAACAAAGCCGGAGTCACTATATGACTATCAGACAGATTCTAAGACAAAAAGCATTACTAGATACAAAAAGAATCTCTACAAAACAATAAGAAATTTACTTCACCAGGAAGATATAACAATTATAAACTTGGATGTACCTAAAAAACATAGGCTCAAAATATACAAAGCAAAAATTGACTTATCTACAGGGAATAATTCACAAATCTGCCATCATGGTGGAAGATTTTAACACATCTCAATTATAGATAGATCAAGCAGAACAAAATTAGTAATATAAAAATATTTGGGACGTCAGCATCATGGCGGAGTGAGCTTTCCCGTGAATTCTTCCCCCACAAGATACAACAAAAGCAACAGCCACAGACCAACAACGGAATCCCAGACAGTGAAAACCTAGAGTGGAGGGATCCACACTGCCGCACATCTGAGAGCAGAACGTGCTGGGCCCCCCGAGGAAGTGGGGAGAAGTAAGGAGAACTCCGCTCCCTCCCCATCAGATCAGCGATCCCGGTCCGCGCGGCTCCCAGAGAGGGGGGAGGGGCGGCCCTCGGCGGGGAAACCGTGGCGGACTGGACCGGTGGATCGCAGCGGGGGGGGGGGGGGGGACAAAACTGCGGATCGCAGCAGAAAAACCGGGGCAGAGCACAGGGGGCTTAGACTACACAGCCCTTTACCACCAGACAGTGGCGGCAGGTGGAAATTGCAACCAGAGACTTCCAGGATGAGGAAAAACAAAACCAACACAGGAACCACAATGCAAAAATATATGAAATCACCAGACCAGAAACAAAATGACAAGCACCCAGAAATCAACCCCGAAGACACAGAAATCCATGAACTAAATGACAGAGATTTCAAAATAGCTATCATAAAAACACTCAACGAAATACGAGACAACACAGACAAACAATTCAATGAGATTAGGAGTTTCTTCACAAAAGAGATTGAAATCATAAAGAAAAACCAATCAGTGCTGATGGAGATGAAGAACACAATGGAGGAGATAAAGGAGAATCTGGAATCTTTAAAGAACAGAGCTGACAATATGGAGGAAAGAATTAGTACTTTAGAGGATAGGAATACAGATATACTCCAGATGGAAGAAGAGAGAGAACTAAGACTAAAAAGAAATGAAGAAAGACTCCGAGAAATATCTGACCCTATTAGAAAATGTAACATAAGAATTATAGGTATTCCTGAGGGAGAGGAGAGGGAAAGAGGAACAGAGAGCCTATTCAAGGAAATAATAGCTGAAAATTTCCCAAATCTGGGGAAGGAGCAGGAAATACCAGTAAGCGAAGCCAACAGGACACCTATATATATTAACAGACAAAGGCCTTCACCACGACACCTAGTGGTAAGGCTAGCCAGGGTCAACGACAAAGAAACAATATTAAGGGCAGCTAGACAAAAACAAAAAATAACGTACAAAGGAACTCCCATCAGGCTCTCAGCGGATTTCTCAACAGAAACTTTTCAGGCTAGAAGAGACTGGAATGATATATTCAAAATACTAAAAGACAAAAACTTTCAGCCAAGAATACCCTATCCAGCAAAAATAT
The DNA here is from genome assembly GCF_020826845.1 of Diceros bicornis minor. NCBI lineage: Eukaryota > Metazoa > Chordata > Mammalia > Perissodactyla > Rhinocerotidae > Diceros > Diceros bicornis. The sequence continues at coordinate 63,170,591 of NC_080744.1, read as the reverse complement.
CCTTCAAATATGATGGAGAAATAGTAACTCTCCCAGATAAACAAAAGCTAAGGGAGTTCATGGCCACGAGACCCCCACTACAAGAAATACTCAAGAAGGCCCTCAGGCCTGAAAAAAAGAAGAGAAAGGGAACACAAAGCTTGGAGGAAGGAGAAAAGTAGGTAGACAAAATCAGAGAAATAGTAGATCTTTACCGGAATAGGTTAGCAACCACTTAAATACTAAACTCAAAGACCAAAGGAAGAAATTCACCAAAAATAAATTTAACCTCATCACTGTAAACACACAGCCACAACACAAGATAGAATAAGGTATAACAAGAGCGACTTAGAAGGGGAAGAGGAAAGTGACTGAATTGACTTAGTATAAGGAAACAGGAGGCTATCAGATAATGGACTATCTCATACACAAGATTTTTTGCCCAAACCTCAAGGTAACCACTAAACAAATAATCAAAGCAAAACCACATATGATAAACAAAGAGAAAACTAGAAGAATCATAAGACAGAACAACCAAACTGAATTGGCAGTCCGAAACAAATGGGACAAGAAACAAAGGAAATGCAAAAGAACCAGAAAATAAGTGACAAAACAGCAACATTAAGCCCTCATATATCAATAATTACCCTAAACGTAAATGGATTGAACTCTCCAATCAAAAGATACAGAGTGGCAGGATGGATTAAAAAGCAAGACCCAACAATATGCTGCCTTCAGGAAACACATCTTAGCACTAAAGACAAGCACAGGCTCAGAGTGAAAGGATGGAAGACAATACTCCAAGCTAATGGCCAACAAAAGAAAGCAGGTGTTGCCATACTCATATCAGACAAAGTAGACTTCAAGATAAAACAGGTTAAGAAAGACAAAGAAGGGAAATATATAATGATAAAAGGGACACTCCATCAAGAAGACATATCACTTATAAATATATATGCACCCAACATAGGAGCACCAATGTACATAAAACAACTATTAACAAACCTAAAAGGAGAAATCAACAACAACACAATAATAGTAGGGGATCTTAACACCCCACTTACAGCAATGGATAGATCATCCAGACAAAAAGTTAATAAAGAAATATTAGACTTAAATGAAAAACTGGACGAGATGGACCTAGTAGACATATACAGAGCACTCCACCCAAAAACAGCTGACTACACATTCTTCTCAAGCGCGCATGGAACATTCTTTAGCATAGACCATATGTTGGGAAACAAAGCAAGCCTCAATAAATTTAAGAAGATTGAAATCATAACAAGCATCTTTTCAGACCATAAGGCTATGAAACTGGAAATGAACCAGGAAAAAAAAACTGGGAAAGTGACAAAAATGTGGAGATTAAACAACATGCTACTGAACAACCAATGGATCATTGATGAAATTAAAGTAGAAATCAAAAACTATCTGGAAACAAACGAAAATGATAACATGCCATGTCAAACCATATGGGATGCAGCAAAAGCGGTCCTGAGAGGGAAACTCATAGCGATACAAGCCCACCTTAACAAACAAGAAAAAGCCCTAATAGGCAACCTTAAATTACATCTAACAGAACTAGAAAAAGAAGAACAAACAAAGCCCAAAGCCAGCAGAAGGAGAGAAATAATAAAAATCAGAGCAGAAATAAATGATATTGAGACCAAAAAAACAGTAGAAAGGATTAATGAAACAAAGAGTTGGTTCTTCGAGAAGATAAACAAAATAGACAAACCCTTAGCCAGGCTTACTAAGAAAAAAAGAGAAAAGGCTCAAGTAAATAAAATTAGAAATGAAAGAGGAGAAATTACAACGGATACCATGGAAATACAGAGGATTATAAGAGAATACTATGAGAAATTATATGCCAACAAATTGGACAATCTAGAAGAAATGGATAAATTCTTAGACTTATACAACCTCCCAAAATTGAACCAAGAAGAAATGGAGAATCTGAATAGACCAATAACAAGTAAAGAGATTGAAATAGTAATCAAAAACCTCCCAAAAAATAAAAGTCCAGGACCAGATGGCTTCTCCAGTGAATTTTACCAAACATTCAAAGAAGATTTAATACCCATCCTCCTCAAACTATTCCAAAAAATAGAGGAAGATGGAACACTTCCTGAATCATTCTATGAGGCCAACATCACCCTGATACCAAAACCAGACAAAGACAATACAAAGAAAGAAAATTACAGGCCAATATTGCTGATGAACATTGATGCAAAAATCCTCAACAAAATATTGGCAAACCGAATACAACAATATATTAAAAAGATCATACACCATGATCAAGTGGGATTTATACCAGAGACGCAGGGATGGTTCAACATCCGCAAATCAATCAACGTGATACATCACATCAACAAAACAAAGAATAAAAACCACATGATCGTCTCAATAGACGCAGAGAAGGCATTTGACAAGATACAACATCCATTTATGATAAAAACTCTCAATAAAATGGGAATAGAAGGAAAGTACCTCAACATAATAAAGGCCATATATGACAAACCCACAGCTAACATCATACTCAACGGGGAAAGACTGAAAGCCATTCCTCTGAGAACAGGAACGAGGCAGGGCTGCCCACTCTCACCACTCCTGTTCAACATAGTACTGGAGGTTTTGGCCAGAGCAATTAGGCAAGAAAAAGGAATAAAAGGAATCCAAATAGGTAACGAAGAAGTGAAACTCTCACTATTTGCAGATGACATGATTGTATATATAGAAAACCCTAAAGAATCTGTTGGAAAACTGTTAGAAACAATCAAAAACTACAGCAAAGTTGCAGGGTACAAAATCAATCTACAAAAATCAGTTGCATTTCTATATGCTAATAATGAACTAACAGAAAGAGAGCTCAAAAAGATAATACCATTTACAATTGCATCAAAAAGAATAAAATACCTAGGAATAAACCTTACCAAGGAGGTGAAGGACCTATACAATGAGAACTACAAGACATTATTGAGGGAAATCCACGATGACATAAAGAAATGGAAAGATATCCCATGCACGTGGATTGGAAGAATAAACATAGTTAAAATGTCTATATTACCTAAAGCAATCTACAGATTCAATGCAATCCCAATCAGAATCCCAATGACATTCTTCACAGAAATAGAAAAAAGAATACTAAAATTTATATGGGGCAACAAAAGACCCCGAATAGCTAAAGAAATCCTAAAGAAAAAGAACAAAACAGGAGGCATCACAATTCCTGACTTCAAAACATACTACAAAGCAATAGTAATCAAAACAGCATGGTACTGGTACAAAAACAGACACACAGATCAATGGAACAGAATTGAAAGCCCAGAAATAAAACCACACATATACGGACAGCTAATTTTCGACAAAGGTGCTAAGAACATGCAATGGAGAAAGGAAAGTCTCTTCAATAAATGGTGTTGGGAAAACTGGACAGCCACATGCAAAAGAATGAAAGTGGACCATGTGCTATCGCCATTCACAAAAATTAACTCAAAATGGATCAAAGACCTGAAGGTGAGACCTGAAACTATAAAACTCATAGAAGAAAATATAGGCAACACACTATTTGACATTGGTTTTAAAGGAATCTTTTCGGATGACATGCCTACCCAGACTAGGGAAACTAAAGAAAAAATAAACAAGTGGGACTTTATCAGACTAAAGAGCTTTTATAAGACAAATGAAACCAGAATCAAGATGAACAAACAACCAACCAGCTGGGAGAGAATATTTGCAAAACATACATCTGACAAGGGGTTGATCTCCATAATATATAAAGAACTCACACAATTGAACAACAAAAAAACAAACAACCCGATCAAAAAATGGGCAGAGGAAATGAACAGACACTTCTCCAAGGAAGATATACAGATGGCCAATAGGCACATGAAAAGATGCTCAACATCACTAATCATCAGGGAAATGCAAATCAAAACAACACTAAGATACCACCTCACGCCCGTTAGAATGGCTATAATCACTAAGACAAAAAACAACAAATGTTGGAGAGGATGTGGAGAAACAGGAACCCTCATACACAGCTGGTGGGAATGCAAATTGGTGCAGCCTCTATGGAAAACGGTATGGAGATTCCTCAAAGAATTAAAAATAGAGATGCCCTATGATCCAGCCATCCCACTACTGGGAATCTATCCAACGCACCTGAAATCAACAATCCAAAGAGGCTTATGCACCCCTATGTTCATTGCAGCATTATTCACCATAGCCAAGAAGTGGAAGCAACCTAAGTGTCCCTCGACTGACGACTGGATTAAGAAAATGTGGTATATATATACAATGGAATACTACTCAGCCATAAAAAAAGACAAAATCGTCCCATTTGCAACAACATGGATGGGCCTGGAGCGTATTATGTTAAGTGAAATAAGCCAGAAAGACAAACACTGTATGATCTCACTCATATGTGGAATATAAACCAACACATGGACAGAGAAAACTGGACTGTGGTTACCAGGGCAGTGGGGGTGGGGGGTGGGCACCAGGGGTGAAGGGAGTCATATATGTGGTGAAGGACAAACAAAAATGTACAACCCAAAATTTCACAATGTTAGAAACCATTAAAACATCAATAAAAAAAAAAGAGAATTGCAAGAAAATTAAAAAAAAAAATATTTGATCTTATGGGACATATATGGAATACTGCTCCCAACAGTTGGAGATTATATATTATTTTCAGGTACACTTAGAAGATTTATGAAAATTGATCAGGTGCTAGGTCATAAAGCTAGTCTGAACAAACTTCAAGGATTGGGATAATACAGACGGCATTCTCAAACCACAATCAATTAAGTCAACAACAAAAACTCCATACATTTGGGAACCAAAAAAATATACATTTCTAAGCAATCATATGTCACATAAGAAATTAAAATGGAACTTAGAAATTAATTAAAACAGCACATGTGGACTGCAGTTAAAGGAATACTTAGAGGGAAATATATACACTTACTTGCTTACATTAGAAGGCAGAGTGCTTGACTTAAGAAGTTACAGCAGAAAGAGCAAAATAAACCCAAAGTAGAATGAAAATAATAACAGCAAACATTAGAGATATAAAATACATAATAGAGAGGCTCCACTGAGCCCAAATCTGCCACTTTTCAAAAAAGTGTACTTGTTTCAAACTGACGAGTTTAATCAAGAAGAAAAGAGAGAAAAACAAAAAACGATCATGTCAATAGACATAGAAAAAGCATTTCACAAGATCCAATACTCTTTCATTATAAGAAAACACTCAACAAAATAGGAATAGAACTTCTTCAACCCAGGAAAGGCCATCTCTGAGAAACCCATAGCTAACATACTTAATGGTGGAAAATGGAAAGCTTTCCCTCTAAGATCAGGAAGAAGACAAGGATGTCTGCTCGCACCCCTTTATTCAATATCGTAGTGGAGGTTCTAGCTAGGTCAATGGGACAGGGAGAAGAAATAAAAGGCATTTAGATTGGAAAGGGAGAAGCAAAACTCTCTCTCTTTGCAGATGACATGACCTTACATATGGGAAATCCTAAAGGATGCACTAAAAAACTATTAGAACTAATAAATGAGTTCAGCAAGGTTGCGAGATATAAGATCAATATACAAAACTCAGTTTTATTTCTATACACTAGCAATGAACAATCTGAAAATGAATTTAAGGGAACGATTCCATTTACAACGGCATAGAAAACAATAAAATACTTAGGAATAAATTTAACAAGTTTTTTTAACAGTGCAAGACCTGTTCACTGAAAACTATAAAATATCACTGAAAAAAATTAAAGACCTAAATGAATGCAAAGATAACCCATGTTCATGGATCAAAAAACTTAATATTGTTAGGATGGTAATGTCCTCCAAATTGAGCAACAGATTCAATGTAATCTCTATCAAAATCCCAGCTGCCTTTTTTTGCAGAAATTGACAAGCTGATCCTTAAATTCGTATAGAAATGCAAGGGACCCTGAACAACCAAAATAATCTTGAAAAAGAAGAACAAAGTTGAAAGACTCACATTTCCCAAACTTATTACAAATCTACCGTAATCAAGACAGTGTGGTACTGGCATAAGAATAGACAGATCAATGGAATAGAATTTAGAGTCTGGAAATAAACACATTTACAGTCAATTGATATTCAATAAAGATGTAAGACAATTTAATGAAGAAAGAATAGTCTTTCCAACAAACGGTGCTGGAACTACTTGATACCCACATATAAAAAAATAAATAAAGTTGGGCTCCTATCTCATACCACATGCAATAATTAACTCAAAAATGGATCAAAAACTGGGGCTGGCCCCATGGCGTAGTGGTTGGGTTTGGCATGCTCCGCTTCATCAGCCTAGGTTTGGATCCCAGGCGCAGACCTGCACCATTCATCGGCCATGCTGTGGTGGCAACCCACATGCAAAGTGGAGAAGGACTGGCACAGATGTTAGCTCGGGGCTAATCTTCCTCAAGCAAAAAAAGAGTAAGATTGGCAATGGATGTTAGCTCAGGGCGAATATTCCTCAGCCAAAAAAAAAAAAAAAATATCAAAGACATAAATATAAGAGATAAAAGTCTTAGAAGAAAATATAGGAGTAAATCTTCGTGACCTTGGATTAGCCAAAGGTTTCTTAGATATGACACCAAAAGCACAAACAACAAAAGAAAAAAATAGATAATATCAAAATTTAAAACTTTTATGCTTCAGAGGGTAGCATTAATTAAGTGAAAAGAGAATGTAGAGAATGGGAGAAAATATTTGCAAATCATATATCTGATAAGGGACTTGTATCCAGAATATATAAAGAACTCTTACAACTCAATGACAAAAAGGCAAACGACCCAATTTAAAAATGGGCAAAAGACTTGAATAGACATTTCTCCAAAGAAGATATACAAATGGCCAATAAGTACATTAAAAGACACTCAACATCACTAATCATAAGGGAAATGCAAATCAAAACTACAATGAGATACCACCTCACACACATTAGGATGGCTACTATCTAAAAAAAAATAGAAAACAACAAATGTTGGTGAGGATGTAGAGAAATAGGAATCCTTGTGAACTGTTGGTGGGAATGTAAAATGGTACCTTCATTGCAGAAAACAGTCTGGTGGTTCCTCAAAAAATTAAAAATAGAATTACCAAATGATCCAGCAATTCCAGGTATATACACAAAAGAACTGAAAGCAAGGTCTCAAAGAGACATCTGCACACTTAGGTTCATGGCAGCACTATTCGCAATGGCTAAAACACAGAAGCAACCCACTGTCCATCGACGGAGAAATGGGTAAGCAAAACGTATAGACATACAATGGAATATTATTTGCCCTTAAAAAAGAAGGAAATTCTGGCATATGCTACAACATGGATGAACCTTGAGGACATTATACTAAGTGAAATAAATAAGCCAGTCACAAAAAGACAAATACTATATGATTCCACTTACATGAGGTATTAGAGTAGTCAAAATCAAAGACAGAAAATATAATGGTGGTTGTCAGAGGATGGGGAGAGGGGAAAATGGAGAGTTATTGTTTAATGGGTATAGAGTTTCAGTTTTACAAGATAAAAAGAATTATGGAGATAGGTGGTGGTGATGGTGGCACAACAATGTGAATATATTTAATACCGCTGAACTGTGCACTTAAAAATGATTAAGATGGTAAATTTTATAAGTATATTTTATCACAATAAAAAGTTAAGCATAGAGTTACCACATGACCCAACAATTCCACTCCTACTTGTGTACCTAAGAGAACTGAAACCATGTCCACACAAAAACTTGTCCACAAATGTTCATAGCAGCATTATTTATAACAGCCGAAAAAGGGGAAACAACATGTCCATCAACTGATGAATGAACAAACTGTGGTACATCCACACAATGGAATATTATTCAGCCATAAAAATGAATGAAGTACTAAGACTACAGCAGAGATGAACCTTGAAAACATTATGCTAAGTGAAAGACATGCACAAAAGGCCACCTGACGTATGATCCCATTTATATAAAATATCCAGAATAGGCAAATCCACAGAGACAGAAAGAAAATTAGTGGTTGCCATAGGCCTGGGAGTGGGGGGAGTGGGAAATGACTGCTAATTTCTGCTAATGTACAGAGTTTCTTCCCAAGGTGACAAAAGTGTTCTAAAATTGGTTGTGATGGTTTTGTGCAAGATATTTTGTGTCAACATACTAAAGTATGCTGAACTACATACATTTAAAGTGTGAATTTTATGGTATGTGAATTATATCTCAACAAAGCTATTATAAAAAAATCTTTCCACAAAGAAAATTCAGCTGTAGAATTGAGCTGGACCCTGCACAACTCCACAGGTTGCCATTCAAGTAGACTGAAAGGTAAACGGTGCTCCCTGGGAGCAGAGAACACAGTGGCCCTGCTCAGACAATTTCACGGGTGAATTCTACCCACCGCTCAGGAACGTATAATTCTAATACGATGCAAATTTTTCCACAGAATAAGTAGGCAACACTCTCCAATCTGTTTGTGGTTAGTATAACCTTAATCTCAAATCCAGGCAAGGGCAGTATAAGAAAGAAAAATTACAGGCCAACTCTAAGAAGTAAAAATTATAGGCCAACTCCTTAAATAGATTTAAGGATCCTAAACAAAATATTAGCTAACTGATTCCAGCGATAGATTAAAAAGACATCACAACATGACCAAGTTGTATTTGAATGCAAAGTTGGTTTAATATTAGTAAATAATCAATGTAATTTACATTAATAACTTAAATGAATCATATATGACAATCTCAAAAGATATATTGATAGAAAAGATGAAAGATATTGACAGAAAGAAAAAAGGTTCTATAAAATTCATCCTAATTAAACGGAAAAAATCCTAGGAAACTAGAGACAGAAAGGAATATCCTTAGCCTGATAAAGGTTATTTACACACAAACACACACCCCTAAACACACAGAGAGCTAACATTATATTACATGATGAAATGTTGAAAGCATCCCTTTTGATTAAAATCAAGAACAATACAAAGATGCCTGCAATCAGGATTCCTATTGTTTTTTTTGTTGTTTTTTTTTTTGGTGAGGAAGATCAGCCCTGAGCTAACATCCATGCCAATCCTCCTCTTTTTGCTGAGGAAGACCAGCTCTGAGCTAACATCCGTGCCCATCTTCCTCTACTTTATATGGAATGCTGCCACAGCATGGCCTGACAGGCGGTGCGAGCCGGGGATCCGAACTCGGGCCGCCAGCAGCGTAGCGCGCAATTAAACCACTACGCCATGGGGCCAGCCCCTCCTATTGTATTTTAATAAGCTCCCAGGTGATTCTGATGGTGGTGATCCAAGCACCCACTCTGAGAAACCTGAGGCTGGAGAAACCATTTGCCCATTGAGACGGCTCCTTGTTCCCGGGTGCCCAAGCCCACAAACCCAGCACCACTCCCAGCCATTTCTCAGGCTGTGCTTCCTTTCTTTCATTATAATCCCACTGTTCTATTTCATTTTTCCTAGATCTTTGCAATAGCCCTGTGAGACTGACCTAACAGATATTATCTCCATTTTACAGATAGGGAAACTGAGGCTTAGAGAGGATACGAGTCTTGTCCAAATTCCACAGTAAGTGGCAGAGCTGCAGTGCAAGGCTGGGGATTGCCTTGCTTTTCCTCTCTACGCAGCACCTCAGGAAATCCTGGCCCCTAAACTAAGGCATCCAGGACAATGTGATGTGTTTACCTGTAGCCTGTGGGCCAAGGCTGGAGTTAATGATTCTCAATTTGACACAAAATGCCCTCGTTTCCTGGCAGTGTCATGCGATGTTCCCATAAACTTGCTGTCTAGACTTGTCTGTTTTGTCTCTAAATCAGATCTGTGTAGCAATCAACACCTAGACATTTATTCCATTTCTTGAGCTGTTTGTTTAAATCCTACTCCCTAATGTACCCAGGCCTGTTTTTAGGCACAAGGGAGACTCGAAATTATGAGGCATATACCCAAGTCCCACCTTCTAAGGGAAGGGAGAAACTGACCTTTCCTGTAAGCAATCTATCAGCCAGGAATGTGCCAGAATTATAACCCTGACAATGCCGAGAGGTGGGTGAGGTTCAGAGAGGGTAGGGAAGTGGCCCAAGCCACACAGCTGGTTGATATCCAAAAGGAGAGGCAGCCATACAGGTTCCAACCAACAGCTGAAGGGGCTCAGGGAAGGGAGACGGCACCTGCAGCTCCGTGAAGAAGAAAGTCAGAAAGGGGGGGGGGGTAGGAGGAAGGAAAGCCTTCCTCAAATGGAGATCAAGAGATGTGAATGTCCAATCTGGGGCTAGAGAAGAGGGTCCATGGATGGGAAATAGTGGAGCAGGTGGGTAGGGGTCAGGCGTGGGAATACCAGGCTAGGGAGCAGGGGTCTGAGTCGGTGGGAGGGGACACACTCTACCCCTCGAAGTGCCCTGGAGGGCATAGGAGAGTTGATAATAATGACAGCCAACATTATTGACTGTTCGTCGTGTGCCAGGTACTTCACATGGGTTATCTCATTTAATCCTCACCACAACCCTAGGAAGCAGATACTATCATCATCCCATCTTACAGATGCAGAAACTGAAGCAGAGAGATTAAGTATCTTGCCCAAGGTTACTCTGCAGACTGAGTATTGGAACCCACAGAGCCCAGCAAAAGTGCGCTTAACATTTGTGTGAAGTCTCCTATTTTAAATATGCATGCAAGTTATGCATTTTATCCTGAATATACTTGCATCTGTTTTAATATCAAAAAATACCTTTCCCCCTTCCCCACCAAATCCTCAAATAAAACCACCCTCCAGGCAGGCAAGGCCATTCTGTTTTCTCTGTGGCTGCATGAATTTTGGGCCTGATGCTGGGAAGCCCAGTAGTGGATGTGGGAACCCACGGAAGAGTCTGAAGAAACAGCGGATGTGAGGTGTGAGGTTAGTTCTCTGCCTCTGACTGGTGCCATTTTACTAACAAGGATACTGTCATCTCCATCATTTATGGAAAATTGGACAGAGAAGACATGTTCATCTTTAGCCCTCAGGGGTTGTCTGGTCCTCATCTTCAGAATCCCCTTACATTCAGAATCCCAGCAGGCTACCCAAAGTAGAGGCCATTGAGACCACTCTCTCCCCTTGGCTTCTTTCCCAGGCACGTACTCTGAACCCAACCTTGGCCCAAACACCCGGGGAGACATCCAAGCGGACACCCATGATCCCAACCCCAAGAGTCCCCACACCTGCCCCACGGTTTCCCATCTCCAGGCCTCTGCTCACACTGTCCCTCCACCTGGAATGCTCTCCCCACCTCCTAAATTCTACCCTCCCTCAAAACCCGACTTAAAGATTGCTCCCTTCATGGAGCCTTTCCTGATCCCTTCCTTCCCACGATGGAAGTGACCAAGCCCTCCTCTGCACCTATCTGTCCCTCTTAGCACACACCCTAACCCACTTATCAACAGAAGTGCTCACGTTTTTAAATCTTCCTGACCAACGTCTGAGCCCCTTAAGGGCAGGATTTCATGTGATTATTCTCTGAGTCCTGCACAGAGTAACACCTTGCACACAATAGTCAATAAAAATTTCATAAGTGAGTGAATCAAAGGACCACTCTGCATTACCAGCAATCACAGCCGCTAGTGCTCTGCGGGTAGAATCACTGGTGAAACGCACCAGGAAGAGACGTTTGTGGCCCTGTGAGAAGAGAGGCAGGAGCTCTGCCCAACAGCATCATGGGAACCAGCCTCAGTTTTAATGTCTGTTACCTACCGCATGCCTCATCTCTTTGCACCAAACAGCTCTGCATCGTTTCTGATTTCCCCCCAACGCCATCTTGCTGGAATCACCTAGCTTTACCGGCTTTTAGAGAGAGGGTCTGTCAGTCTGTCTCCTCCTATGCTTCCATTTGTGATGCTGAGGTCGTTAGGATTTATTTTTCTGGGGAAAGTCCTAAGTGCTTGGCAATCAGCTGAGCAGGAACGAGCCCTCCCCTTCCTCTGTGACATCCTCCAGATGAAACTTTCCACCATGAAGTAACATTTTTTCTTCTTCAGTAGAAAAGGAAGGAAATTTGACAATGAAATGAGGGTGTAATGAAACACTGTTTTCTTTGCAAGGGAAGGAGGCGGTGGTTTGCCATACCTCACAAGCAGAATGGCCTCACCTAAGGCTTATTAAAAATGCAGATTATCAATGAGTACCAGGTGTTTTGGGATGGCTGCAAGTGAGTTCCCACGCCCAGGAGTCCATTAAGGGGCAGGGCGAGGGCAGTCAACAACCCTCATCGCCTCAACCTACGGCTGGCCCGGGCCTCCTGCAAGTGACGAGGGAGACAGCAAAGCTGCCCCTGAGGTGACTTTGCCCCTGGCCCACTTTCAAGCATGCACGGGAGGGTCCTAAAAAATCTTCTACCCAGCCAGGTGCTTCTACCCAACAGGTTTCACCTTTTCAGCTTGAATCTGTCATCTCATCAATGACTTTGCTTCTGGATAAAATGCAGGTGTCACAGGGATAGGTTACAACTTAAACAGTTTCGGGGTCACTTCTGTCTCCAGGGTCGGTGCAGGTGGGGGAAACAAGAGGCTGTCTGTCATTCCCCAAGTGAGTCTGGGAGGGCCCCCTTGAAGAGAACGGGCCTGCACAGAGCAGACAGGTTGCGGACAAGGCAGTCACCCTGCTCAGAGCTGTAGTCACGGCCTGGACCTCAACCACTGGAGGGAAGAGCACATACCTGGGGCACCTGGTCTATGCTGAACAGCCTGGGGAGCTTCAGGCTCAGCATCCTGAAGCTGGGTTGGGAAGGTCAGCGGGTGACAGCCGCTCCCCGTCACCAGGCCTCCCTCAAAGTTCTGACATCGCCTGGGTGCCTCTGGCCAGCCGGTGCCAGGCTTCTTTCCTGAAAGAGGACAGAGTGAAGAAATCCAGTCAGTCTAAGCCTAACTCCAGCTGGATCAAGACTGTCAGGTTATTCAACTGCGGAACATACGCTTGCTTGTGACGGCAAAATAATCAAGCGTCCTTAACAACAGCAGCAAAACTATCAGACTGCCGAGTCATTTACTCCAAGAGTGCTGGAGGGAGGTAATTAAATCATAATATGGGCAATGGTAAAATTGTAGAGCTGGAAAGGGCCGTACAGGTCACCCAGTCCCCTCATGTTGCAGGTGAGGGTCAGAGAGGTGGAGTAACTTGCATAAGGCCGCACAGCCAGGGGAAAGCTGGAGCTGGTCACTCTCCACAGCACCATGTGCTGCCCCTGGGCAGACGGTGTGATCCCAAGTCTGTGTCCACCTGGTGGGCAGAAGGGGACCGAGAGCTGTGCTCTCACCCAAAGAGATGCAGCTTTTCCAGAAGGCTGACCGGAGCGTGGCTGCCCTGAGACACACACCAGAACCAGACGAGGCAAATCGGAAGCACTTGCTAGAGACAGAGCAACTCGGAGTAACAAGGTTGGTTAAATGCAGGATTAAGACTGCTTAACAGCTGTGAGGAATTTGAACTAGAGAAACCTAAAGCCCTCAGGCCAGGCCCAAGACACAGAAAACTACAAGCTGGGTTCAGCAAAGAAAGAAAGAGCTAGACATTTACCAGAGTCAACACCTGCTCTACCCCCATGATCACTGGGCCAAAACCTGCTGCCTCCTTACAGCCCCCCTAGAAGGGATCTGTCCCTGCCTCTGAAAGCCCCAAGACCTTCCCTGTCCCTCTTCTGTGGCACTAACCACATCTGCCTGCACGTGAAGCCACCTGCCTAGGGCTCGTCCCCCCGCAGGATGGCTGGAAACTCGTGGTGTGTGCCTGGCTCATTCTGGGCCTTCAGCAAATGTGTATTTGATGAAGCATCGCTGTTTGCCGTCTGAACTTAGTGTTTTTGTTTTTGTGGTTTGTTTATACTTTTGCTTATTATAGTTATGTTCTATGTTATTATCTGGAACTATGTAGCAAAATACAATGTCTTTATGTTTCATTGTCATAATTATGCTTCCTTCTTGAAAACACTGATGTTAAGTATTCACAATAGTCAAAAGGTGAAAACAACCCAGTATCCATCAGTATATGAACGGATAAACAAAATGTGGTCTACGCATACAATGGAATATTGTTCAGCCTTAAAAATGAATGGAGTTTGGACACATGCTACAATGTGGATGAACCTTGAAAATATTAAGCAAAGTGAAATAAGCCAGTCACAAAAGGACAAATGCTGTACGACTCCACTTATATGAGATACCTAGAACAGGCAAATTCACAGAGACAGAAAACAGAATACCAGGGCCCAGGGGAGGGAGGAATGGGAATTAGTGTTTAATGGGTACAGAGTTTCTGTCTGGGACGATGAAAAGTTCTGGAAATCAACAGTGATGATGGTTATATTATTGTGAATGCAATGTCACTGAAGTGTACATTTAAAAATGGTTAAAATGGTAAGCCAGCCCTGATGGCCTGATGGAGTTCCGTGCTCTCCACTTCAGTGGCCCGGGTTCGGTTCCTGGGTGCAGAACCACACCACCTGTCTGTTAACAGCCATGCTGTGGTGGCGGCTCACATAGAAGAAGTAGAAGGACATACACCTAGAATATACAACTATGTACTGGGGCTTTGGGGGAAAAAAAAGAGAGAGGAAGATTGGTAATAGATGTTAGCTCACAGCAACTCTTTCCCAGCAAAAAAAAAAAAATGGTTAAAATGGTAAATTTTATGCTGTGCATATTTTACCACAATAAAAGTTGTCATATTTCGGGGCTAGCCCAGTGGCGCAAGCAGTTAAGTGCGCACGCTCCGCTGCGGCGGCCCGGGGTTCACTGGTCTGGATCCCGGGTGCGCACTGATGCACAGCTTGTCAGGCCATGCTGTGGCGGCGTCCCATATAAAGTGGAGGAAGATGGGCATGGATGTTAGCCTAGGGCCAGTCTTCCTCAGCAAAAAGAGGAGGATTGGCAGATATTAGCTCAGGGCCAATCTTCCTCACACACATACAAAAAAAAGTTGTCATATTGCCAAATTACAGACTAATAAAGAAAATAATTTTTTTAAGCACATGTACATTTTACCCAGTTCAAAAAATAAGTTAATACTTTGCAAATAGACAAACAACACCGAGGTAAGTGGACCATGGAGACCTTAGTTCTCTTGGTTTTCCAGGTCTAAATCACCCAGCCTCTTACACTCCCAGAAGCATCACGAATTCACCCAGGGGCAGGAGAAGAGGTGAAGGTCTGGTACCGGGAGAAACTGGCACACTGGCAGAGACCTCCAACAATAATGGGACCAGGCTGGTCTCCAGAGACCTGCCCACCTTGGTCCTCTGCTTCTCCCCGGAGTTGACTCAATGTCATGAGCAAGAGAAAGGAAAGAAATGGTCCCTGCTCTCACAGCACACACCATCCAGGTAGGATGACCAGACTAAACATACAAAAATAAGGGGTCATGAAAGTCGTATATGAATCATCCATTTCCTCATTCAGCCCCTGTTTACTGCATTTGTGTCATGTGGCGCGTATGGGTAAGGGCTAAATGTTTAGTTAATTATTATAAATGTATAATCATTCTCTGTGGTCTGCTGCAGCGTGAAGGAGAAGGTGAGAATTGAACAGAAAAACCGCATAGGTTTGTGGCACACAGAATAGTGGGAAATAAGCATCCTCCATCCATTCCATTCCTTAGTTGTACAGGAAAAAAGGCGAATAAGACAGTCCTCTGTCTCCAAGAAATGTATAAAGAAAGAGATGAGAGAGATATACCCCCAACTAGCCAGCACAAGTCACCTTGAGCAGGAGGGAGCTCGCACCCTCTGCACCAAGCCTGCGCTGGTCACTTTGCCCACCTGGCTCATCGCATTCCTCCTCACCATAGCCAGCTCAGGAAGCCAGATAGAGCGGGTAAGGGCCTGGGTGCTGGATTCAGGCCAGGTGGATTCAAAGACTGATTTGCCATTTCCTATGCAACCCTGAGCAAGGAACTTAACTCCCGTGCCTCAGTTTCCCCATCTGTAAAACGGAAATAATGGTAGTACTTTCTTCATAGGGTTGTTGTTACATTTAAAAGAGAGAACCCATGTAAAGGACCTGCCATAAAGGAAGGGTCTAACAAACACTTGCTATTATTATTAATCTTCAGATAGAAAAATTAATTTTATATTTTACAGTCAGGAAAACTGAGGTGCTGAGAAGTTAGGGGGCTTGCCCAAGATCACACAAGTAGGAGGTGGTGGAGCTAGAATCTGATGTCTGGTTTCAGAAGTTTCCTTTCAAGAGAGAATTGACTTCGGTTAAACAGAATTAAGTCCTATCACAAAGCACCAGGACTTAATTTCTCTGCTACTGAGAGAAGACAGAAAATACAGAGTGTTTCCAAGGGCATTTATAACCCAGATGCTCACCAGTGACCCTCTTTGCCAATTAATCAGGTTGAGACAAACTCTCAATAAAACCAAACTTGACCCTGCTATTTCAAAAGTGGGAGATTCTTGTGTCCTGTTTTCCTGCCATTCAAAAATAAGGACTCTCCCGTTAATACGTTGTTTTGCATCTAAAATGTAAACCTTTATGTTTGTCAAAATTGTGAAACATCCGTGGATGATCACGGGAAATCATAAAGCATGGATCATGATCCCTACGTTGTACCTATTGTTAATCATTCAGATATAATTGAACATAAAATCAACTCACAGGTCTTGTTAGCCTCTTTCCATCATAAGCCAAGCTTTTAATTTCACCAACATTATAAAAACTGGAGTGTAATTTCCAGTATTTCAAACAGCAGCTTGGTTTCTTGTCTCTTTTTGCAAAGGTCTAGAAACAAGACTGAATGAAACAAAAAGGCTTCAGAGAGTTCCCAAATCAAAACACGATGTGGAGTTTTGCTAATATCTCAACAGTATATTAATGTTCACTTAAAATTTCACTTAAAAGAGGGTTCCACAGCTTCAAAATATGTTTTAAAACAGCTAAAAGAGTGAAATGGGCTGTAATATACTTGCAAGGACCTGCTGAGTTCTCCTGAAATTGCCCTAAAAAAAAAATAAAGCAAATCATAACAACAAAACCACCATTAGGAGGTTTCAGGCTAGTCCACTCACATTTAAGACCAAGTGAAATTAATAAGGGGGGAAATTTCTGACTCCCTCATCCCTCTCAGGCTGGTGCTCTATCCATATTC